>NC_048413.1:16197295-16243470 GCF_013103735.1 Etheostoma cragini
GGGGGGGGGGGGGTCCATTCATTCATGCACTGAAAAGTCCTACTTTCACAGAGCATTGTCCTTTATTAAATAAGCACATTATGTGACCATAGGCAGAGATTGGGCATTTCAACTGTGCCCACTCACAGGCAAAGCGATGCTTAGAAGGGAAATGGCAGAAATCCACTCGCTGTCCATACCATGACCAGCTCCACTCACTCTCCTAAACCCTTGTCCTCTAAGCCTGTCCTGGGCATGACCCTGCACAGGAAATCACTTCAGCCTGTTGGGAGTCCCAGGTCTCCCCCAGCAGCCTCCCGGCACTGGGCACAGGCAGCGTGGATAAAGGTGACCCTGCACTCTCACTGAGCACCCTGAGACCCTGGGGCAAGTGAGCCACTTCCACCCCTCCCTCCACTACATCCTCTCGACCTGGCTGTCAGTCTGCAGGCCTTTGTCACACCCTCCCACACCTTACATCCTCTCTCATACACACAACATATGGCACATACTTGCAGACACAACTTTGATCAAAGTAAGTGATCTGGCACTTCTCTTTTTACGTGAAATCCATGTTTATATAAGTATTAGGTGATAATGAACATGTGAAAAATAATAATAGTGAATAGTGTATGTGTGTAAAACAGAGTAAACAAATATCTGACCTTTTCCAGTGACAATCTGTGCGATCCACCAACAGCATGTAGATGGAGAAGTTATTAAGATCGACCTGCCAGAGGAACACCAACATAGACAGCCAGCGAGAATGAAGTACAACTCTTCACTTCATATAAGCTGGCTGTCTTTGTCTGGCTATCACTGCCTGGGGCCTTTCCTCTCACGTACAGGGTGGCGATTCAACCTGAGGTTTGCATTAGAATAGGAGAAGGATAGCTAATTTAATTAGCCGCCATGAATGCACAGAGATGATCCCATATGCAGCAGGGCTCCTCTCAGAGGCCTCCCCTCACATCCTCCAGTCTGTGTCCAGAAGCTGCTGGGCCAGCTGAGGACGTGATTGACAGCTGCCGACCCCAGGGTCGGTCGGCTGGAGAGGTGCATTCTGGGAAGCTTAAGCTGGTCTGCTGTCGCGATGGGGGTTGAGGTTTCGAAAGGGAAATGGGAAGTGGGGTTGCTGTCCTCTGTCTGACCTCGTATGAGGCGTTATGGAGAACACTGGAGCCCAGCGAGTGTTAGCGGCAAGTTGTGCTCCACAGCCACAAACACACGAGATGAGCTAGGTACGAATCTGTCAGAAAGAAACAACAACCTTTCACACAATAGGGGGTATGCTTTTGTTTAGAATTTTACTGTATGAAAAAATTCATCAATATAGTGCTCTGACAAAGCATACAACATTAAAAAGGATAACTGTTTCTATTAATTCCACTGCTAGATTGTGACATGTTAAACAACTCAAATAAGCCGCTGTTTGTGATCTTCAAACCAAAGGACCTTGGTGTTTTACAGACAGACTAAAATTGACAAGTGCTGCAGTCTTTGTTCTGCTGCAGTATGGAAATTGGGAGCACTTAGTTCAAATCCAAGACAGAACTACCGTAAGGGCTCACAACAGATGACTGCACGGCCAGTTTACTCAGATATCTTACGTTGCACATTCACTGTTTCCATAGAAGCAGCTAAATGCAAAGAAGAAGAAGAAACAATGTCTCTAGCAACTGGTCCACACCGTTGCTTTGACTGGGGTTTTCAGCCCAGTGATTCTCAGAGTGGGTCCGGTGGCCCTCTTCCAGGGGGTCCATGAAAGGTTTTCAGATTCACATTTAAATCCTCACGGTATTTTTGTAGCTTCACAGTTCAACTGATATTTTATTAGGTGATAGATAACGTCATAATCTCACAAATCTTTAAAACTCTTAGAATCTGCAAATGTGTTTAATGCATAATATCTTTCTAACTATCTTGTGTTATTAGCCTAAGACTTTACAAGTGTAACAAAAATAAGCTTTCTCAAATTATTCTCAGTACATAAGGTACAGTATATTCTCTATGTGTGGTATGTAGGCCCATACCCTTTGCAGGTTGTCTATGTCTTGTGTTCCTAAATAAGATTGAGAACCTCTGCCCTACCTTCATATTATCCATCCATGCAGCCTATCCTACAGGTGAGTTAGCTAGTTTACGCTCTGACGTTGTAGAAGTTTACAGTAACATGAGCACTGAACCTCTTTCAAATGGGTTAGGATACAGAGAGTTGAATGAGGAGGCTTGCTCGGCACAGTAGCTGAGAGAGAGAGAAATGCTGTGTGCGTTTCTGTGTGTGTGTGTGTGTGTGTGTGTGTGTGTGTGTGTGTTTGTGTGATGTGTGTGTGTGTGTGTGTGTGATGTGTGTGTGTGTGTGTGATGTGTGTGTGTGTGTGTGTGTGTGTGTGTGTGTGTGATGTGTGTGTGTGTGTATGTGTGTGTGTGTGATATGTGTGTGTGTGATGTGTGTGTGTGTGTGTGTGTGTGTGTGTGTGTGTGTGTGTGTGTGTGTGTGTGTGTGTGTTACGAGAGCTCAAGCTGTCGTGATAAATGTCGCTCTGCTAGGACTGGCTCTTAATGAAGGACAGACCGGTATAGGCCACAGCCTCGCTCCTTACTCACAATCTCCAGGAATCCGTAAACATGCACCTTAGCAAAACCATCTGGAAGAATCAGCTAAAGCCCCAATACAGTGGACACACGCCAGAGCTAAAAATAAACAGGCTAATCCCTAGGCCTGAATGTGTTTTATAGCGGAGCGAGAACCGGTGCCGAAGAGGCCCTGTTGGGCGGTAGGCTTAGGCATGCGTAACGGAATAGACCAAAGAATATTTCCGTTATTTAAACTTAGCTTAATTTATAGGCTATAGCCTATAGTAAGGTCGTTGCGTTTTCTAACTGTCAGCATAAATGGCATGTATGCATACATGTGTGGGCATATACTATTTAATGTAGGCTATTTTTTTTCATCTCTCAAATTAATAGATGAAGATCTATCACTATCTATCTATCCACTTTATCCCATCCGGTCTAATTACATTCAGGTTAAATAGCCTATAAAACAGCAACTCAACGTTGTTATTGACGTAGGTTTAAATAAGACAACATTATTAGAAATGGTAAATAAAGACTATTTCTTTGAGGTGGAAGCACAGCCTATTTCATTTCAGCCTCGGCTATGTTACTTTGCCTTGACCATTAGGTTGGGCCAATTGAGGTAACCACGGTTTTATAAAAGGCAACTAGGCCGAGTTATACGCAGGGCAAATAGTTTTGTACTACCTTAGCGCTAAGTAACGTTAGGCCTATAGTCGTATTGATACTGTTTTGGTTGTTTTTAGTAGCCTACAGCCTCCAACACTGCCCGTGGCCCGGGGTCTCGTAATGAATCAGAGATGGTTGAGCGGCGGGCTGGAGATCATGGGATTTCAATTATCCAGAGCCAGAGGACAGGGAGGGACCTTCTCAGGTCCTCCTGCGGGTTTCCGGTCAGTGAAGTGTCCATGCAATGACATGAAGCACCTGTGTTCATCCTGGAAGAAAATCTGATGTCCAGCTGTCAGTCAAAAACAGTGGACACGTGGGCCACTGGAATAATAGGCCTACATTTAAATACAAATCAATTATAGTTTGAACAGGAAAATAGGCGAATCAATCATGGTATGATGATTGGAAATTTAAATGATCTGTAACATTATATTTATGAGAGGCAGGCTATAGCTAAATAGAATTTAACTAGCTTTAAGATTAAGCCGTAGTAAATTGGTTTCCCACATTTAAGTTAGAACATGACATCTTGCTGTTACATGTGACATAACATTGGAAATGCTGGTTAAATAGCGAATATGGAGAGTGTAGAGTTGGTATATTAAGCTGGAATACATCAATGAACGGATGTTTAAACTGTAAAGGCTAGCAGAAACTCAACAGAAACGTTGTCTTTGTTATCAATTGGGCCAATAATATTTTAACAAAAATTATTTAGCTTTTTTTTCATCCTTTAGTGAAAAAAAACTGAATTATGAGTTCATATCTTATGTTATATCATATGTAGCATATATATATATTGATATATACATATATATTGCTATATATATTGCTATATATATTGATACATTGATATGGGTATTAATTGTAAAATGCATCTGCACACCTTATGATCGTTTTTCACTGATTGAAAGAAACGAGTATATCTCCGTTTTTCTACTGTGAAATAATGAAGTAGAGCAAGAAAACGCACGAATGATAACTGCTAAAATTTTGTATAGGCTAATCTTTAGATATTCATAATCTAACCTTTGATTTTCACAGAGGTATGCCTTTCAGAAAGATTATTGTTTAATAATCGTAACTGAGAGAAAATGTTCACTTTGAAATCTTCCGTTGTTGTCTGCAGTGAGTAAAAATAAATAGGCGAAAGTTTAGCATATCCAAACTATCCTAAGTGAATTTCTTTCTCATGCTCCGTGTTCACAAAAAGCTTGAAGCCGTTACGCAACGCGAACATATAATAGGATTAAATTTAAATGTAAAGAGTAGACCTCGCTAACCTATATTTTCACATTCCTTTTTATATTTTACGGAATATTATAGACTAAGCATAGGTATTTTTTTATAGTAGCCTAACAACTGTTAACTTAAATATAATTTTACAATGGACCGTTTAAAACTACAATGATCTTCGATGGGGAAATCAGCTTTTTGCAAATTGACTTTTGCTGGGATCTTGACGATCAAAAGTCTTTTAAAAATCACAGCTTTTATATTTGGGACAGTGTGTATGACAGCTCTGGAATTGTGACACACCTACATCAGGGGGGTTGCTTGGCCCGGAGGTAAAATAGTTGCCCCACAGCTACAAGGTTGTCGTATCAATCCGAGGTCATCCGGTCACATGTCAAAGTGTCCCTGAGTAAGACACTGAACCCCAAGTTGCTTCCTGGACGCTGTGTGTAGCTGTCCACTGGTCCTAGGACGGGTTCAATGCAAATACACAATTTCACTACGTTGTAATGACGATTAAGAATAAAGTGTAGTCTAATCAACTGACACACACACACACACACACACACACACACACACACAAACACACACACACACACACACACACACACACACACACACACACACACACACACAAACGATGTCTGTAATTCTGAGGCTCCAGACAGGACCTGCGGCTTTGGCAGCAGCCTCCGTTTCCAGCGCATCAGATGAGAAAACTCTTGACGCACAGGAGGTCTCCGGTAGCTTACCAGATTTCTCACATTTTTTTGGAACAATCCTGTCAGTTATATTCTGGACAATTACTTACGAAAGTCCGCGGAAGAACAAGACGATTTTCTTTGGAGCGCTTCACAATAAATCTGTCTGTTCTTGCGAGTTCAGCTGAGGGAAAGGATGACAGTTGCAAAATTATAACCAATTTATCGTGTTCATATTTTTTCTCTTGCCATCAGTGGTGTCAGAAGTATTTCTTGCTATGCTTTTTAATAGGTTTTGCAGGGCGTGAAAGATGTAGCATAGCCTACTCCTTGACTATTAGCCCAATAAAACGTGTTAACCCCAAAATATCACGCAGGATAGATAGATAGATAGATAGATAGATAGATAGATAGATAGATAGATAGACAGATAGATTTAAAAAAAAGTTGGAAAATGTGCATTAATATTAGTACTGCTGGTAAAATGTCAATATCAGTTATACTTTTAACAGCCATCACATCTGCCTTGCAGAAACAAAATAACATTGTTTGCATATTTAAACGCATGTTCCTTAAAACATGTTTCCCATCATTCTCAGAAATACAGATTACTTTATCATGAACTGTGAGTGAGAATATGATTCTAGTCTAAGAGGATGAGTTCTTATATCTGCTGAATGCCAAACCCCCTGGTGCAGCACAGCTCTTTGTTCCTGTCCAATCAGATACAGCTGTACAAGCCAAACTCCACAGGGATAGCTGGGGTCATCCTCTCAGCGGATGCTCGGGACCATCCTGCTACTGGTGCCCTGAGGGCCTGGGCACAGAGCACGACCCCCCAAACAGCCACCCAGACACTAGCCATAATGCACCACTTCTCCCACAGCTAACTGAAGCTAGCGTGGTGGCTATGTTTTGTCTCTGCTGTGACTCATCCTTCTCTTATAAATGTCTTTTTGTTGTGCAGAACATAGCTGCAATGACAGTAGGCCTATTTATATTCACAGACATTGAAGCCCACACAACCGGTGGAGTAGTGTACGTGATACACAGGTACATGCAATATACCCACTAAGTATGCATCAGGATTTCCATGTACCCACTTTAAAATGTGCAATGTGACAACATACTTTCCAGTGTAATTTGGATATATTTTGAATGGTTAGCTGTGTTTTTTTTTGTCATCGCATAGGCTAAATAATGGTATTTTCATCCGTAAAGTGGTGCATAAAAGTGTGTCAGAATGCAGCAAATGAAGTCTTTGATGCTTGAAATTTTCCCGGAGGAGGACACCCAGACCCCCCCCCCCCCATATAAATAGGCCATACACATATACAGTACAGTATACACACTTCAATACATTAGACTCCACTCTGTTATCTGTGTAGCGGGCCACGTGCAGCAGAAACTGGCCCTTTTGTCTTGTTATCAGTAGATCTCAGGCAAAAGATGAGGTCTGTAAATTAAAGGAACTCTGACACATCTGAATGAGGCTGCCACGAGTCTGTTGGGGTAGAACAGACCAGCATAGCAAATCAGACTGAGTAGAGTTCCACCAAGAAAGGACATGTGAGAATTCGGCCTGTTTAGAAAAAGAAAAACCAAATGACCTTGGGGGCTGAAGTGGTTGGATAGAAAATAAACTGTTGGGAATTACTCTGCACATTGAGGAATAGAAAGCAGCTGCAAAAATCTGAACTTACTCAGTTGATTTTTGCGTGATTTGGAAAAGCTTTCAGCAGGCACATCTTACTAACCTCTAGGCTCAGAGAGCAAAAGCATGAGTTGTAATGTTTTCAACATGTCTCGGCTTTTTAGAAAAGATAAATTGCACTGCTGGAGGTTCAAGTTAAACTGAAACTACCTTGCAGCAACTTGAAGGGAAGAAATCCTGCAGCAAGATAAAGAGCTGATGCACAACAGAGATAATTTGAGGTACGTGAAAATCAATCAGCAAAGTTTAAGGGATTTAGGTAACGATAATGATAGCTGCAGTTGGCGAGCGAGGTTTGAGCGCTCTACAAAATGACACACTGGAGACTACGTCTGCACCAAGTTTCAGAAAATCTAATTTATGGCCACTTCGCAGCAGCTGGATTTGCACTTCCGACCAGGGGATACCATTACCAAACACCAGGGAGAGGGCTGATGGATATGCAGGAGTTGGGACACTCTTGCTCTTGCTCTCTTGCCTCTTTCTGACGCACAAGTACATTGTATATTCATAGAGACATGCACACAAACATGCACATGCTTACACAGCAGAAACACTGCATACAAGACTAAATATATATCACACCAAACCTCATCTTGTGCAACTTTACACAAAATGTGTAAATAACAAATAAGTAATTATGTAAATAATGTGATCATTTGTATTTCTACACTATTTTGATGGTATGTTCTGTCTGTGTAATGTGTAACAAAACTTTGAGGTCAGTGGACTGTACATGAGTGGCACTGAAAGGGAAATATCACTAATTTTAAGTATTAACATATGTCATGAGCTCAGTTGGAAGTTTGGAACTAAATAACCACGTTACTCACAAGGCCAGACAGCTAAACATTAATTTGTAATACCACTTAGATCCACAGTCTGGAGCTACTCCACTGACCATAAATTAGAGACTGACTTTGAGGTTGGTAATGAACCAGAAAATACATCTATTTGATGAAGAGTCCACCGACCTTCCCATCTTTTTCTGTTCGTTCTTCAGGGAGCTAAAGAGTGACATAAAAGATTAAGGGTAAGAAGAATACAGCTCTTTTTGTTTCTGTCCATGGGATCGACAGTAAATGACCCTCCCGTTTCAGAGTAAATTTGTCCTCAGGATGGAGGAAAATCCTTTATGACATCTGAAATTCAGTGGTGTATCCCAGTATGGATCTTAAGCCCTGCTAAGGAAAGTCTAGTCAGCTGCAACCACGATTTGCTCCCAATGAGCCACAATTTATTGACTTGGCTATGGAGGGTAATCTTGCAACAACCTTGATGGGAAAAAAAGGCAAAGCCTTACACTTATACTAGATTTTTCTCTGCCTGATAATAGACACTGTGCATCTTCCTCAATCATAAGCTTCGGCACTCTTACTTTCTTCTTATCCAGTGTAGGCACACTGGATCCAGTGTAGGCACACTGGATAAGAAGAAAGTAAGAGTGTTATGATTGGGTTACATTTCGATGGATTACAAAAACGTTTGGTAATCAGATAGCCCAGGCAAAAACAAGGCAGTTGACATTCCCAGCCTCAGATTTCAAATGTTTTTGCAACAACTTTATTTGAATCCCCATCAACACCAAACCACCAAAGCAAACGGTTGTTGTTGAGACAAGTCATCAATTTCATGGATGCTCATTTCTTCAGAAGCACTATTTGTCAGACGATATGTTGGTGTTGTGTAGAAAACAAACCAACTACACAACATGTTTGTTAAAGCTCATTAGGATGAATGCTGGGATAGTGGAAGTGACCACTGTCCCCTTGGTTTGGAGACCTGACAGTGAACTCTGAAAGGCCAGCCACCCCCCAGACAGCTTCCCCTCCAGCCTCTAGTCTCCATTATCCAGCCATAGCCTGGGGACCAATCACCCCGGCTGCCCTCTCTGTCTCTCTTTTCCCCTTTTTCGTTCTCTTTCACTATCGGTCTCCTTCACTCTCTCTCCCTTCCTCTTTCTCTCGCTTTCTCTCTCTCCAGGCTCTCTTTACCCAGTGCTTTCAAGAGCTCCCTGTGTCACCACATTGATTAAAACAAACACTGACCCTATTTTGGTATCTAATCCAATTGTGCTCTTTTTCTTCTCACCGGCCCTGAAGCACGCAGAATATTAGGTGTCCTGGGAGCCACAGGGCCCCCCCTCTGTGACTGATCTTAGATTTCAAACACTCGGGAACATCACATATGGTGGACAAAGAGTAAATAAAGTCTTATTAAACTCCCTTTTAGCACTCACGTGTAAACAGGATTTAGCATACATCATTATTGTGACTCTATATCTCTGTGGTTGGAATGATGTTCCAAATGATGCCTTTGTATGAGCACAAACACACATACACATTGCATGCCTGCATGCAAGTTGTAGTTTGAGTTAAGAGTAAGGGGATGAAAGTTTGGGTTTCAGCAAAGTCAGAGGGTGCTGACTGGGGGGTTATTGAGAGAAGACTGCTGTTTATTGTTTTATTAACAAGAGCATGTTGGCCTCATCAGGTCAGGGCATTACCTTTGACCCCAAGGAAAAAGACTAGAGAGCAGCAGCCTTTGAGTATCAAACAGGCAACTGTGCTTATTGAAGTCTGTGTGTGTCCATGTGCTTTAACAAAGCAAGTGTGATTTAAAAAAAAAGCCACTATCAATTTTTATTGCCTTACTTTTAAGACTTGCACAAAACTTTTGTTTGCTTTCCGCTGTTTCTTGCTGTTTTATTAGTAGGCTAGAATATATTTCCTTCACACACAAGTAGTATGACTTTGATTGCTTAAATTAATTTCACGCTATCTATAGTTACAGCCAGAAACCAGTGTTTGTTTTGTCTGGCCCGTTAACTTCAGTGCTGGAATACCAGCTGATATCTGATATTAACGTGTATGGCCAGTCAGAACTGCATGTGTATTTCAGTCTTCTTTCTGTGGAATGAAACACTGTCAGACAGAGCATTAATTTAAGATTAATAATGAACTCCAGAGGAACTTGACTTACATGTTATGTGTATGGAGATGATGACATCCTTGGATCAAGACAAGACGTCCCACAGTGCAACATGCAGCTTGTGTTTGTCCTTAGTGAGCAGCAACAGACTGAAATTGGGATGGACTTTCAAGCCTACAGCAGGCTAGTCCTCATCATTATGTCACTTCCTGAAGCAAAGTGACATTAATGATACCATCTAGTGGTGATTAATGGTTATATCAACCAGAATTTAATTTCCATTTTTGTAATGTTTTTGTTAATCAGCCTGGCATATCAGCATTAAGCCAGCCAGCATTGAGCCTGCTCAGGTAGATTTTATTTCCTTTGTACCTCCATTCTGTGAAGAAGGCAACAAGTACTAACCAATCAAAAGTAGGTCTAGGACGGGTCTTTGAGGAATGTGGATGGGGGGAAAAGTCAGTCAAACAATTGTAAACAACAGGCCGCGCTTCCAACAACGGCTGTGAAAAAGGTCATTTGGCATGAGGATTAGAGGACTTTAACATTTCGAAATAACTTTCTTGCACACTTGTTGGTATTGTGCCATTGGTTATCCCTGTGCCAACGGTGGCACACGTGTCTAAGATTGTTGAACCCTGGTGTAAAGCAAGTTCTCTTTAATTATAGATTGTTCTAAAGCTTTAAAATGTTTTTAGATTTTGTGGTGACTGGTGAAATGACGTCATTAAAATCGTGCAATTCAAAATCATTTTCCTCTTAAAGTTGGCACATATACAGTGTGGAGAGCAGGGAGTGTAACAACTTCATGCAGCCAGACAAACGGCCTGTCAAACAGGCACCTTCAGTGTATGGAAACCAGCTTTGATTACGGCCAGAGACTCCTTCGTGGGCCTTCTGAATTATGACCAATTACCTTTACCTTCTTATGATAATCATTTGTTTTCCCTACTGTCACAAGCAAGACCTTGGAGTTGCTATTACCTAAAACTTCAGTAGGCGACTACAGGATGAAATATATGGCAATAATCATTCCCACTAATGGCCATGGAGCTCAGAGCAAAGGCAGTTTTTATAGAACCCAGAACTGTACATCAAACCCAGTGACTAGCCAGATTTTATGACCAGGTCATTTCACCCTTTACTCTGTTGTTTATGGTTTTAATGGCAGACTGTTGCCAGCTTTCATGGCTGCGGTGGCTGATTTTAACTCAGGCAACATGCTGCTGACCCTGACGTTAAGCATCTTTACAGCAAGAATGACACCCTTGCTTAATCCTTTGAACCATCCTGTCAAACCAACAGCTTGAAAAAAGCATGTAAATATGTGGCTCCTGCAGTTATTATCCTTGCTTTTAGCCTGCAGGTTTTACTATTGCTGTATAAAATGAAAAGAGACATCAATCTCTTGTCACCCTGCATTCAAATCGATAATGAAATTGGGTGTGAAGAAAACAAGAAATAAAATGAGAGCGAAGTAGAAGGGGAGAGTGAAGAGAGGAGAGAATGAGACAGGGAGCAGTGATAATATATGGCGGCCACACAGCGATGGCAGGGAAGAGGTCGTTTGTTTCCAGGAGACGGAGAGAGAGACACAAGAGGAGTTCCACAGACAGAGCTGTCTGCTGATGGAGCTGGCAGCTGGCCAGACTCGGTATGAGCCTTTGAACAACAGCAGAATTTTTCACAATGATTGCTGGCCTTGTTACTGATAAAGACATGAATCTGAACATGGAAAGGGAATTCGGATGAAGACCAGGGCAGGTATATCATCCGTGCTCTCAGCTGAAAACCTCAGACTTGGCATTCAGTGACGAACCACATTTCAAAATCCACATTTATTGAGTCTCACTGTACTCTTTGTATACTTTATTTCTGTGTGTGGTGCATGTGTTATTTCACACAATCCACTATATTCTCTTTTATTTAAAGAAGAGCGTAATTGTCTTTTGTTTATTGATTTTTTTAATACACTGCCACCTCACTACTTTTTTAATTTCCCTCCGAGGAATAGCTTTTTCTCTGGAGGTTCCTAAAGTAAACATAAGGCTACAACATGCTGTCATCCCAGAAGAATTGGTAATAGACCGTGAAGCTAGGTACTCTGCAAAGCTGGGCAGTTTTGAACAACATTTTGAGCATCTATTTAGTAACCGCAAATATCTTTAGTGATGGCGCCATTTATATTAAAACCACTTTATTTTTGATTGATTTTTGTTTTTTGGTGTTGTCTATTGTTATACTCTTATTCCTCCATGTGTCTTGCTGATAGTACATAAAGGTTGAATGTGTATCTTGGTTGCCACTCCATGCTGCAGCCCAGATGGCAACAAAGCCCTCCCTCCGCAGCAGAGGTCTCAGCAGCCTGCCTCGCCAGCAGGAGTGGAGATGGAGGGAGGAGAATAGATTACCATGCTAATCGTTGTGAGACATGAGACTGATTGTGCAAACCTGTGGAAAATCAATGACTATTTCTCGTTTGCTGATCTTGTAGAACAACAGACTAAACAAACAACTGCAAACAAAACAACCTTACATTAAGTAAACCCCTTTCTATTATATAGCATCAATGTGTGCAGGTTTTCTTTAACCACTTCCCTCATTCTTATTTTACACTGCGGTTGTATGCCAACTGTGTTGAAATGATGTCTTTGGTGCTGCTACAATTCTAACCAGGAGAGGGTGCAACAATATCACAGTGGCTCTTTCAGATTCAGAACTCATCATAGGATTACACTCAGGTGCCACATTAACATCGTTGTATAACCTTAAAATCAATTGTTGGGGGAGCCCTTTTCAATATAATGCAGTGGGGTTCAACACCACCACTAACTACGGCCCTACTATTTGAATGAACACCTTTCATAAAGGAGGAGTGCACATGATTGATGCACGTAGTAAAAACTGTAAGTGACAATTTACATTTCTGTCACTGCAACAATAATACTGCATCTCTTTTGAATTAGCCCGCAGTGTGACAAGTGGACTTCTGCAAAAACAACTCAAACACACTTGTTATCCATGGCTGCACTCTAATAGGCTATAGTTATGGCATGTTGTGTTATGTAATTTCAGTCAATAACCATTGTAGTGTCAGCACAGCACGGGTGATTATAGACATTGGATTAACATGAGGGGAATGACTTTGGTTGTAACATTGATTTTACAGAAGCAATACATCATTATATCCTCTGTTCTTCATTGCACTGCATCATCTGCTGTGGTCCAGGCTGGTTAACCAAGAGATAGAAACATCAGAATCACAGGGCGTGATATGGCTGTATAATGTATTTAGAGTAGTAGAATCAAAGCAGAGACACACATGTACAAATCCTGACCATCCCCAGGGAGTGTAGATTTTTGACAAGAACACAGCTGACAGCGTCACAACATCCAGTGTGCAAACATTTTGTTCACAGTCTTTTATGTTGTTACATAAAATACATTGTATGCTCTGCTTTTTTAAGCACTGTCATTACCTCTTTCCACCAGTTGATGCACATTAGTCATTGAGAGGTGGCAGAGAAGTGTCTACAGCCTAAGGTGGACTTTTCCCAGGTCACTGACTGGGTCTGTAAGGTTTGGTATGTAAAATAACTGTGTTTAGAAATGCTCCTCTAGTCATAATGGTATATGTTACTGCACTACTGAGTATTTAAAGGTTTTATATTTAGCAACATTGCACAATAAAGCAACCACTCATAACTATAACTGTGACGTGAGTTACTCATACGCACAAACCTGAGGAACAGCTTCCAATTAATTGTTTGGTTGTTTCAATCAGGGCAAACAGGCTCATGCTCATTAATGCCAATGAGGCCGAATGAGTTTTCATTATGCATGATAAGGATGAATGCACATTGATCTATGGAGTGGGGAGTCTTTACTGTTTACACATTTCTTTTACTGTACAGCCTCAAACAGCAGGGTCAGAACAGCCATCTGCTATACAAGAGCACAGGACCGTAGAACCAGTTTTAACATTATATCACCATAAATCTGCAGTGATTAATTTAACCCTCTCTGAGCCTCACTTGACGCTCTGAGCTTTGAATGCTTTAAAACTCATGTGGAACACTGCCAACTCAAAACAAGAATGGTGACATTTGTCAATGTCACAATTTGCTGATTTTCTAAGTTACTTTTCAGATTAGTTCCTGCCTTTTGCAAATTCATTTCAAACTCAAGCCGTTTTATAATTGCTCAGAACACCCTGCGCGATGTTTTCATCTCATATTCTTCAGAGGATAGAACGATCGGTGATGTTGTCTGATGTCTATTCAGCAGCACCCTCTCCACACACACCCGTAACACATGCTAGAGGCAGTCACAGTGCACGAGGCGCTTAAGGAGGAATTTGGGATTAGTAGTTTGCAGTGCAGTGTTAACAAGCCCTCATGATTAAAGAACTCAACAAATATGGCGTCTCTACATTTTGGATTGATAAGGATGGAGGTCGATATAAGATAAGCTAAGATAAGAATCTTGATTGTCATTGCACATCAGGTATACAATGAAATTGCAATGCTTCTTCGGCGTGTACATTATAAATACAAACAATCTATAGAGGGGCAGAACACGTTTGCAATGTGATGGACACATGATAGATTTCTTTGTAGAACTGAAGTTTCTGTTGACTTTTGAGATGTTTGAATTATGTATTACCAGTGGCAAGATTTTGTATTTGTGTTTTTATCTTAACAGGGCAACTGACACTTCTATGAACTCATAAAAGCTACCTGTAGTAAATACCCTCTTCCTACAGAAATGTTTTTCATCTAATAGTTTTATTATCTATCCTTCAGAGAGAAAGCCAGACTCATCCAACACAGCCTCAAATTCAGATGCTTTTGTTGTCTACATGTTGGTTACCTGCGCCATCAGCCTAATTTTCTTTTTTTCCACGGTCTCAGGGCCAAATCTCTGCCATCGATTTTACTGCTTGGTGTCAACAGTCCTGCTTGTCCTCTTGCGTTCATGACTTTCGTGTATTTCTTTATCTAGGGAAGAGGAATTAAGCTTTAGCTGAGTGCAGACATGCCTCTTGTCACTTGATGGGCGATTAAAGGGAAACAGGCAAAGGGCAGGTGACGAGTGCATGGATAGATAGATAGATAGATAGATAGATAGATAGATAGATAGATAGATAGATAGATAGATATTTATTTATCCCCAAAAAATGGGAAATTACGGTGTTACAGCAGCACACGTACATTAGTCACACAACACAGATTATAAATATAAATGAGATGCTAGGAAAAAATATACAGACATACAATATGAATGAAATAAGAATAACAAGCATTTGAATATAAACAGGATGGGGAAACAAAATGTGCAACTGCTAAAATAATATGCTAAATGTTTGCTAAAATGTAAATGACTAATTGTGCAGGGTGTGCAGATATCTATCCTAAAACATTGTTGGATGCTACGACTAGTGAACAGGTAACAGATGTGGAAAACACCACCTTTTCAGTGCTGTTGCATCAGCAGCATTACTGTAAAGAGGAAAGGCAGAGTGATAGGTATGCTTCATTGCTGTTGCACCAGCCAGCGTGGTTACAGTTGCCTTCTCTTTCTGAAGCCAGAAAGGGAGCAGGTAGTCAGGTAAAAGGACTAGTTGATGTGTCCCTCTTTCCTCATTGGTCCATATCTTTCCCCTAGCAGCACTCTCACACCCAGAGTAGACACAGGTGTCAGTACATTCACAGAGTTGGGATTGCACCATTAATACCAGGCCAAAGGGGAGAGCCGAGAGAAGAAGTTGAATCGTGAGTGACAATGAGACGCAGCTGCACAGAGACACCCCCAAGACACAGATCCGCTGGTGTTAGTCAGCATTTTTTATTTTCAACCTGGCAACCTGGCTCTCCTGGGGTTGAAATAAGGGCTGGTGCTCCACTGACGGTAAATGAGATTCTCACAATATTATCAGATGTGTGGTGAGGGAACATGTTATCTCTCACCTGTTCCAAAGCCAGATTTCACATCCAGAGTAAAATCATTATTGGATGGTTCCACTTGGATTGCACTCTTCCAGTTCTGTCTGTTTCTCCTGGGTCTTAAGCAGTTAGGATCTACAGAACAAGTATAGATGAAGGCTCAGTGAATCACAGCCTAGTCTGCCGAGTCATTACCCCTCCATTCTGTACTCCAGTTTAACAGTTTATGTGAAAAATTAAAGCTTCATCCAAAGGCCTTACTGCAGATTCTCCTTCTCTGCTATGTTAGATGAAAAGACATAAAAGCACCAAGGTCAAAATGTTTCAAGACTAAACTGTATTGTTAGATTGCTGTGTTGATGTTGCACTCTGAACGAAATTTCTCCTGTGGCACCATTTATCAGATATGATTTTTTTTTCCTCATCCACATGTCTGCTTCAGAGATTTAATACCAACATTCTGAGAGTTATAACATGTGGCCATTCACGGAGCTTTAAGGTGAATAAAATTGCAGCAGAATTCTGGCTATGACAGGAGGAAAGGCACATTGTGTTTCCTGTTGCATAATTTAAAGATGTGATAAAATAGGTGTTCAAGTGAGTCGAGTCACACATCAGAAGCAATGAACCACAAGCAGGAAAACTGACCTTGTGTTAAGATGTGTTTTGTAAGTGCTTTACTTCAGTGGCTCATTCACAGCTACTGCAGAAGGTGCTAGAGAGGAGGAGGGAAAAAATAGAAAATGCTCACAGGGTGAGTAACCCTCATATGATCAGTGGTTGCCATGGCAACCGATCCCAGCAGTCTGCCCTTGGAAAGTGAGTCACATGAGTGAAATAAAAGAGACAGGAAGCATACTGTTGTCAGTTGATGCAGTGCGTGCGTGCATGTAAGCACATACAGCATTGTCATGATGTCCTTAATGTTTATTCTTTTTATGTCAGGGAGTAAAACATGATCAGAGGAGCAGTTTGAAGCAATCACTGAACACCTTCACTCTGACAAATCATTTTCTTGACGGTGATAGTCAAGAAGTTATTAGTGAAAAAACAAACTGTTACTCCTGCAGGATATCCTTCAGGGTCTGACAGACTAGTAGCACATAGCTTCTCTAAATACTCTAATCCCTCAACCAGTATCCATGTGTCCTTGTTTGACACACCTCTGACAGCCTCATTTTCACACTCTAAGCTTGTTCTGGTGACAGAGGGAGGATGTTGTTGCTATGAGTTGAAACACCTTTGTCAAGACTGCACCTGCAGTGTTCATCCACAGTGTACAAAAATATCTAGGATTTGACTTCTTTACACCCTTAATTAAAGGGTACTCAGAGTTCACAAACCCATTTAGTGGTCTGAATAATGAGCAATTACATGCAAAATAGCACCAAAACTAACAACAAAACAATGAAAGGTCATCGTAACTTCTCGGTTTGTGAAAATAAAGAAGCCACCCAGTGAGCTGAAGAAGAAACATGGCATGTGGAGCAGTAGTGGTTGCTGGTGTCAGAGAGAAAACTGACTGTGCCACAAATAATCCACGTGATTTAGGAAGCACTGTCTTTTCACATCTATTTTAGTCTACATCACTTTACTCACACTGCAAATGAATACATTTCCATTAGGTATTAAACTCAAACACCGCCTAATGAGGGTAGTAAATATAAATTGTCTGCATATTTCTTATACTACTTCTGCAGATAAGAAGTAATAGCAATATTAATAAACAAAAATATTAAACAAAACATGTGTTAATAATGAAATGAATACTAATGAGTAATAATACTATGAATGATAATATTGATAATAATAAATAATTTCCATGAAAAATAATAGTAAGAATTGTCATTCAATTGTAAGGGCTGCTGAGCATCTCGACCAATCTAAATACCATTTCCAAAAGCATATTTAATCTATTTGTTTGATACCTGATTGTACTTGTGTGATGCTCTAATTATCGTCCTGAGAACACTGCAGATGTTTTTATCAACTGCTGACGTGGGCACGAGCTGATGAGTCAAACCTGCGTCAGACTTCGTCGTGACTTGCCATAGTAATTTCTCCATACTATGGGGGGCTCATTTATCCCACAACACATAGCCATAAGCACGTGGAAAGCAGAGGGGTGGGCACTGGTCTTTTTTGAAGAGCTGCAGAACAACAACAAGTGATAAACAGTTGCAATAAGGCATTACCTGCACACCTTAATGTAATTGGTAAACAAACTTGTGGCCGGCGTCGAGCTTCTGCGTCAGACTTTACGCACATATGCGCCCTTTGTGACTGGAAGCTGATTTTGCATCTTTACGCGCAGATATGTTGTATACTGGAGACAGTGCCTGAATGAAGAGACCGTGCATGCACTTTGGAGTCATTGCGTCCCGCTGACACGGACGCTACAACCCGTTCTGTACATTGCACAAGGTAAGAATAACATTATTTTAACCATTTTCACAATTTGATCAATTTCGATAATGTGTTTGTTTCACTGACAAATGAATAGGATTTTCGTGAATCGCTCTAATAACCAGCGATAGTCGCCTCCCCCCCAACCTATTTACTTGATAGAGATAAATGTCAGCGTTCACCTTATCACCTGACAGATGGAGATTTCTCCGCAACATTGACGGTGAACGTCGCTCGTGCAACCCTCCGTGTTTGACGACGCCTCTCCATGTGTGTTCAAATCTGTTCCAAATATGACAAATTATGCGGGGCTGCTGATCACCTGCTGACTATGCCTTTGTATTGGGGTTGTTTGCATCTTCGCATTGCTAGAATTATGTGATTCATTTGACCTTGACAAGGCATCAGAGGTTATATCAGAGTCAGTCTTGAAGCTAAATGGGCCTGTGTGTAACGTGTCTGAAGAATGTGTGAACATGGCCATGCAGATGCTGTTTTGTAGTCATAATCATTGTGTGGTAGTACAATTCTTACATTTTATAATGCCACAATTTTTCTTTTTTGTGATCACTGCCTGATTGACACAGCAGTAGATCTTTATCCCCCCATCAGTCCTGTTACGTTATTTGCATCCAACCCTTTGGATATCACGTAACATTGTAAGAGGAAAGATAGGCGACCACTGATGCTGCAGGGATGGGATTTCAGTTTTGCAGGAAAGGGCCATTGCTTAGCAACCAGACGAGATGAAAGTGGAACAGATCTTTGAGAAACCTGTGCTGTTACATCATCAACACCAAACTGTCAGCAGGGAATAAGGAAGCATATAAATACAGGAACACGCAGCAGAATCACACATCCACCTCCCTGGGGTCTAGGACCACCTCTGGCATTTAAAAAAGTAAATACATAGCCTAATTTATACTCTGCAGCACCTTTCCTTTTGCACTGATGTACTCTTGGTTCCTCAACTTTTGTTTAAAAAAATATATATATATATATCTGCCAGAGCCCCCTCACAACCCCTAACACTCCTCATTGAATGCATTTTATTCTCCTCATTATCCTGATTATCTACCATGTTTACTCTCCCTCACCATTTTTCCTTCAGATGGAGATTGATAACCAAGTCATAGTCTGTAACACTGACTTGCACTGTACATGAAGACTTTCTGTCTAAAGTGTCATTTGTGTAGGGCACTGACTGTAAAACTCTGATTTCTGCATCAACATCGAAAGCTTTCACTGCACATGATAAGACAGTCAGAGTGAGAGTCCTACCAGCCATTCGTGTGTAATCCACTATAGGTGGTAAATTGGATCGTTAGTTACTAAGCAACATTTTCATTCATAAGAAAAGCAGGACAAAACAACTCAACACACCGTAAAACCCCCCAAAACTTTACAGTGTGGCCAAAAAATGTTGTTTGCAAATATGCATACATGAGCTTCACACCTCATTTGGAGAGGGTTCAATGGTGACTCAGTATTATAGCTATAGACTGCTGTGGTCACTATTGTTCTGCGATCTGTGTCAAGCTCTCAGCCTCGGAGCTGCTGTGTGTCGTGACTGCAGGGGCTCAGCGCCACTGTGGAATGTGCACCAGGAATGTGCATGCTGCTGCCTGTGAACTCAGTGGGCTTCATTTGTTTTCAGATTAGAGGTCTTGTCTCCAGATCAAACAACTCTGGTCTCTATTCTCTGTCCTTGAGCTGCCAGAGTGGAAAGTCAGATCTGGTTCGTCCCAAACCTGAAATATGTCTTCAAAGTCTGGTTTCTGTCATTTTCTGCTCCTGTACAGTAGCTGCTTTTTTTGCATTGAACTAAGATTTCATTCACTGTTCACTGTTTACTGACCTTTAGTCAATTAGGTAATGTGCAATAAATGCTAACTGTCTCATAATGTCTTTGAGGGGCAATGGTCTCGTCGTTTGGAGTATTTAATGCTTGCAGCTACAAATTCCCATTTTAATTTAAAGGGATTAGTGTTAACAGGGTTCCCCACAGTGTTTTATAGTGAAGGTGGGCCACCTTGCCTGAAGAGAAAGAGCATGCATGCTATTTCATTCAGGAGAAACTATTTGAATGGAAACTTCATCAATTGATGTTACTTGAGTCAGTGTCGGTTGTGGCGGAAGACTACAATTTTGAAAATGAAAAAATGTGGGAGAGGTGAGTTAGGAAGAAGTGAGCTCTGCTTGAGGCTACATCAGCCACTAGTAGCATAAGACCTGAATCTCCATCCAAACTGTCAGTGATTGAGTTGCATTGTGGGTAATGTTGATGCCTGGTTTTGACAAAGAAGAAGAAAGCATGTAATAAAAAAGTCAACAACTCTTGTTTTGTCGCATCGATTTTGACACTTTAAAAAAATCAAATCAGTGTCTCATTTTTTGAGCCTGTTATCTACTAACTAAAGTGTTCACAAGACAAGATGTGTCAGAGTCTGGGTTGTTTACCGGCTCTGCTAAAACAATGACTGTAAAACTCATTAAAGCAGGATAATCTGACCTTCAAATCACACCAGCTCTCATGTTGTTGTCCACACCAGTTTTCCTCTGGAGGCACCTCACACAGGATTGTTGGATTATTAGTAGATTGGATTTGCAAAGGGCCTCTAAAAAGGAGATGCATACCGGAAAACTTGGAGAGATTAGCTTTCCAGACAGTTTTTTTTTTTCAGGAGCACTGGAATCCTGGACTCTTTCATTACAGCTTCTGAAATCTTAAAACAATTTGCAGACAAGATGTTGAAGATGATGATAAAAAAATGTGTTAGGCTACATTAATACCCGATGAAACCTGTGCTTAGAGGCTTTAGTTTTATTGCACTGTGTTCTCCTGAGACCAGCAGTCCCATAGACAGACTGTTGCAGACACTGCTTTTCATGCTATTCACATGACTCAACTTTAGTATAAAGGGCTCTGCTGTGAAATGGATTGTAATTCAATCTTTGTGTCTTATTCACCATAATGAGGTAGATTACTGAAAGACTTCACTTATGGCCTTAAAGTGCTGAAGTTTTACTGCCATTGTAAGAAACTTGTAGGCTGCCAATTAGCAAACAGAAAAAAGCAGAGCACATGATTCTAAACCAAAATGGTTAAAGTCACTAGTGATGTTATTGTAGATGGCTGCAATTAGTGACAGTTTTTATTAATGTGATTATTTTCATGAAGGTGATTATTTTCTCTAATAATCGCTTGGTCAATAAAAATGAGAAATTAGTGAGGAAATAAAGCACATTACTCTTTCTTAATTTTTGTCCAACCAGCACGTTTTTGTTTGAAGGTTCCATGACATAGTGCTTTTTGGATGATTATAGACCATAGTGGTCCCCTAATGCTGTATCTGAAGTCTTTTTTCCAAAATTCACCCTTGGCGCAGAATTACAGCCACTAGAGCCAGTCCCACAATGAGCATTCCTTAGTATATGCCATTTCTGAGTCTGTAGCTTTCGAGGAGGGGGTGGAGGCTGGGGGCGGGGCTTTGACCAACTGCCACTTTGCTCGTTTGTAAGCCATGATGTCTCTCTCTCATGGGTGGACTAAATTCTCTGAGCGGGCAAAGTAGATAAAGGGGAAGTAACCTTGCCCCTTATGACCTCATAAGGGGAAAGATTCCAGATTGGCCCATCTGAGCTTTCATTTTCTCAAAGGCAGGGTAGGATACCCAGGGCTCAGTTTACACCTATCGCCATTTCTAGCCATTGGTGGACCATGGGCAGGCTGGGGCAATTCATGTTAAGGTTAAAAACCTCATGAAGTGAAATTTTCAGGCCATGGGACCTTTGAGATCAAGCTAGAAAATCAGAACATTTTCAAATTTGAGAAGCTGAAACCACAGAATTGTTGGATCCTATACACTCAGTTAAAAGCGTCCTTATTTTTCAATGTTACATTTGATGGTTTAGGAAGAAAAAAACACTTTACATTTTGTGTTTGTCTCCAACTGTTTCTCATTGCAGACTGAAGATAAAAACACAACTTTTAGTCCCTGCTTCCTTCTGATCTCCCTCCAGTCAGTCCCTTCCAACACATTCATCCTGAAGGAGCTCTGGTGTTGCAGCCATGCCAAAGAACACTAAGGTGACCCAGCGGGAGCACAGTAATGAGCCGGTCACTGAGTCGGTGGCTGACCTGCTGTCCCTAGAGCACCCCATGGACTACAAGAGCAGTCAGATGAGTATGGGTTTGAGTCCTGGCTCTACTGCTCCAGTGAAGGCCCTGATACCCTCCCCTGACCCTGACGCAGAGGACGGCAGACCAGCCTGGAACAACAAACTAGAGTACATCCTGGCCCAGGTGGGCTTCTCTGTGGGCCTGGGTAACGTCTGGAGGTTCCCCTACCTGTGCCAGAAGAACGGTGGAGGTAAGTGCACTTCAGTGTTTGAATCAGAGAAACTCAAACGTTTTGTGTATGCGGTGTAAAGACACTTCTTGGGTTTTAAAGTTGATTCCTAATGGGGACACCCACAGTGTACATGCGACTGCTTCAGGGTGATGAGTGATTGTTAACAAAGAAACATTGTACTGCGTCAATGCTGTTAATGATGTTATTTTTTTATGAGTGTGAAATCCTCAATTTAATAAGTGGCTAGGTGTAGTAGTTAACTCAATAGCATGTAACAGTTTTGATTGTATGCTTTTGTTTGAGCATGAGATTTGCATTTTCTCGTCCCCAGTCCAGGATACATAATTTGATTGAGAATGCCCACTGGCCTCTGTCATGCCATTAAATTTAATGCTGAATCTCCAATTAGTTTTTACCACCTGTTAGTCAATAAACATTGTTGTGTATTTTCTGTGTTCTGTATTTATATATTCTGGATTGACATCTCTATGATTGTGCCATGAATAGTTTAACCAAGTTTAGTGTTTTCAACTATAGAAATCCAGAGAACCGGATGAGAGGTCAATGTGTAGTTAAAATGAACAGGAATCATCCTCTATGTGACCACGTACTGAGCTAGTCCTGATCCCCTCACCAACATGTTTTGATTTCCTCTCTGTTATGTGAGTCTGCTGCTCAAAATACACATCAAAGATGAGTGAAAGTAGGCAGCAACACAGAAGTCACTTCTAATGGTCCAGATAATAATACCACTGTGTAACACGACACTGTGTGCCTGTCTTTGTTCCCTTTGTCTGCTGCTAGCTCTAATAGCCACTCACGACGTCACCAGTGGTTTTGATCAAGTTTAACTTCACCTGTTTTTAGTCGGGAAGCAGGCTGCTCCTCCCTGCTGTCCGTCAGTATGAGCCTGTGCTCTCTGGCTGTGGATGGGTTCGTCACCATTTTGCCCCTTCATGTCCTGACGTAAGCAAGACGGACTAGACCAGACTTGTTGTCTTTGAGTGCCTGCCGCTCTCTCTCCATTGTCCCTTTTGCAAAAAAAGATGAAGTGGTGAATGGCAGTTGACAATGGAGACAAGGAGGTAGGGCGAACAATGAAGTATGAGAAGGAAAAGAGGATGAGAAGGGAGTGGAATTAGAGGGGTGGAGGATAATAAGGAGAATAGACTCCAAACTCCAAGTTCCCTACTGCTGTTGTACAAGGAGCTATAGATGAATTTCAAACATTCAGACAATCAATGTAGCCGCACTCTCTGCAATAATGCCTCTTCTTTCTAACCATCCTCTGTCTCAGGTGCATACCTGGTGCCCTACTTTATTCTTCTCCTCCTCATTGGCATCCCCCTGTTCTTCCTGGAGCTGGCAGTGGGACAGAGGATCAGGCGTGGCAGCATCGGGGTGTGGAACTACGTCTGTCCACAGCTGGGAGGCATCGGGGTTTCCAGTCTGATGGTAAGCACCACGAGACGGTTACCCATTTAACTCATCATACTGGTTTTTATATATGCATATATTTATACATTACAACATGCATTTATGATTGAAGAAGATTCAACAGGAATAATATTATATTATATACACAGTATATATATACTGTATATACAAAATATATTTATAGAATAATCATATTCACATGAAATTATATAAATTGTATACATCTATATAGTATATATTATATGATTCACATATAAACAGTATATATGTATATAGAATAATCATATTCCATGAATATATGTATGTATAGTTTATTATATATTTTATTTCATATAACAGTATCACTGCTTCTGTTTTTCTTCATAATTTATTCCCATTTACATGTTTTCTTTCAACAATATCCATGTTGCAGAATAGAATGCTAACATTTGTTTCCGCTTTTCCAAAAAGTGCTGCTGAATATGATAGGAAGGTCATTCAATTTGTATGTAATTGGTAAAAAAACAAAAAACATTTAAATTTTGACCTAATCATGTTGCTAGATGAAAGCTAAAGGATATATATATATAATATCATCGCATTTCATCCTTTGACAGACATGTTTGTCTGTTCCAAATTTCATGGAAGTCCATCCTATAGTTGAGATATTTCAGTCAGGGCCAAAGTGGTGCACCGACTAACATTGCCATCCATAGGAAGTCCTAAATATATTGTATTAATTATGTACAGGTCAAGCTGTTGGAATTATAATTAAAACATTGTCACGGCCGAATTGTGACCCCACATGTAAAGTGATACTGTCCAGACACCCAAACTTTTGAAATATAAAAGACTAAAACTAACACTATATAGGCTTGAATGAAGGCTTAAAATGTTTGTACGTTCATTCACAAGGTCAGCATGAAATCGTGTCAATTACAATTTAATCCATTGGTTTTCACAGGGGGAAATATCCATTGGTGAAGTAGATTGAGAGGGATTTATTAATGACCTACTAAGTCTTATTATTAGTTAAAACACCAATCACATCTGTTTTCCTGTCAGCCATGGGGACAACAAATGGGCTGTAGAACTCACTCTACTGGTCTCTGCCTTCTCATGTTACTTCCTCCTGTTTTACAGCAAGCGGCATGCAAAGACCAGCTGTCATAATCTGTCCCAATCATGTGCAGGAGTAGTGAACCATCACGCACCCAGTATTTCTGTTTGATAGTGATTTCATCAAAAGAGGAGGGGGAGAGGCCTGGCCTGGGTCAGTAAGGCGTGTGTTAGCCTTGATGTGGGAGAGGGAGATTCAGCAGCTATAAATACCTTATTATAGAGGACCCCAGCCTCAGCTGCTGCTGAGAGCAAACAGCTCAATAATTTATCCACACTCCGACTTAAGCTGTGTGCTCAGCATCCGTGCCCTCTCCCAAGAAGATGCGTTCACCTCAACAAACTGCAAGCTGTTTGTCCCCTCTGCTGTTTGTGCATGTGTGTTGTAAGATAGAGATTATTTTTTTAGGAGTTATAACTATTGCCGTTTTCTCTCATTTCCCCCTCAGGTTTGTGGTTTTGTGGGCCTCTACTATAATGTGATTATCGGCTGGAGCATCTTCTATTTCTTCCAGTCTTTCCAGTATCCACTGCCTTGGGCTGAATGCCCCATCCAGAGAAATGGATCCCAAGCCAGTAAGTGCACAACACAATGCACTTCAGCTATACAGAGATGTGCGAAAAAATGACAAGTGCCGATACAAAAGAGCTTTTTTTTGGAAACCCTCAACACCATGTAGAGGAAAATGCTGCAGAGCCCTGCAAGACCATTTCATATTCAGCCAAGTAGCTCAGCAGATGTACACAGGCTACCTAGTGCAACGCAGGGTGTTGCACAAAGCTGCAGAATATGTCTTTGCATTGAAACAGCTTGCCTCACTGTGGCTCTGCAGTCAAGCAGCAGTGCCTCTGCAGGCTAACAGAAAAGTGTTTGTGCTGTCTCTCTACCTAGGATGGTCCTGCTGCAAGTCATTCTACAGAGCAGCTCTGTTGGCGAGGCCTGTCACATAGTATGACCCGGCCAACAGTGTGAGTACCTCGAATGGCTGGCAGCAGGTAGCCTGTGGTGGAGGCACATGCGAGCTCTGGCAGAGTAAAGGGCATCAGCTTACATTAACATTAGAGGGAAGGATGTCGACTCTGCTCATGATTATTAATGCAGAGGGGATGCTGTGAAGCCTCCAACAGGATTTTGTGGAAACTTGTGCAGAGGTGGAATGCACAGTAACTAGGGACATTTACTCAAATTACAAAGTACTTGTACTTTATCTTAATTTTTTCTCCTTTTTACTTTGCATTTTAAAGATACCCTGTAGAGTTTTGTAGCACTAGCAGTGCTATAGAGCAAAGTTTTAACAAGTGCGTTGCGATTTTGCGTTCATCACACGATACATATTCATGTCAATGTTTTTACACTCCACTGAACAAAAGTTGGCAGTAATGCGTCAAGAAACACAGTAATTCATCAGCAAAGGCAGGGAAGAAGAAGACTGTAGTAGTTGGTAAGCTAGTAAACATGTAAACAAGTGTTCAAACAATTGTTAAAAAATGTTTGATTAGAAAAGAAATCAAAATCAAAAATCAAAAATGGGAAATCCAATGATTTCAACTTTTCTTCAGTTTGAATTTACTTATTTTAAAAGACACTTGGTTTTAGAAAAATGAGTTTTATAAAAAATAAGGCTTTTTGACTCAAATTATGGATTAAAAAAACTTGTGAGGATGGAGATGTTTGCAGTTTAAGGTTTAACAATGTGAGTCATTAATTTCAGTCAAGCATCCGTAGCATAGCTTATTAGCTAAACCTTGTCAGTCAACATTAAGATGATACTTACACATGAATACAATAAAAAAAATGAATAGAACATTTTAAAAGGAACCTTTCTGCATAATGTGTATCTTGCTTTTAATAATTTCAAGTACAATTGCTTCTTATATTTTTTTATTTTTAGTCATATTTAAAAGCAAGACATTGTGGTTTTGCTACTTTTACTCAAGCAAATACTTTAGTCCCCCACTGACTATTTAGAGATAAATAAAAACATATATCCTGCAAAACTTACAAGCAAATTGAATGTCCATAATTTATGATGTGCATCTCCACTGTTGCAGCACTGTTTATGCCATTTCTGTCCCTTTCCTAATTGCTGTTGTAGTTGTGGAGCCAGAGTGTGAGAAGAGCTCGGCCACAACTTACTTCTGGTACCGCCAGACTCTCAACATCACCAGCTCGATCGATGACACCGGCGGCCTGAACTGGAAGATGACCCTGTCCCTTCTGGTAGCTTGGATCTTGGTCTGCCTGGCTGTCATCAAGGGCATCCAGTCCTCTGGGAAGGTACGGGGTCTCCATGGCTTCACAGCAGGGGCAGAGTCTGCAAACTAGCAAGATTACCACACCATATGAAGATGTACACAATAAATAATTTTAACAAAAGCTTTAAAGGGGTGATAGAATGCTAAAACCGATTTTACCTTGCAATAGTTGACCCTAACCCTAACGACAGTTTGGTGGGTAAATAGGACATATTTACAACCTCAAAATCCCATCGACACCTCTTTCCTCTGCAAATGTAACAATTTGAAACAGCCTCTAAAAACGGGCAGATCTCAACAAAGCTCATAGTTGACGTCAACAATGTGGCTTCTCCTTTTTTGGCTCTGGCCTCTATCTTTGTCACGTCTCGAGATTAACATAGGCTACACCACTGATCAGGTAATTTTCTGAATAGGTTGCGCAGATCTCAGAAATTGTATACATTTTTCTTCTGCTATTTCATCGCTAAATTCACTTATGAGACTTTTATTATGCGGAAATCAACTATGTAGGGGTCAAATATGTGCCGTTTTACAAAAATATATGTTTTTTTTTATGGACGGAGTTCAGCAGACAACAGCCCGCGTCACTTTTTAGCCCAAACAATGTTACAATCCTTAGGAGACCTTAAGGAACAGCGTGAAATACTCTATATAACCATTCCCGCACCCCTTTAAAATCTATTTTGAATCGATGATTCCGCCATATCGGTGAATGTTTTATTCACTTTGCTCTTGCGTGGCAACAACTGCAACAACGTCCTGTAATCTCAGTCCAGAAACTGAGTCATACACCGCAGCGCAACATCCGGCCCTCATTTCAGTAGGAAAATACATGGATCACCAAAGTTTGACACGGTTTTTTAAACACTGAACGTAGTACTGCAAGGATTCCCCGAAATAGTATTGCAATAATTCCCCGAAATACTGAAGGCAGGATTTTTGACTCATCTCTACAAACCTCAAGGAGTCCTCTCCACATTTGGTCAGATTTCTCAGACTCAATGCCAAGCCATCAATTATAATAGCCATTGTGTGTGTGTATGTGGTCATGCGTGCGTGCGTGCATGCGTGTATGGTTGCATTTTGGTCCTCATTCAATGTGTGAGGCCTCAGAAACGTGTGTCCATGGCAACAATGGACTTGACTTTCTCTCTCTTTTTCTTAGGTGATGTACTTTAGCTCTCTTTTCCCATATGTGGTGCTTTTCTGTTTCCTGGTGCGAGGTTTGATGCTGAAGGGCGCGGTGGATGGCATTGCTCACATGTTCACCCCTAAGGTAAGAGAAAATAGTGGCAACTCTAAAATAGGGTAGCCTCAGCAGAAATATTTTAACAATAAAATTACAAAAACAAGTAATATTTTACTGTGGTTGTCCACAGTGTAATTATGGTGTGCTAGAGTGGAAAGCTCGCTGCTGTCTTGGTTCTAATCACTTATACACTGTCTGTTAGCCAAGGAGATATGTAACATAAGTGACACTTTGTCTATGCAAGCTGCTAAGCTGGGGTTTATGGTTTTAGCTGCTTTACTACCAAGGCCATTTATATCCGCTCATGCATAAATGTCATTAACATCTTTGTTTTTTAACATATATTTTTGGGGAAATCGTTGTCCCCATCTAGTGGTGGATACATATAATTACATAGAAAAGAGAAAAATTGAACCTGTATAGCATCATATGATTATGCAATGTGAATTATTGAATACTAAATGAAAGATAAGACCATGAGATATTGTTTGTAGAAGTTGCACTTTCAGTTCCCACAGACACCACAGTGTGTCTTGTTGCATGACCAGCAATTGCTCAAAACATATCAATATATTTTATACATAATGTTAGACATAACTATATTTTTTTATCCTGTCCCCGATTACAAATAGGGGACCAACATGTAAAATAATGTACAAAAGATGTTTTTCAGTTGGTTATATCATGCCAGCTGTGATCAGTCATCAGTTTCAGTATCTTCAATTAAGCATTGAACGTGGTAGAATACATAGGATATACAAAATATTGTCATTGAGGGCAAAACATCAATGTTCATCAACATCAAGTGATTTTAAGAAGAAAAAGGCAACATACACGACCTAAACTTTAACATTTTCCTCTTCCTTTCCTCTAGCTAGAAAAGATGTTGGAGCCCCAGGTGTGGAGAGAAGCAGCCACACAAGTCTTTTTTGCTCTCGGTCTTGGCTTCGGAGGTGTCATCGCTTTCTCTAGTTACAACAAGCGAGACAACAACTGTCACTTTGATGCTACGCTGGTCTCCGTCATTAACTTTGTTACCTCCATCCTGGCAACTTTAGTTGTGTTTGCGGTCCTGGGGTTCAAGGCGAACATCATGAACGAGAAGTGTGTTGTTGAGTGAGTGTTTCATACTTTAACAAATGTTACCTGACCAATCTCTCGTTGGCAGCCGTTTTTACTGTGACCTTTAGTCCATAACACAACCCTTTTCTCCACATCTCCTATTGTCCATGTGCAGAAATGCAGAGAAGATTTTGGGCTTCTTGAACACAGGTGTGCTGAGCAAAGAGCTCATCCCTCCTCACATCAACTTCTCCCACCTGTCCGCACAGGACTATGCAGAGATGTATGGTGTCATTAAAACGGTGAAGGAGGACAGCTTTGACCAGCTGGGCCTGGACGCCTGTGTGCTAGAGGACGAACTCAACAAGGTCAGAGGGGGGAGAATTCACAATTCACACACTGAAGTGACAATGTGAGTGTTAAGTATTTCTAAATAATCAGAAGTGTGTTATGCTATCAAGACGTAGTTTGTGTTTAAGTGATGATGCACGTCAAGTTCTTATGTATGTATATATATACATATATATAATATATATATTATTTTATATATATATATATATATACAAAATAACGGAGACAGGGGAGGTTAAAAATAGCATGATGCTAAGCAAAGTAATGTTTCCTCTAGAGCGGCAATGATTATCCATTTAATCAATCAATCAATTTGACAATCAGTTCATCGCTTCAGTCCGATGCATTCTTTTATTTTATTTGAACAACAATTTATGTAATATAAGAAAATAACTGTCAGACAAACTGATAATAAAAATAATTGTTAGTTGCAGCCCCAGATCCCTCTACAGAATCTGTTATTTTTCATAGCAGGACATTTCTTAGAGTGTTATTTCCCCTGTCATTCCACTTACCACAGGCAAAATACACCATATTTCCAGAAAACCTACAAAGTAAAATAAGCAAAATAAGCGTTATCTACAGTACTAATCCATTCATCAAGTTTCTTTGAGATGCACATATCACCTTGAATAGCTGCACTATGAACCTAAGTGAGTGATTTTTCACAAAGGATCACTCAGTTTAATTCAGCACATCATCTTTAGCCATTATTTGCCATCTTGGACCTCCAGCTTCTTCTCTCATCTTCCAGGCGGTTCAGGGCACTGGTCTGGCATTCATCGCCTTCACAGAGGCCATGACACATTTCCCTGGCAGTCCCTTCTGGTCTGTCATGTTCTTCTTCATGCTGATCAACTTGGGTCTAGGAAGCATGATTGGCACCATGACTGGCATCACCACACCCATACTTGATGCTTTCAAGATCCGCAAAGAGATCCTGTGTGGTGAGTTGACAATTCTTAATTCTGGTTATGAAACTCTGTAACTCATGTCTATTGTGCTTTATGAAATTGAAGTGTTTGTGATTCTCATTCTTCTTCTCTTTCTCAGTGGCTTGCTGTATCATAGCCTTTCTGTTAGGCCTGCTGTTTGTGCAGCGCTCCGGGAACTACTTTGTCACAATGTTTGATGACTACTCGGCTGGTTTGCCTCTCACTGTGGTGGTGATCCTGGAAAACATCTCTGTAGCCTGGATCTACGGCACTAAGAGGTTACTCAACTGAATATGTAGATTGAAGCCATATTTGGATATTATTCATTTTAAAGCAGCTGGTAGACATTTGCAGTGTCTGGTCAATTTGTAAAAAGGACGCCGTTATCTGTTTCCAAACTAGCCAGACTTATCTGTCTCTCCTTCATTCAAAGGGACGGTTCACCAAAATCTAAATACTTTTATCAATGCTAGCAGCTCTAAGGGTTGCGACCATCAAAACTAATGTCATTCCCATCTGCATCAGCTATCCTTTGTGTTTAGTGCTGTTAGCATTCATAACAAATATATTAACTCCTCTCTGTGAGAATGAGACATAGCTGGCCCTGGATGAGTGTGTGTCTTTCCTACTTCTAGAGAGGGTTGTGCTGTGTTAACTGACGTAAACAGCCTCTGTTTCAATTCATGTTCTGGAGCCAGGCCTGCTAGCTTTTGGTGTCTCCCTTGTCAAGACGGCCAGCGCGCTTTGATGTGCATTCTGCACCAGCCCGCTTCTTTGGGGTCGTCGTTTAGGTTTTAAAAAGCATATTAACAAAAAGTCACGCTGTGGGTTACCAAGAAAACCAGATTTTTCAAGAACCAATCTTTGAAATGTTTGTCTCCAGCTTGCATGACCTGTGGCATCCGTCCACTTGAGGCCCTCTGCCTCTGCTTCCTGAATCAATCCTCCATCACTCTCCCACCTGCCGCTTGGGCCGGGTTTAATCAGCGTCCAACAAACCGGCACCCTCGTGTGTCCCAATTCAGTACTGACCCTGTTGGAGCATAGCATCGTAACAACACACTAAACTCAGATGGTAACGAGTGAACATTTACTGCTAAATATCAACATTGTCATTGAAGCATGTTAGCATTCTGACATTAGCATTTAGCTTAAAGCAACACTGTTTCTATAGGTAAGTACAGCCTCAATCCCAAAATGCAATGCTTCACACTGTGACATTCACCTGTGAGTGATGATACAAAATGCAAATGACAATGATTCACAAGAGTCCAAAATCTGAATTTGCTGCTCACTACTATATGAAGAGTGAACGGACAAGGAGAAAGCCAGGACAGATAACAACAAACAATAGAGCTTTTTCCACAGCAGACATTTTGACTTTATCATCAATTAAAATCAAAGATGTAATTAATCATTTTGATGATGGGTGCTGTAATCCATTTAATGCATCTGGTATTGTGCATGTTTGCTTATTGGCATGGCCAACTGGGATCCTTAGATGGAACTCCTTCCAACTATTTATTTTTCTCATTTCCTCACAGGTTCATGCAGGACCTGGAGGACATGCTTGGTTTCAGGCCGTACGCCTTCTATTACTACATGTGGAGATTTGTGTCGCCAGCTGTCCTGGTGGTGCTCATCTTCTCCACTGTCATCGAAATGGCCACCAGTCCTGCAGGATACAACGCTTGGGTGGAGGCTGAGGTCTGTGTTCAGTGGCTCTTGGATACCAGACTTGATTATTCCATAAATGTCTTCCTCTTTCTTCTGTTTTTAAACCTCTATTCCATTTTATTCATCCTCTTCCCTCTGCACTCTTTGTTTGCTAGGGCGCAGAGCGCTTCCATAGCTACCCTCCCTGGGCTTTAGCCATGGCCTACTCCCTCATCGTGCTGGCCATGCTGCCTTTACCCCTCGTCTTTATTGTTCGCCACTTCAACCTGGTCTCAGACGGTTCCAATAAGCTGTCCGTCTCCTACCGTAAGGGCATGATGAAGGACATCTCCAACCTTGAAGAGCAGGACGAGCAGCGCTTCATCCTCAGCAAGAAGCTCAGCGAGGTTCCTTCCCCGATGCCTGCCCACCGTGCTTACCTGGGCCCCGGTGGTACCCAGGAGATGACCAACACCAACTACGGCACCAGCACCAAGACAGGCTACCAGAACATCGGCTCGCCCGAGTCTGAGCTATGATCCACTGAGCTCATAGATCATCCCATCCATTAAACCCCAGCCTTGCTTAGAGAGAGGATGAAAGGGAGGAACAGAGGAAGTCAAGAGGCAATGAAAATCCACTGTCAGTTCTTGCAGCGTTCATCACACCTTAAAGGTGCTGTAGGTAGGATTGCGAAGATCCAGGACTTAGCCAAAAAATTTGAACATCAACAACTTCTCAGTCACTCCACCCTTTCTGCTAAACCCCAAAACGGTCTCCTAAGCTCCTTCCCCCACAAGGGAGATTGAATGTGTGTTCATGAGCAGTGATTGACACGCAGTTAGACAACCCCCTGGCCCGGATTGGTGCATCTGAACAGGGAGCTGTGGATTTTTGCAAATCGCACTCCAGGCTGTAAGTAGTGCCATAAGGGAAGTTTTTTTTATTTTTGTATTACTTGCTTCATGTAGTTCTACTCAAACATTGGGTCAGTTTCAGCAAATATGATAGAAAGTTAATTTTATAAGTCTTACCTACTGCACCTTTAACCCCCAGAGCTAAGTCTGTCTCTCTGAGTCCCCCCTTTTCTGCCCCTATGCTCCTCGCCTTTGTTTCTTCCCCATCGCAGCATCCGTGCTGCCAGTTCCCTGTCAATCCCAGCTGTGATGAAGGGATTATGGGAATGTGAGTCCCACCAGATGTGATGATTTTCCATTTGTCAAAGTAAAACATGGGCAGAGAGAGAGGGAAGAGGCAGGAACAGAGGGGGGACTGAAGGATGGGTTAGGATGGATGGAAGGAGATGATCAGTATCACCATATGAGAACATTTCTCATCCAGAAAGCAAATTAAGACCAAATGCATTCATATCAATAGGTAATAAGTAAGTCTTATAGCGTAAACAGTGTTACAAGCACATTGCATCTTTATTGTGCCTATCATGCATCAGCAATAATAACCAGTCAAAGTAGGGTCCTCATCAAACTGTGGATCTCCTTCTATCCCTACTTTCCCCACTGATGTAGAATACTGTACATATGTATTGTGCAATAGTCTGAGATGTCACCGTAAATCATGTATATACATCACAGAAGTGCAAAATTAGGGGAAACTATTCGCTTCTTCATTTCTTCTCCATTAATTTTTAAGCACCGACACCCACTATCATTTGAAAGCGTCTCTGAGCCTTAACACAGCGCAGCACTTTTCTTTTAAACAACCTTTATTCTTGACAAATAAGGCTCTGGAGCTGTTGCCAACAGCACTGCACACGTTGTCTCGCTGCTGTTCCAGTTGCAGCTGGTCTAGACAAAGCTTTTCCATTTGAATCAATCACTGTAATCAAGCGATTCCCTTTTAATCGATGCCTTAGAAGGGCAGAGGTGGCAGTGCACGAGTAGAGCTAAGCAGAGCGGCATCACGTTGTTTGTCTTTGTGTTACAGTAATGAGGCTAGTAGGAATTGGAAAATGTGATTTTGTGTACGTGCCTGTGCAAGTCTGCCACTGAATGAGAGCTCCCGGTGACCATGCCTCTTTAAAAATAGAACAGCATTACCCAGTGTTAGCTGTGGCAACGCACCATAGATACAGATCCTCTTCTGATGTGAAGGAGGAAGAGAAGAGTGGACATCTTGCTTACTCTGCTCCACCTGCACAGCTGGGTACTTAGCAATACACACAAGATATTTTACTGTTGAGGTATTACAAGAATATATCACAAATGTTTTACAGTGCATTAAGTAAGAGGTTCACTGCCGTGCCGCGTTGTGGCTTTATCATGCGTCACACCTAAGAGGGAGATGTTTGGGTTTAATTGTTGTACATTCCTCAAATAGTAACCACTATGGATTTCACAAGCACTAAAATGTACACTTTGATGTATTTTTGTGAACTGAGATGTGAAAAATGTAATCCTTTTTTTGTATAGAAAATGTCTTTAATCTTGTATGACAATGTATGTTTAGGGGTATAATGTTTAAATTGTGCAGTGATATAAATATTTGAACTAAGTGGTAATACACAGATTTCATCACTGGATGTCTCTGTTGGCCAGCAGAGGAGCCAATGACTCTCTGTCTCTCGTGGCCACTCCCTGAGACAACACCAATACTTGAGACTGAACAGATGTAGTGTGAAGCACAGTCAGTCACATTGTTTGGTGCCTGAACAGCATCTCTGTTGTCTGTTTGCCTTATGCTTTTGTCAGTTTGGTTCACCTCATTCACTTGAGCACTTTAATTAGATAGAGACCCTGGAGTTGTTTGTCAAGTGCAGGTTGGACAAAAGCTTTTTCATTAATCACAAGAGTGTTGTCACAGAATATGTATTGGTTAGCAATATTTATGTGTAGAGACAGATTGAGGGCTGAAGGTCTACAAAAGGCACAATACACAATCGATCACAAGTCACTTTGTCAAACACATCTGGTTTAGGTGCTGTAGTGTAGGTAGGATTACAAAGATCCAGGACAAAACATTTGAACATCAACAACTTCTCAGTCCCTCCTCCCTCTCTGCTGAAGCCCAAAATGGTCTCCTAAGCCCCTCCCCCCACAAGGGAGAATTAATGTGTGCATGAGCAGTAGACCCCCCTCCTGGCCCTGATTGGTGCATCATAACAAGTACAAGAACACAGATGTTTTTGATCAATTGGCTTGCAACAAAAATGACACATAACCTCAGGTGAATACATTCTCCTGAACTCCCCTGCATCTTAAAAGCTCTGACACACCAGGGCACATTAAAGCACATTAAAGCACATTCATAGAAGCACAGGAAAGTGAGCACAAAGGAGTTGCATGTCTTGGTGAGCAAGTTCCCATCAATGAGTTAAAAATATAGTCAGTGTGGATGATCTGAATGATGAAATCTGTAGATTATGTTAGATATGGACTAATTCCTGCATAATCCAAGGGATTGCACACTGAAATGCACTGCCATCTACAGCTAAACTGCACCATTATTGTTTGTTCTAACTATAGACTGATTTGCACAATAAAAACATAAGTGGGGACAAACCTGAGCCTAAACTGGTGTGGAGGAAAGAGCACAACCAAAACACATGAGGTCATATAGACTTGTGGAAAGAGCAACCTCATGTTTAAACCCCCGGCTTATTTCAATACATGTTGTCGCATTTCGCCAAGGAGTTCCCACTTCTCCACACCAGACACAGCAGGTTTTGCGTCTAACATTAAAGACACTTTAGAAATACTCTGCCCAGTGGAAAAATGTTGTATCACATTGGTTCAAATTTGCTCAGTAAAAACATGTTGGCATTTACTAGGCTATTGATATTGAATAATTATTGTTGAAAACTTCAACTCCAGGGTCTCTTTGTCTTGTCCATGTGTCGGCTGTGTTGCATCATGTACTACAAAGCAACTTCTAGATTAATATAACTCAGTTGAATTACTGTGAATAACGCAACAAAAATAGAGTAATAGTGTATTTATTTAACTGTTCAAATAGTCTTTATGTGACCAAATCCATTATATTTATAGTATTTACAGTAAGACATGATATGTATTTAATCTGTACATATTGATGTACATTCTGATAAATCCACACTGAGTATAGTATATGGTAAGAGTGACCGGGTGTATACTTGAGCTGTAAATAATAATTGTATATTTTGATATATTTTTTGATTTGTGTACTGCAGGTAATAATACTTTGCTATCTGTTGGTTTCTGTGTGTGTGTGGTTGTGGTTGTTCTCAAACAAAATTGCTGAGTGACTGTGTGTGTGTGTGTGTGTGTGTGTGTGTGTGTGTGTGTGTGTGTGTGTGTGTGTGTGTGTGTAAATTAAGGTATATGTAGGTTTTTGGTGTTTAAATGTGTGTGTATCTTCTCCTCTCTCGGTGTTGTGTGCTACTGATCTAATCCAGTTTGACTATATATAGTGTTTGAGTATATATAGTCAAACATTTTCTTCTGATTGTTCGGTCTGAATCTGCGTGTGGAGATTCAGGTTGTTATAACATTGAGACTGTACAAAAACAATGAAGTGAAGAGGAAATTAGAATAAACACTTTTATTAAACAGACTGTGTTGTTTGTCTCATTATTTTGATGAAAGTTCAAATGCAAATTCAAATGTAGACAGGAAAGGGGGGGAGAGAGAGGACAAGCAGCAAACGGCCATAGGTCGGAATTAAACCCTAAGCTGCTGCGTCAAGGACTGAGTCTCTGCATATGAGTGCCCGTTCTATCAGGTGCGATAACCAGGTGTCCAAAGATGTGTTTTTCAGGACAAGAGTTTAGTTTATTCATATTAACATTACTTGAAGCTAGGGAAGGCAGAAGGCAAAAAAAAACAGAATTTGAAGACCTCCTCCTGCGGCTCTCCTTCTTTCCTTTCTGTCCAGACCTTCCCATCAGGCGAGCACAGGCATGCACCGGCTTCAGACAGTAACCTTTAAGAATACTAGGCATTAATTTCATCCCAATTAGGGTTATATAGCAGCACTTCTATGAGAGTTACCATCATATTTTCTTTATAAAGCCCTTTGAAAAGATATACTGTGAATCAAGGCTCTGGTAAGCTACAAAAAATATGAACTTGAATTAGCCGCAGCCGTAAGCCAGGGTAAGCAGAAGGCTAATGAACGGGCTTGTCTGCCCGGCCACGACTTTGGCCTCTGGTCCTCGTAGCAGGCTAATGCTGCTACCTGAACAAGGACAGGAGCGTCCAATAAACTGAACTTTTTTTTACACAGTTTAATTCCTATATGTTCTGATAAAGATAAATGACAATAAAGTATCTTATCTAAAAGTTTAGTCTTGAATTAATGGCAGTCCTGAGCCTTTTGGATACATAAAACAGAACGGTGAACAAAACTTTCCCTGAAGTGATGTGCAGGCCACAAAAAAGACAGAAGGTAGTAAAATATAACATCTGACCATAGTAACCAATGTAAGATCTATAGATGGGATATTGATTGTTAACTGATCAAAACCTTCATGTGGCTTAATTGGGAATAAAACAAATGGTAACAGGCATGATCACAAAATTCCTTAATCCACTACAGTCATTACAATCACTGACTGAATGTGTTTCATGCAGTGGACAGTTACTCTAAGTACGTGACAAAATGATTATGCGTGAAAGAGACAAAAACAATTTACCCCTGTAACACATTTTAAAAGCATTTGTTTGTCCAATAGTGTTGGTTCCTGCTAAGAACAGTGAAGGAAGAAGTTTTTTACTTACATATAATTTCAAATATGTCGTTTTGAAGAAACGTTTCTGTCTGAGTTAGTTTTATCTGTTTATTCGCCCACTTGCAATAGTAATAAAGTGATAATTAATTGCTGTTTTATTTGTTCATTTGCACTTTCAGCCCCCACCTCTGGAGTACTTCACTCATGCAGCTATTTTTTTAACATCTTCCCACAACTAAATTGCCTAAATTGCTTGTCTCATGCCCCGTGTGGCAGACAGTTGGTCGGAAATGGATGCAGCAATTTGGTTTGGTAGCCCAAAGTGGTTTCACCATGTCCAGTTCAGCCTACTAAACTGCCGCATGTGCAGAGCTGTGTAGCACAGATCCAGACGTTAATAGCACTGATAAATATTGGGCCATCTGCCAGAGTAAAGCTTGCACACGCTCGTAAAGCCATTGCAACGCAGACTTTATTATGAACTGTTGACACGGACACATCATCATCCTTTTCAGCTGCGTGGTCCATCACCTTCTGGCTCTTTACAGCTGCTCATGGTGGCTCATAGTGTATGTGCAGTCAGGTGGTGCAGATTTAGATCATGGTCATGCAAGAGACACATTTGCTGAACATCAGTGTTCACAATGGTGTGAAAATATTCTGTTTCTACACACGTGGCTCTTGTCTCAGAATTTCATTCTAATTGCAGCTTTACTTCAGCTGAGTAGTGGATTTAATAAAATGCTGCTCCACTCCCACAGGCCATCTTGAAGTCTACAGAGTGATGTTATTTTTGATTATTGGTATTGGACAGCATGCACTCAGAGTTACAATAAACCAGTGACCGATGCTGCTGTCTTGGTTTGGGCCTCTCAGGTTGTTGTGTGTAAATGTCAAGCTATTTGTCTCACAGGCGGCGTCACACTTCCTTTCTTGACTTGGCTGTCCGGTTCATTTTGAAGAACATCATACTATTCTGTATCCTGTAAACAAATCATTTCCCAACACATTGTAACACACGAGGTACACAAAAAGGCAGAGGGACTTGATTATACATGCATAGAGTGTATATGCACACGCATTACTGTAATAGGAATCCCACCTGCAGGATCCCTGACAGATGTTTATCTAAAAACAGCACAGGCAGCCAAGTGTCCGCTTCCCATTTTCCCACTGCCTCGCCACCTAATCCAGGAAAAGACTGTGTCGATGGACATTTTTCACACTTTGAGCGGTATTTTCCTGGCAAGTTGAGATTGTGTGGGCAGAAATCCATCAGTCGTATTCTCAGATGGCTCTTGGAGATGCTGTCAGCCTCTACAGCAGAGGCCAGATGGTCCCCTGTGGGGCCTGCTCAGAAGACTGCCCTGGCTACGACAGTTCATTGCTCCTTACTCCAGAATTGAATGTAAAATCCTTCTCCTGACACACAAAGCTCTAAATGGTCAAGCACCATCATATCTTGAAGAGCTCATAGTACCTTATTGTCCCACTAGAGCACTGCGCAGAGTCCAGAGTTAGTTGTGGTTCCTAGGGTCTCTAAAAGTAGGATCGGAAGCAGAGTCTTCATCTTTCAGCTGCAGTTATAAACCTTAAACTCTCCACTTTGATAAAGCTTGTAGTTATTGAGTGAGTAGTTGCAGCGTTCTGCCTAGACCAGCGGGGGGGGGGGGGGGGGGGGGGGGGGGGGGGGGGGGGGGGGGGGGGGGTGTACAGCTTCAGACACGGCATTATCTTCTCTGCTTCTCTTCATGGTCGTCACATTAATTTACCATTTAATCAATAAAATAAAAAAACTAGAGGGAGTCAGGGCAGTACAGCCTGATCCGGCAGGGGAGAATTCTAGCCTGGCCAGGCTCCTCTCTTTACCTTGTCGCTCTTAGTCATGCTGTAATTGTTTTAGACTGCCGGGGGAATTCCTTTGACACACTGAGTTCCTTTCTACTTTATCTTTCCATGTCCCAGAAATGCCTGTTACTAACCTAGATCTGGGGAATCATTCCCAGAGTCCTCATGGTCTTTTTCCTGCAGCATGTTTCCTTGGATCAGGGAGGCTCCAAAATCATGGTTGCAGCTGTCGCCATGGTCCTGCTACACGTCCTATGATGCCTTGTTACATCCTGTTGTGCCATGTAAGGCAACACAGTATACCGCTGCTGCCATGAACTACTACAAACCATTATTTTTTTAGTCACTTTTCCATTATCTTTTATTGTGACTGTTATTACCACTCTTTATTTCAACCCCAACCAGCAGCTTTCCTTGGATTAAGGTGGCACCAAAATCATGGTTGCAGCTGTTGCCGTGGTCCTGCTCCGCGCCCTGCCGTGCCCTGCTCAACCTGGCTCAACCCTGCTACGCTCTGCAGTGCCCTGCTACGTCCTGCTATGCCTTGCAGTGTCCTGCTACAACATGAACTACTACAACTACTATCTCTAGTCATAATTCCGTTATCTTTATTGTGACTATTATTGCCACTGTTCACCACACCCCCAACTGTCAGACACCGCCTACCAAGAGCCTGGGTCTGTCCTAGGTTTCTCCCTAAAAGAAAGTTTTCCTCACCATCTAAGGTTTCTCCCTAAAAGGGAGTTTTTAAATTGAATTGAATTACTGATTAACCAGCTAGTCTCAACACTGAGCGCTGAAATTTCACAGCATTCCCAGAGGAGGAGGCAAAAGTAAAAATGTTAGCATTGCATCAAGCCTTTTTCATTGGAGGTGAAACATATTCAAGAACCAGTCAATTCTTATCACTTGACATTAGCATGCTAACATGCTAAACTAACATTGTAAACATGGTTACCTTATACACACTTAGCATTAATATATAGCATTGCATGTTTTGAGCCAAGGAAACACATTCGGTCATTCTTAACACCAGACAGACACAGTTTTTTTAAACCATTAGCCTACTATGAGACTCAGATGGAGAAGTAGTTTGCTGAGAGTGCTTTTGCATTGTCAGAAAAATTAATTACAGTAGTTAGAGACTTGTTAAACCTGGCTAGTTATTTTAAATACTTTCATGTAGAAGAGTGAGCAGGTGAAGTGTTGATGCATATGTTGTAGATAGCAGTCATAATCAGCTGGAAGACGGACACAGAGAAACAGGTAGAGTAGGTCATGGGAGAAGGCTGTTTCCGCTCCATGTGTTTTTTCCTGTTGGATGAGCAACAAGATTTGTGCTGGACTACATGCACTGGAGAGGACAATTATCTGACGCAGAGTAAAAGGAAGCAGGAAGCAATGTTAAGATTTTGAGAATTGAATCTGGCAGCATTTGTTTTTTTTCAGAAATATTATGGGACATATGTATATATATATATATATATATATATATATATATATATATATATATATATATATATATATATATATATATATATATATATATGATATAGCTATTTAAAAAAACAGTGGCCTTTACATTAGAATAGTAATGCTAGATATAAAGATGTAGCTGCACAACCATCTCATAGAAAAACCTAAGAGCATATGGACAGCAGCAATTTTCTCCCCACCCAATCTCGACTAGACCACAATGCATTATCTTGTCTTCCTGAATCTACATAAGATGGTTTAGGCAACTGTGGCCCCAGACACCAGCAAATGGCAGCGTTTCCATACACTTTCATGTTTCACTTGCAGTGGATTTTTTGCTGCACCAAAGAAGAGCCAGAAACATCTCTGGAGGGACAATAAGATTAGGTGATTGGGATTTCAACAAGACCGAGCTTGACAGATAGGTGTGAAAAAGCAGCTGGAAACAAAGTATGCAAACATAGGAAGTAAAAAGAAAACAGCATTTCATTACAGTGAAAATGCTCAGCTAGTTTCCTTTCTAATATTTTTCAAATACACATGCAAAGTACATCCATTCATCTTCGCATAAAAGTTCTGAATCTGTATGAAGAGTCATACTGTAGGTAAACAGGAAGATATTTGATGCACTAGGAAGAGAGAGGGGGGAGGGCTGAGGCATTACTATGGAACCCACTCAACTTCTAGGCAAGACCCGCCGGTCAATAGCGTTCACACACCACTGTTGGCCAGGTGTCCATGCTAACGTAAGGTAACGTAACCAGATTTGTTTAGGTCCTATGACTTGATCAATCAGCTATCCTAACCTTAACCACTCAAGTTCAATGCTTAACGCCCACCAATCGTGCTTCTTTGTAGGGCAGGACTTGCCTAAAAGTTACGTGGGCTCCATGCAGGGCTAGGGTCGAACAAGCCCATAGACAAACACTGCCATCTGATCTCGTCAGTCATTTCTTAGTATTATGGAAGACTATCCAGAATCCTCTTGTTGTAAGCTGATGCAATAAGTTTAAAAGGTAATTTCTTTTTTTTCACACATCAGTCTATTAGAAACAAATGCATGGGGAAACTATTATGATGTTCACACTGAAATATTCAAATCCAAGACTCCATGTTTGCTTATGTTGCCTCTTTCCGTCAAATGGAAGTATTTTAGATGTCTTGTGCATTTTTTCACATACTTCATATTGATCTCCCCTAACTGAAAATACAACATACTATCACCTGGTGTGACAATGATGGCTCGCAAATTTCAAAGGCAGACATACTGTATTTACCACTTGAGTGATCTTTACCTCCAATTTCCCACCACTTCAAAAATTTAAGAAATTGTATTTTACTCCAAGAGATGGGTTTATAAAAACACTGATATACAAACAGATAATGACTGCAGCTGAGTGATGACTTCATGTTTGTTAAACATGAACCATTCATACAGATTTATTTGTTTTTTCCATTTCTGTGACAGCTAGATTACCAGAGCTGAAAGACTGTTGTCCTACAGTGTGAGGGGGGAATCGGGTATTGTGGTTTCCCTTTTGTGAGTCTTTGGATGGTCGAGGAGGCTGATTTGTTGCATTGATCACTGCTGCTCCTATAGAAAACCTCACTGGTTGCTATGGTTTCAGGTTGCGCTGAATCCATCTGTTGACACTGCCTTGCAGGCACTTCTGCTTACACCAGGCAGGTTGGTGTGAATGAAGGAAGGGAAATCACAACCAATCAATAAATAACCCAGGTGGAGATGACTAATATACAGACATATTGTTGCAGTTAAACCTTCTTAATTTTAAGGTGAAACTAGCATCAATACCTAGAGAAGTGATCATGTTTTATTTTTTTACAGAGCTAACAGTCGTGCAGTATTTTCAAGTTGTGTGGGAACGTTTATTACAAAAACATCCAAAAAACATATTGTTCCTTTCCAAAAGACATGTTTGGTGTGGTCTGCTTGTGATACCGTAGCACTCGCTCTTCGCTCTCAGTCAGATTTTCGAACAACGTTTGAAGGAGATGCCTCAAGAAAGTCTTGGACATGAAGGGAAATTCAATGTGTGAAATCCATTTACTTTTCATCTAGCGCCACCATAAGGGTTGTGACTTTGAGTGAAATGTGAACAAACAACTAGTGGATGTTTTGCCATGAAAATTTTAGAAAATATTGGTCATCTCCAGAATATCACTTAATAACTTTTGTGACTAGATTTCATATATTTACATCATTAGAAAACAATTGCTGTTCCCATCACCTTCAGCTGTACTTTGTGTTTAGTCCTAATTAGCTTTTAGCGAGCCAACACACTAAACTTTGGTAAACCCAATAAACATTACACAGATGAGGCTTCTTATATGTACCAGCTAAGCACAATCATGTTACCATTGTCATTAGCACAGGTATTGTGAACTTTTGCATGCTGATGTTAGCATTTAGCGCTAAGCACTGCTGTGCCTGAGTAGGCAAAGCCTAGAGCACCTAGCATGGCTGTTTGTTTGTAATTTGCAAGAACATTACATTTTTTTTGTAACTTTCAATGAAGTCCAAGTCTCCAATATACACCTCTTAGAGAAGTGAACCCCAGTTTAAAGTAAGATAATCCGACCAAGTGCATTCCAAGGCTGCAATTAGTAAATAGACAGCAATATCAAATATTGAACAACTTTAGATTGTTCACAGAGGAGTTGAAGGTAGCACAATAATTCATGATGGTGCCTTATGATTCTCCAGACACCTGGGGGAGGCCTGATCACTAATGCATTAGTCATTTAGTGTGCACTGGCTGGGTCAAGGGGGATGATTGCACCCGTTCATCCATTCCATTGGAGTGCAGCTCTTAAATAACAGCTAAGAGCAGTGGGCACTGATTAGGCCACTGCTGAGAAGGAACACGTGTTCTTATTCTCTAACTCCTCATTGATTTCAGAATGTTGTAAAGACATCCTGTACGGTTAAAGGTTTGCAATGTGTTACCATAAAGAGAACAGTCTGTTATGTTTTAACAGAGGCCTTTAAAGCATTTCACAAAGGTATGGGAGCGATTTATATTCACAAGCTCCTACTTTTCATAACTCTATTACTCATTTTTTAATTATTCCCTTTCAAAGTGTCAGGAAGTGACTTCACGGGTATCTAAATGGACCCAGTATATCAGAGACTTGAGTGAGCATAGTAAAGAAGCAAATGCATATACTAATGGCTGTGTTATTTCCCCTGTCTTTAAACATAATGGCCACGCTCTAGCACTAGACATCCCTTCTCATCCATCAGTAGCATGATATTTACTAAATGGTGGTAAAGAGCTTTAAGAGAGAGTGTCCAGAAAACACTCACAGTTTTTTTCTAAACTTTCCTGCTGTATTGCTAATTACAAATTTAACAAAACGATAAGCAGCCACAGTTGAAATGTCACCCAAACATCATCAGTCAATTAGTTATTTGTCACTCATTTGATTGGTGATGTTGTTAGTAAGTTTGTTCGAGATACATACATGTTTCTTAGAAACACCCAGTGATTGTTAAACTGTTTACATACGCAATCCACCTGGGAGATAACTGCATTCAAGGAGTTGGCTTCTCAGAAGCTGGCTTTCACCAGTTGGCCCAGATCCAAATAGCCGGGTCACTTGGTGAAGGTTGATTGTTGAGACTTCCAGAGCAGTGTCACGATCAACATGTTCCAAATCCGGAAACTTGAGAGGTAAAAGGTTGCATACACATGGTTCAGATTATGTAGGTCATACTGTTATATTATGGGAAATATGTGTATGGTGTTATGTATGTTATTCCTGTTTTACATGTGGATCATCATTTTACAAGTACACAAAACATAATGTGTAAAACACATTGTACATCGGATATTGTATGTGAAAATCTATTGCACATTCTTGCATAAGATGCATAAATTTGAGCAAGAAATGTTCAGTTGTTTCCAGTTTTATACTATTAAACATTTAAGGTTATTTGTCATTATTTTAAAATGTACAAAGAAATGCCATACTTCTGAATAGGTTTTACAGCCTTTACAGATATTTCTTTTGGAAAATACAAATATAAACCTCAATAAACTAAATGACTTAGCTTAGTTATCCTGTCTCTGTCCAAAGGTAACCTTGTACCAGCAACTCTAACACTCACTACTTAACACATTATTTATCATCTATTTAATCTCTACGAAACATTGTGTTTTTTTTCTCAACTGGGCGTAGTCACATCCTGGAATCTCCTCTGGTTGCTTGGCAACCTCATGGTGATGACAAGACTCCAGCCTGGCCAACTGTCAGACATCAGAGTTGGAGTCAATCTTCTCAGCGAACTTTCCCAAAATGTATCATCTAAACATAGATATTTTCTTGAATGAGGATTAGCATCATGTAGAAGCGACCCATACAAAAGTGCTTTGGAAACAACAGCTGTATGAACCAGATTTCTCATCACAAATCCAGACACACTTTCTCATATTTTCCTCCCTCAGTGGAAGCCAAATGAGCTTATAATGAAGCGGCTCTTCTGCCTGGCCTTTCCCTTTGGCCTACAAGCTATACCTTGATCGCTCATTAAGATATAGACGCAACATCTGAGTTTTCTGGATAGTAAACAGAAAACAGTCCTAAAACAATTTTGTT
>NC_048413.1:16243570-16244612 GCF_013103735.1 Etheostoma cragini
ATCGCTCATTAAGATATAGACGCAACATCTGAGTTTTCTGGATAGTAAACAGAAAACAGTCCTAAAACAATTTTGTTATTTCCATGGCTATGTGGAAGAATTCAGCAGCAATAAAAGGGCACTGATGTAACATTTCCTGTCTCATTTTAGTCACAAGCTGTTTGTGAGTGACCTCAGCTGTTTCCTATGCAGTCCTGATAACTGCTCTTGACCTCTCTTTCAATAAAGTCCTTTTCTTCTCTTGGAGCTACTTGCAGTGAACTTCCACAATATTTTTCAGCGTCAGTAATGGCTTGTGCTGAACACATAATGCTTCTGTGGCAAAGGGAAAGTCCCTTTAGGACAGTTGACTCACAAACAACTGTTGTGCTCTTCACAGATAATACGTCTCCATTTTTTACCCCTCTCTCTCATTTTGTCTCTTCCACTCTCATACACACACACACACACACACACACACAAACACACACACACACACACACACACACACACACAGAGCAGGCAGTGCTCTCCATTAGTGACCCACAAGAGGCTGGGCTTGTGCTGAACACGTAATGCTTGTGTGGCCAGGGGAAAGTCCCTTTAGGACAGTTGACTGAGAAACAATTGTTCTGCTCTTCATGCGTCTCCATTCACACTCACATGGTTGGATTGTTTCCACATATTCCTGTATTTGTGGTTACTTATAATCAGGGTCGTCAAACAAAGATTCATTTTTTATTTATTGCCCAATCTGTGAAAAACGTGTGAATATAACATACCTAATAAAGAGTTGAGAGCTTAGTCCAGAAACAGACAGAATTGTCTGCTCCTCGTAAGGATGGCAGTGAAGAGCTCCTGTGGCTCCACATCCACTCATGTTCTGACGGGTAATAGGGTTAGCTATCCAAATGGGGACGACGCTCCATGTCAGAAATTAGAGAGAAAGAGGAAAAATGAAAGAACATTAAACCCTTATTTTCACAGTAACAACATTGTGTCATTTATCCCTAAGAAGCTAGTGAGCTGGACTGGAAAATGTGCCTGTCAGTACTGTAAAAAT
>NC_048413.1:16244712-16247414 GCF_013103735.1 Etheostoma cragini
AACAAAATTGTTTTAGGACTGTTTTCTGTTTACTATCCAGAAAACTCAGATGTTGCGTCTATATCTTAATGAGCGATCGAGGTTCAACAGTTTTACGATAAACGGGGACTTTCTTGACTTTTATCGGCTAAATTATTTTTTAAATTGACAAACATTGTGTTTAATTCACGGGTCAATTCCAATGGAATATTTTCTTCCGCAAAGAATCGTGCATTCCATTTGTACTAAAGTCGGAAACACGCCCTATGACCTCGGATATCCGAGCTCGGAACTTGGGCAACCATTGAGTACCCTGAACTAAAAATCTAACATGGCTGCTCCATGCAACAGTTCTGAAAGCTGTAGTAACATACAGTTATAGGACTTCTATATATCTTTTTATTTGTTTCTCACTAAATCAGTTGTCCACACACCGCTGTCCACATTTTATCCGTGAACAATGTTGTCACGCTGTTTGTATGCACAAAGACAGGTTAATGTGCAGTTATAAACTGGTGTTGCTAACAATGGTTAACCTGGCTAAAGCTATTGAAAACAGTGAAAATCTGACTTGTAATGGGTACGCATTCAACTCGGGTGTGACGTCATTCCCAGCTTCAGCTTCCAAGTTTCGAGTTAAATGGAACGCACAATACGGTCCCATGGTGGTCCACTGGAAGGGAAGGGACTTTGTCTCTCTATCAAGTATTCACTTCTCTCTTTCTTTCTTTTGTAACTGTCAAAATCCTACTACAATGTGTTACCATTACTGTTTGCTGATGCCAACCACCAAGCCATGTTATCTTGTTACAACAACGCTCACCACCCTCTGAAAGTTGTTCTAGAATGAACGTTTTAACCATGGATAAAATGGCTGGCCTGCCTCACGATTAAGTTCGCCATTTAACGTTAACTACAATATGTTAGCTGTACGGTTATTCGATTCATCCTGTAATAAATAAGCAAGTTAAAGTTACATTAGGTTACATTACTTGCAGCTATTTGATTAGACTGAAATTACATAATGTGACTTAAAATTGATAAATGTAACATGGACACAGCTTTATTTACATTAACTTAATAAAATAATAATACATTATTTCTCCCTAAGTCACATCAGATAGATTTTAATCTACAACTCATTTTGGACTTTATTCTTTAGTTTGAGTTTTCAACTACTCTCTAATAATTTATGAGTACCCAACAATGTGGCTGTTACAGTGGTAGGGTGGATTAATTTGTTCTTCCATTTCTGATTCAGTGTCCGGATATCAGGAGAATCTAAACACTATTAGGCTTTTGAGACACAACATCACATGGCTTATGTCTTATGTCTTAAGACTGTGCCGTATTCACATTGGGCCATTTTTTTTTGGTCTTTGCAATGACTTTGAATGTAATCTTGCCGCCAAATTTGCGCAAAACAAAGGTGGTGTGAAAGAGCCATTAGAAAAATCTGTGAAAGATGTTGCACTTAAGTATACAATGGAGGATATTGGGTGACGATTGATGAATGATTGAAAGTGTTTCACAGCTGTTGACAAACTGCCCTTAAATGTTTTTATTTTTGCTTTATTGATATTTGAATGTCATGGTGATACATCAGAGGTATCATTATTACCTGGTTTTAACAAAGGATGCCACTCTACCACTGCAACAGCCACACTGTAGATAACAGAATACAAATGATCTCCAGAGGGAAATACCACCTTAACAATCCTCTTTAAACTTGTATACTGTACGTCTCCGTGCCCAGAGGGGATAATTGCCCAGCTGGTTCTTTTGATTTGGTTGAATGCCGTATTTTGATGACTCAATCAACACAAAGCAGCCATCATGCTAGTAGCTGATAGTTTTCCACACCCTGATAACTCCATTAGTGAAGCAGCACCTCCCGCTCAGGAGGCCTGGAGCGAGATGATTGACTGTTGTGCAAGGCTGTGATTCATGAATCTAGATGAGCTCAGGCATAAGAGGAAGAGTCGAAGCTGGAAGTCGAGAGAGAGAGAATCTTTTGGCTTGTCCTCTCATCTGTGATTTCCCCCTTTCATTATTTCCCCTCATTCCTTTTTTCCTCCTCTGTTGAAGGTTGTCATGGCAATATTGAACACAGTTTCCATGGAGAAAGGCTGGGCCATATCCATTTCACCATTTCATTCATTGGTGCGACAAAGTGGAAAAGGCACCATCTTGACATCTTATCTTGTCTGGTGGATAAACAAGCTTTCACTAATTTAAGGCTTCATGAGGATGTAATTTAGAGGGTGGCCGATGACAGACAATGTCATCTTTCTACTTGGCCTATGTAAGAGATGTATAGCTTCCATATAATGTATAAAATATGTATCATTATTGGATTGTGTAGGCCTGAAAAGGCCCGATATGTGCAAAGTTTGAGTCAATGCATTGAACTCACTTTGTGCTCTCATTATGTAATTAAAAAAAGACTGTCCATTAATCTGTTTTCAACAAATTGACGTTTTTCTGTCATTATTCAGAAAGGATACGATTTTGGCTTTTACTTCTGTCTTCAACAAAAAGTACAAAATCATCTTTGGAAAGCATAATTCATCAGTTAAAACAAAGCCAAAGTTAAGCCCCAATGATGCCACGTCAAACATTTCAACGTCATGGCAATTTTGACCCATTTTTACAGTACTGACAGGCACATTTTCCAGTCCAGCTCACTAGCTTCTTAGGGATAAATGACACAATGTTGTTAC
>NC_048413.1:16247514-16265840 GCF_013103735.1 Etheostoma cragini
GTAACAACATTGTGTCATTTATCCCTAAGAAGCTAGTGAGCTGGACTGGAAAATGTGCCTGTCAGTACTGTAAAAATGATACTTACATACATGAAAATATGTAAGTAGAAAGACTGCTCACCCCAAAGTCGCATTGGGGATGTCTTACTGAAGCTACGATGCTCGTGTGTTTTTTACCAGGATGTACGTTTCACTTCTCGGCTGATAAAAATACACTGGATGAAACACATCAGGTAAGATAATGTTACATTTGTTATGGGTCATGGCTAAGCTAGCTAGCTAACAAGCTCAGCAAGCAAGGTGACGTATAGTGTGAGAGACAAGATAAAGTTCACTGAGGGGTTTCACACAAGTGGTGCTGCAAACAAACTGTGACTTTCATCACTTGCAAAATTATATTTTGTATTGAAAGACATCGTATGTGTAATTATTAGCTCAAATAAAACAGGATCAAAATATGATTGGTCTCTCCCCATTTACTACCACACATATTTATATATGCCACTGGCGGGACACGTCTCTATAAGAAAACTGACTCATGCCCCTTCTTAATGCAAAGGACAAATTGTTCTGCACCCACCATGCCTATGCAACCAAATACGGTTTGAGAGACATTGAGATCATCTACTTGTCATAGCCCTGCTTCTATCTGAGAAATCAGAATCTAAGTCCATGTTTAGCTTTGGTGAAAGACTGTCGGCTTTTGAATTAACACATTTTTTATTTAATTTTTTTCCCGTCATCTGCAACCTACAACAGTCAATGCACAGATAACAAGCAACACACAAAACATAACCTTGTTGCTTTTTACTTCCACAAACAAAACAAAAATAATGAGACAAGAAAACAAACAAAAAACAACAATACTAATAAGATATATATACATACATACATACATACAAGAAACAAACAGGACCGAAAAGGTGTAGGCTGAAGCCACCTACCAGTTTTAAATGAATTATTTTCATTTATAGGAAAATGAAAGTTACAGAAAATGAGTATTCACTACAACACAAAAAAATCCAATATGTTTTGTGTACCTTATGGTATTCACACTTCTGTCTTATATTTGTCAATCAGCTTATGTTTAAATTTTTTTTAAATGGTCAATTGTGTTACACATCTTCATATCAATTTCTAATTTATTCCACAGTTTAACTCCATACACCAAAACACATCTGTGTTTTACATTTGTTCTGCTATTTGGTTTAGTGAAAATAACAGCTTCCCCTCAGTTCATATTGACATTCTCTTATTTGAAACAGCCTCTGGATGCAATCTGGCAACATGCTATTATATACTTTGTACATTAATGATGCTGTTGTGAGGTCTACAAGTTCACTAAATTTAAATAGATTTAAGAAAATTTGATTTGTGATGTTTTGTTATATACATTTTCCCCTAAACTTCCACACAACAAGTTACATATGGCAGTAGGAACGATCGATATAATAAAAGTAATTAATTTGTGTTAAGAATGTCTTTGGTTTTGTTCAGAATTGCTATGGACTTTGATAATTTGGTTTTGAAAATATGCTGGAAACATGTGGTTTCCAGCATATTTTTACTTCCAAAACACTGTTTTCATATACTCTATACTTCAATATTATCTAACATACACTATATCTGAAATTTCTGATGTCCACATATTATGTATTTAGTTTTATTTATGTGCAGTGACGTGTTGAGATTAAAACATGGTTTAAAGAGTTTCTAATTCAGTTTCCACTGTATCCAAAACCTGCTTGATTTGTGTCATCAGCAAACAAAACCAGATTTAATATTGAAGACACATTGCAAATGTCATTTATGCACAGTATAAACAATTTGGGATCCAGCACTGATCCCTGTGGGACCACACATGTAACCCTCAATAAATCAGACTTCTTGTTTAATTGGACATATTAATATCTATTTCCCATATTCTATTTTCTGCTTTCATATTCATTCATGCTTGATGGCTTGGACTCACCATTGACATATTGCCCCCTCCCTTCATCGCCACAGTGCACTGCACAATACATCCCTGAACATCAAAACGTTCCTCATGGGCAACAACAGTAATGAAAATGGACTGAGGTGAGTACAGTAGGTTTGTGTGTGAGAGAGAGTGGTGTTTCTTTGCATGTGAAAGAGGGGAAACGGAGGCAGCAGAGCAGTAATAAGTGTTGCCCGTTATCCTGAATCTCCATGGTGATGTGATCTGTATGCCATCTACATCTTCGGTACATAATCATGTCAACCACCATACTCCACTTCTGTCACTACTATAAATAGCCGTACAGTCGATGACACAGCAGCAGCAGAGATATACAGCCTCAAACTGTGCAGTTAATGTAAATAACAAACAAAAAACAGATTCCACAATGTAAACTGTGAATGAAAATAAATAAATAAGAGTTTCTTTTCAACACCAGGAGGGAAAATGGATTTTATTTCTATTTGTGCATAGAAACACATGCCTTCGCGCACACACACACGCGCGCACATACGCACACACAAACATACGCACACACAAACACACACACACACAAACACACACACACCTGACAATTGAAATCTGAATTTCATAACAATTCATAATGGCTAGATCTGAAACTGATCCCGTATTGTGTGCTTTTTTAATCACATTCAAATATATACAACAGCTAAAACAGTAAATTAGGCTACAAAAAGTGATCAAAATAATCTTTCAGTAGTCAACAGCTATTTCATGGTGCATATAGCATGTCATACATGTACAGAAGATAAACTAGTTAATAAAAGAAATGATCCAGAATATTCTATTTTGTTACATGTACATACAACTGTGCTTCTACATAATTACAGAGCTCTGGATCAGCATAGAAACGGAACTGGAGTGTAACGAAGATTAAATGAACTTTCCCTTTGTTTATTAAACATAAGGCCACTATGGTAGACCATGAGGAATATATAATAAGTCACAAGTGAAAGAAACCACACTCCTCCTCTTTTTCTCTTCTGTGGAAACATGTAACAGGGTTTCTACAGATCTGACACAACTAGAAGTGTTAAGGAACAGATCTAATTACATTACTGCACACACTTAAGCTCCATGAGGCACTCAACATGAGGCACAAGTGAAACTGATGGCATTGCAATGTATCTATTTTTTTATACTATTGATGGCACTAAACATCTACCATGTAGGCCTAATCTAATCAACAGTCAACATTTGGTCCTGACTCAACCAGCACTGATGCATCAATTGTATACGCCTAACGTAAAAGACAGTCAATACTGCCTGAATGATTTTTTTCTTTTGTGAAACACGCTTATTGTTCAAGGATTTAAAAACAATGTGTTGCCTGAGCAGCATTCATACCAAGCTGTGTCTCGACAAAATATCTGCATGTTGTCCCTGTGGTCAGTGTTAAAAAGCAGTGGCACGACAGAAGGCAAAGACCGGATGATCATCAAAGAATTCTATGGAGTTAGAACAGCGATAGTAACCTGTGGTATTGAAAATAAAATTTTGCATTGAAACAAGAAATATTGGCACTGAAAAATGTTGAGCTGATATATAAAACACAAACATTAAAAAAAATAATAATCTCACAACCCTTATAATATCCTAAAACTGGGAAAACACAGTTAAGGCAGTTTGTCACTGAACGCGTTCTGCCAGTTAGTGAGTGTGTGATTTGAATACTAGATTATAGAAGATAGATTGCCATCCCCAGCGAGAGACTTGGCTACAATTAGCCACAACATGTGCTTAATTAAGAGAACAGTGCTAGCCTCTGCCAAACAGAACAGCTTAGGCCTACATTAAAAGTTCACACTTTACAATGGCAGAGGTAAACAGACTTAGTTGAGATTTGGAGGTTCCAGGTAAACTTGAGGAAGACATTGCAGATATGCAATAACAATTAACACATCTGTGAGGATGTGTGTGTGGAGAAACTGAAAACCAGTGACATTGTAAATATCTTGACAGCATAAAAAATTAAAATAAAACTCACTGAAAAGACAGAGACATTAAGAAAAAAAACGTAGATTGACATTGATATACCCATCATAATGCAAACAAATGTCAAAGTGAAATAGTATAATAGGATTGTGAGATTATTACGTTTTTATGTTTGTGTTTTATATATCAGCTCAAGATTTTTCAGTGCCAATATTTCTTGTTTCAATGCCAAATTTTATTTTCAACACCACAGGTTAAGGTCACTGTTCTAGCTCCATAGAATTCTGGGTATGTTTTCTAATCCTAGTTCACAGTAACAGTTTTGCTGTACAAATCCATATGAACAAGTGTTTGGGTGTTCTTACTCAACAGTAAACAACATTTTTGGATTTGAGACATTAATCCAATTGACCAATTGATCCAATTGTTGGTTTTTTTGTCCCAAAAACTCACTATTTCTGCACATAACGTAACATCTCATTAGCAAAAAATTTTGCCATATGGTTAAAACATACTCACTTCAGAACGTCACATAAAACCAATGAAAAGTCTTTCTCCATAACATTAAATATTCATATCTAAATAAGTAACAGTCAAAATTGACCAATAACCAATTTAATAATATTATCGAGGCTTTACGACCCAAAAACCCAGCTAATCTGCTACGTCAGGATTGTGTGGGTGTGATTTGATCAGTGTGTCTGACAGTGACCAAACCGACCAACTGTCATCAAATTCAAATGTTGCTGAATCCTGTTTGGTGCGTGGAAGTAAATTATATCACTTTTTTCCAACTGAGCCCCACCCACTTCAAACTTGCCAGAAAAGCACAAAGGAAAAAAAGAAACAGAAATCTGTGATGTGAAATAACCAAAACTGCTCCAATAATCGCAGAAAAAAAAGAAGCATTTTCAGGGCCTTTAAGACATGCTATGACACGTTCACTAAATAGTAAACGTATTAAAAGGTGCACTATGAGTTCCTGCATGAAGTCACTTCTGTTGACGTTCCAAGAAAATACCAAACAAAACAGAACAAGCCCCTCCCCCCATGTTTCTGTAACTGTTACGACTAACTATCTGTCACTAACCCCCATCCCCTTCCCCGACCATCTTGTCTGGGTCGTATTTTGGTCCACAGCCTGAGCCCCTAGTTGTTTACGACCTCTGTGCTGGTTCCCAAGACCGGGCTTTTCACAGTGTCTTCAGGGGGCAGGCAGCTAGCGTATCAAGGAGAGATACCCAAGATTTGACACAAAAATGAAATCGTGCTGAAACCATGCAGGAACTCATAGAGCTACTTTAATGGTAGCTAATTTTTAAAGTATACATTATACAATGGTACAATGATCATGCATAACATGTAAAATGCTTGTAACATGTAAATGAGTATACATATGGTAAATCTGCTACACAACTAATTTTCTACTACAGGCATTTGGATGTATTACATAAAAAAAATCTTGCACTGCACTTAATTCAGGGAGGAAAAGAAGCTCTGCACTGCGTGTACTCCACCAAAAGTTCATAATCTTTCTCCTTTTCGTTGGCAATCAGCATCAGGTCAGCGTGGTGACCTCCGGCTGAGCGTAGCTCCCAGTGTCCGCGAGGATGTCTTTACAGCTCTCTGTTAGGAAACACAAAGGACAGAAATACAATGAAACACGGTGAATTATGATATGAGCGTAAAAAAGACCTAGAAAATGCCCCTGTAGTATAATAGTTTTTGACATAGTGTATTTAAATATCTGCTGAATAAAAAGCTGACCCTGTTCAGGCTGTGAACCGGTCACTGTAAACTAATAACTATTCTCATTATTAATGCCTGTTTTGTCTGACCAAGAGTTCAAAACCCAAAGAAATCTGATATAGATTTATGTAAATGTAAAGGACAATTGAGGATCATAGACCAATAAATGTCTGACAATTTTGTTTGATAAATGAATTAATGATAGATTAACCAATTATGAAAATTGTTGATTAGAATTTCCTGTTTGTAGGTATAATATGCAGGATTTTACCATTGTAAAAACAATGTATAGACTAATACACAAGTAATCCTTATCCTTATTTATGACCTACTAAAAGTGTGTAGCAGTGTCTGTATCTACAGAGTCCCTGCCTTCCACCTGTGTTTCCCTTTTGTTCTTATTTTTTCTGACTGGACGTTTATGGGCATCAGCAAAGAGCCTTTGGGAGCCATGGGTGTGTAACCCACAGCCGATAACAGCATGCAGGGTATGCAGCCCGTTTTTTTGCCGGTGTGTCTGTTTTACACACACAGACACACACACACACACACACAAACAGACACACACACACACACACACACACACACACACACACACACACACACACACACACACACACACACACACACACACACACACACACACACACACACACACACACACACACACACACACACACACACACACACACACACACACACACACACACACAGCAAAAGACTAAATGAAGCTCTGCATTCACTCATAATCCAACAATGCGGCACCTACAAGCGGGGGTGTGTGTGGTTATGTGTGCTTTATAACATACCGCCCTCAAACAATCAAAAAAACTTTGTGGTCACTGACAGCGCTCCCTCACTCTCTAGCTCACCTTTACCACCACTGTTCCAGCAGGAGGCTTTTGCTATGGCCATCCATGTTTTTAATGGACACCTATTAGTAGCAATCATCCAGAAAAGCCACTAGGGAATATAAAGTCTCATTCGAGCTCAGAAGCTATTTCTCTGCTTGTCTGCATACCCCATGGATGTATATATAACGCTTACTGCTCCTTTTAGCAGCACTTGAACAGTTTACCACACCATTCTGCACTAAGGAAACTAGCTGGAGGTTGTCACATGGCTGAGGAAAAGTGTTTTCCACCAGGGCAGTGTTTGCGTGTACACATTTTGACAGCGAGGCCTAACACTGGCTGTGAACTATAATCACTTCAAATCCACCAATATTTAGTTCCCAATGCAGGGCGGGCAAAGATTTCCTGTCACAGATAACCATCAAAGCATCTTAACACCTGGTGCATCCACCTGTTTGTCCCTCTGCTTCCTGCCATAGTGCTCTGGTGAAATATGATCTACACCTTATATCCTGTAACCCCGGAATTAACTTAACACCATCCCCGATGGGCATAGCTCTGAAGAGCAGAGCCACTGTGTCATATTCTATCTCCATCTAAAACTGGCTGGAAGCACAATAGAAGCCTTGTGAATGTTGAACAGAAACACGTTTTTGATTTAGAACTCTGCTGCAACAGTTTTCAACACTGTTAGGAAACCGTGAAAGTCCACTTGAGCCCTTTTTTGAGGTAATGTCTACCAAGTTGTGTGAAATTCTCTTGTTGTAACTGGGATGTCATTATCCACATACTCACCAGACACAGGGCTAAGAATTGAATTACCTCTCTCTCTCTCTCTCTCTCTCTCTCTCTCTCTCTCTCTCTCTCTCTCTCTCTCTCTCTCTCTCTCTCTCTCTCTCTCTCTCTCTCTCTCTCTCTCTCTCTCTCTCTCTCTCTCTCTCTCTCTCTCTCTCTCTCTCTCTCTCTCTCTCTCTCTCTCTCTCTCTCTCTCTCTCTAAGATTAATTTTGACGTGTTCTGGCTTTGCTCAGCTTCCCATTGTTTTTGTCTCTGTGATCAGAAGAAGCTCGCTTGGCAATCTCATGAGCTGACCAGATAATTTAGCGTATTATTAGAGAAGTCAGCATGAAAGCAGGCTAGTGGCGATTTGTGTTTTTCTGTGTTTGTGTCCTTTCCATTGTGAATGTAAGGCTGTAAATGTGATATTGACAGACGATTTCCTCCACTTAGCATCACAACATGTCCACAAACACCCATTCTTATCATTTATCCAACAGATTTAACTGAGGCTGTGTTTTTTGTGTGACAACACGCCACTAACCAACACCAATTTATAACACTCAACACATTCAGGTATTGACAAGGCTTCAACAAACATTCAAATACAATTTCCTTGTAATGGGCTGGCAAGAAAATGTAGGAGTGTATAGTGTCATAGCAGTCAAACAACAGTAAGTGCCACATTTATGTATTGTTTTATCTTCAACCATCTTGTGCTAATGAGCTTTGGTAGAAAAATGCATTTCTGCAAAGTGCAGTTTTGCAGGAAAACATTGTTGTTGTTGGGCTGTTTGCAGACAAGAGTCAGGATGTTGACTGGATGGGATGTGGGCTCAGGGTGTCGGGAATGACTCCATTACTGCCAAATATAGAGCTTCTTCTTAGAAGGGGCTTTTGGGTACTTTTGGACGCCCAGATGTGAAATACAGCGGCCATTTAAGCTGAGAGATTTGGCAGGCTGACAGGAGATGTCAATTGAGGTACTTAAAAGGAGCTTGATATCTGTTACAGACGGCTCTTTTAATCGTCAAAATTACAGTATATTAGCATTACATTTGAACAATCACTAATTTAAGTAATCGCCATAAACTGTATAAGTTAACCTCTGTGAAGCAATCTGGATGTCTGCAAGATGACTGATTGAATCCAACTTCCATCACAAACACTTGTACTTGAAAGAATGTACTTAAAGCTATAGTGGGTAGTTTCTGTTGCCCCCATTAAGAATTCTAAGTAATGACAACTCCACTGTTGTTGCATCTACAACACAAGCCTTCCGTAATGGCAAACGCACCAACACCCCTCCTCCACGCAGTTGCTAGATGCCAAGGTGGACATTGAGCATTAAAAAAACATAATAATCTCTTCAGAAGAGATGATTATCTTCACTCAAGTTTCTGCGTGCAAAAGTCAATGGACGACAAGAATTTCTTAATACAGCCATGCTGAGAGTGTTTTGTGAAGTCTTAATTAACTTTGTATCAACCCGTTTTACTAAAAGCTTTTCTTACATAATACAGAAGGTTGTAAGTGTAAAAACATGTGCACATGTGTTATTTTTGTATGAGTTATGTGCACCTGGCCAGGAAATCATATATCAATGACCCTCCCAAAAAGCATGTCCTTTTGTTGTAGACATAACATGTTAAGTAGTCAACTTTAGAGGTAGGTAGATTTATTTTACCTTTGGAAAGGGTCAGGCTAGCTGTTTTTTCATGCTTTGAGTCTAAGCTAGGCTACCTGTACCCTGGCTGTAGCTTGATGTTTAGAGAACAGACATCACAGCTGTATCAAGCTTCTCATCCAACTCTGCAAAAAAAGCAAAGCTGACTTTCCAAAAAGTCAATCTATCTCTTTAATACATGTCAGTACCTAATTGTATCTATGGTTTGAACCTGGTCTTGACTATCAGAATATTCTTAAATTCAGTTCAATTCCCAGAGAGCACCAGCGGAGGAAACACAAAAACACCTGACATCATGCCAACAGAACAAAATTAGATTTTTCTCGGAGAAGTGAATTAAAACCAAAAGTACAGATAAAAAGCAAGCAGTACAATGTGCAATGCTACAAACAGTAAATGTGTAGATTTAGGTGCGTAATGATGTATGTAACCTACCAGTATGGATGTTGGGGTCTCCAGAGGTTAGGAGGAAGCAGGTGGCCTCCTTATTAGTTTTGTCTCGCCCTCTGGAGCACCGCAGGGACCACTTTTCACTGGGGGACAGCGGCTGGGTCAAGCTGCAGCCTTCTTCCTCTGAAAGGGCCACATTTGCATCCCCATTCTGTTTGGAGTCTGACAGGAAGACAAAAACACATGGCGACGTAAATGTCAAAGCTTTTACTGAGACTCCCTGGAGGGCCTAGACAAAGGTATATTGCTTAAAATCAGAATTTTTCTATGATGAAATTCAATTTGTCTGAAATGTTCTAAGGAGTACTTTCATCCCAGTGTAATACTGTCTATGTGACTAAGTGTGGCTCATCTGTCAGACTAATTCTGAAAAGCCTCAGGAACTATAAGACTAGAAATACAGTGGCTGCTATGTTAATATTAGGGTGCTATGTTACTATTAGGCTAAAAAAAAATAGTAACATGTATACAAACAGGAATGACAAAATAAAAAACATAATTTATGACCCTTCACCCAAATTAAGTAATAGTAACAAGTTATTCAGTCATGCATATAGTTTGTGATTGAAATTGTATCTGTGCTGCTGACACTTAAATATTAATTTTTAAAATAATTATTTAAAAATGTAAACATTTATTACCAGCAACAATCTCCCCCATTACGCTGTATAATCCACAGAAAACACTTATCTTTGGATAAATTATATTAAGAATTAAGAATTTATTAAAGAATATTTATATTGTAGAAAGCTGTTTACAGTTAGGTCTATAGATTATTGTGAGTAACACTGTGGTAATGGAGACATATTGTTTAAATTAAAGGTAATTCTTCAATAATGTGAGCACCACAAATATAATCTTCTTTGTATTGGATTGGCATCAGAAAACTTGAGAATTAAAATTTGAGCATATACAACCAAAACTATCTGCATGGCTATACCCCAATAGGAAAGTGAGAGAAATGTTTCTTCTGTACTTTGGGTGAAGTGACCCTTTAACATTGCATTGCAACCTAACCTGAGTGGTTCCTGCTGACGTTCTCCTCAGCAGCCAGAGGACACGTGTCGCTCTGAGTGCTGTCTCTGTGTGAGTTTGTTTCAGACTTTCCAAATGAGACTGAGTCAGTCGGAGCATCTGGGTTAGGGTTGTGCTTCTTCTTCTTTCTTGGCAGCTTCTGTTTGGCCATAGCCAGCGAGTAGTACATCCCAAAGTTATTGACGATGACGGGGACGGGCATGGCGATGGTTAACACCCCGGCCAGCGCGCATAGCGCCCCCACCATCATGCCCAGCCAAGTCTTTGGGTACATGTCTCCATAGCCCAGTGTTGTCATGGTGACCACGGCCCACCAGAAGCTGATCGGGATGTTCTTGAAATGTGTGTGGTTGGAGCCTGTGGGGTCGCTGGGACTGGCTCCGATGCGCTCAGCGTAGTATATCATGGTGGCAAAGATGAGTACACCCAGGGCCAAGAAGATGATGAGGAGGAGAAATTCATTGACACTGGCCCGCAGTGTGTGGCCTAGCACGCGTAGGCCTACAAAGTGCCGTGTCAGCTTGAATATTCGGAGGATCCGAACAAACCGCACTACACGGAGGAAGCCCAGCACGTCGCTGGCAGCTTTGGATGAAAGACCCTTCAGGCCCATCTCCAGGTAGAATGGCAGAATGGCCACAAAGTCAATGATGTTGAGCGTGTTCTTGATGAAGACCACCTTGTTTGGGCAGCAGACGATACGAACCAAGAATTCAAATGTGAACCAGACCACACAGACGCCCTCCACCACGGTGAGGATGGGCCTGGTCACCATCTGCTGCGTCTGCACATTGCTTGTGACGTTTCCAACAAAGATCTGCTCTGTCCGGTTCTTCAGTTCATTGAAGGCTTCATGGGTTTCCAGGCAGAAAGTGGTGATGGACACCAGGATGAAAAATAGAGAAGCAAACGCCACTCCCTGGACGAGACAGATGAAACAATTAATCAACACAATTGTTATGCCATCCCCCAAATTCATAAGCAATCAGTACTGTGTTTGTTATATCAAGTATTGTTTTGTGAGAGTCACGTGTTCGGCTGGACGAAGATGGCAGCTTAAAGCATAGCTCCTGGCCCAACCCTGCCAAATAACTGTTATATGGTTCCAACTTTTATATGCATTATATTGCTTTAAACAAAATGACAAACAAGGGCAGAGTGCAACGCAGCAATACTGATGCCATTGTGGAGGCAGAAAAGCTAATTCGAAGCTATTCTCCAGGCTGTATGGAGATCTCTGCCCGCTGTCTCAGACTACAACAGCTTCACAGTCAAGCGTCACCAAGCCATCTACCTAACCATGGATTTAGCACGAGTCAAGGATCTGGGTTCTCATTTATAAAACTGCGTGGGATCCTTACTAAAAGACATACGTCCAAAAGCCACCATAACCAAAAAAAATTCAGATTTATAAAACCGTGCGCATGAACATCTTTAGGCAATGTCCCCTTAATAAATCACAGATTACCTACAAGTGTGTATACATGAATCAGCCTCTTATCCCGCCGTGTACACGCCCATTTTTAACCATAAATAGTCAATGCAAAGCACCTCGTGAATGCTGGTAATTATGTTAATGACCCTGGCAGTTGTTCTTTTGTGATGCCGAATCATGAGGACTGAAAAAGCAAAAGACCTCTCAGATGCTCGGGAATTGCTGCAAATCGAATTATAATTTGGCCTGTTCTCGCATAGTGAAGGGAAACCAGACTACACAGGCATTACTGCACTGGGGGACAGCTTTGATATGTATACCAGACCTACAGGTATATGATAAGATTTAACCTGAACTATATTATATCCAAACAAGTCTTAGTAATAAAGTTGAAGATTATAATATTTATATAAAACATTTAGCTGTAAACAGCCGGTTGCCCCCAGAGTAGGGGGGACCTGTATTTAGACCTGGATGGCATGGTTCCGGCGCGTTGTCATCTCTACTGGACCCAATTCAGTACATAGATCCAAGAGCGCGGCTTTAGGGAATTTAAATTGTCAATTTATGATTGTTAACACCTTGCCAAAAGCACATCCTCAACTAGTGGTATCCCCCACTAAGACATACAATTTGAAGATGAAAAAGTAAAAGGCAAACACACTTTTCTTCATGCAAGTTTTGTCACCAACAGTATTAAAGTTTGGACTGATATCCAGGACGTCAAGAGTAACGATTGTGCGAGAGCTTAACGGCTGTTAAGACTTTGACATTCGATTATATGTCCACAGACCTTTAGTTATTTACACTGTGTTTTGCTGATATATGATGGTAGGGTTTTTGTATTCCATGGAGTCGGGCCATCTCATCCTCCTTTGCTCCATAGTGGACAACGTGACAGTGAGTCAGCGCCGATTAAGAACGAATTTTGATTTAAGATTTGAGTTGGATTTTACAAGGTATTAATGGAACAGTAATCACTCAGTACAAGCACAAATAACACTGCTGGAGTTATCTTCACAATAACATGGATGATATGGAGGGGAAAAACGTGTGTGAGGCATCAATACTTGAAAATATTAAGAGTTATCATGTTTTGTGTTTCCGTTTCTTGATTTTGTTGATGGAAAATGTGTTTACCTTAAAGTTAATCTAGTATGGAACCGGTTGTTGTTGCAACCAGGTAATTATGGGTTGCTATCCTTTACTGCCCCGGGTCCATCATTTGATCACTGACCGACTCTGAATGTAAGCTATGTCTTGGTCAGATAATACAGGCAGAATTGTGAGTTCTGCAGTGAAATATAATTCTAAGAAAATTGCACTTGTGTCAGCTTATGCACCTAATGTTTTTGATGGCGGTTTCTATAGTACGCTCACGAATCAGATGCTGGAGTTGACGGACTGTTCTTCTGTTGTTGGTGCGGACTTCAATGCTTTGTGGGACCGAAATATTGATTGGTCGAACACAAAGGTCACTGGGGTTCAGGCGTAAGCCACATTTGCTGTGGGGATTACTCCTTTTTCTCAGGTAGACATAAATCTTTTTCCAGACTAGATTTTCTTATTGCATACCCTAAATTATTTCATTCAATTGATAAAACGGTGATACTTCAAATGGCGTTGTCTGACCATAAAGGGTCCTTTGCACCACCACCCTAGACCGTCTGTATCAACGTGTTGCTAGATGGCGTTTTAATACTTCTTTACTGAAAAATGAATCCTACATCACTCAGTTTATTGCAGATGATATTTGCAGACATTAATGTTAGCTCTGTAGAAGACCCAAGGATATTGTGGAATGCGATAAAAGGTTTTATTAGGAGCAATATCATACTAGTGTGCTCTAATGCGCACAAAGCTAAGTCCCTTCAACTACCAAACCTTGAAGCCGAATTCACCAGATTAGGCTCATTGTTGCAAACTAATTTATACACCAAATAGCTTTGAAACTATCCCTCGTCAAGAAAGAAATAATCAACATTCTGAAACAGAAGTCTGAATTTCTAATTCACAGTGCAAGACAGCGCTATTACTTTAAGGGTGCTAGACCTAGTCACCTACTTGCTATAAGATTAAGTTCCAGTGATTATTTTGCAGATATTCCCATCATTAAACCTTCAGATGGTAAAATTAGCACTGAACCTGTCAAAATAAATAAATCCTTCAGACATTCTATACCAATCTGTATGAATCTGATGTTACTTTGTATGAATCTCACTGTGACAGCTGGTTGACTTGTATTAGTTATCAGCAGAGGAATCAGCTAGCTTGGACAAACTGATTACTATTGAGGAACTAAGGAAGAAAAGGGCTTTGATGAGATTCCGTCTGAATTCTATGTCAATTTTGGGAACAGCTGGGCCCTTTCCTTCTTGACATGATTAACTTCTCTATTGAAAAGGGTGAATTCTCAAGGGATGTTAAAACAGCATTAATTTCCTTACTCTTGAAAAAAGTTAAGGAGCCTAAAGAGTGTTCTAGCTATTGACCTCTGAGCTTGCTTAACGGTGATATAAAAATGTTCACAAAGATTCCAGCCCGTCGTTTTGAGTTTCATATGGCAAAATTCGTGAACTCCAACCAAACAGGATTCATAAAAACAAGACTAGCAGCAGATAATGTTAGAGGCCACAGAAAGACCCCAATGTCACTTCTTTCTCTTGCAATGAAATGCATTTGACAGACTTAAGTGATCAGTTTTTTGTTGGTCAGTTTTAGAGGTGATGGGCTTTGGTAATAGTTTCATTGGGATGATTAAAGATCTTAACCGGGCGCATCTCCTTCTCTTCTATCTATCTATCTATCCTTCTATCTATCCTCCCGCCAAGGTTGCCTCTTGAGTCCTGCACTATTTGTCATCTCTTTAGAGGCGCTGGCTCAAGCCATTCACCAATCGATTATGGAGTCACCAATATGCATTGATAATACACAGCATAATCTCTCATAATTTGAGGACAATATTTTGGTCTTTTTAGAAAACCCCTCTCAGTCTCTCCCTCACCTTCTATCTTTAGTGAGGAGTATGGAAGTTTATCAGGCTTTAAAATTGACTGGTCAAAGTCTGCCTGCAATGACTCTGCCAATGACTCTGCAATTCAACCATCCCAGCTAACATTCCCACTGTTAAGCAGTTTAAATATTTAGGTATTGAGGTCTTCCCTTGTTAAACATAGCTATTCTGTAGCTCTAAATAATGTTCTATAAGACATGGAATACTGTTTAAAGTATGTATCTCTGTGGTTAAAATGAATGTCTTACCCAGGATTAATTTTGTTAGCGCTACGCTCCCTCTCTCCACTCCTACTGGCTATTGACGTAAATTACAATCAGCAGTGTCTAAATTTATCCGGAAAGGCAAACGGCCAGATTTAAGATGTCTACTCTGCAGAACACGTAAGAGGATGGTGATCTCTCAGTTACCAACTTCAAACATTATTTTTGGTCCTTTGTGTTGAGGCCAATCCTCACTTGGTTTAACGCAGACGTGTCGGTCGCTGGCATATCCCCACTAACACAGAACGTTTAAGGAATGTAAGTTAATGGTTCTCTAAAGGTTAGTTTGAACCAAACCAACAACTAACGTTTAGGGAACGTTTCCTCCGGGTTGAAACATTCCCTAAATGTTAAGAGAACCAACCAACTATCGTTTTCCTGCGGTTGCGCTGTACCTCCACACAACGCTACTGTTTGGTTGTTTTTGGTTGTTTGGTGGTCTTAGTTTTTGAAGTAGCATAAAAGGTTTGCAGTCACTTGATTTAGATTCACCTGAAAATGACTGGACTTATAAAATCTAAGTAAGATAAACAGCATAGCAAGAGAATCTATTTATTTTAAGGCTGATATCAATTTAGCTTAAAACAATACTTTTATGCTTGACTTCGGTTTTTTAACTGTATTAGTGAAATTCTTCTATCAATAGAACAATTTTCACAACTAAGAAAATTCACATCTTCAATTCAGTTTACAAACACCACACCAGTAGGGGAAAACCTCTGCTCTGAGGTGACCGATTCAAGTGTTAGTTGATGAAGACAACACTATGGGACCGACCACGCTGCACAGCTTTGAAAGCTCACAAAAACGTAAGCAAAATACTTTGTGGTTTAACATTAAACTCTTTCCCTCCTATGGCTTGGTTATATTCTGGTTCTGATCAGGTTGACCAAAAAGAAAAGTTTGGCTGAAGTGAACACCTCACTTTAGCAGAAGTTTATTCTCCCTCGTCGCCATCTTGCTATGCTAGTCAAGCAGTGAGAAAACTGTAGCAAAAAGTAGCTCAAAATCTTTTCTTTTTAGTAAACTCTTTGTGCACAAACAATGTTCTCAATGCTGAGTTCATGTGTTAAGTCCCAAGTGAGACTTAAAGCAAAGTCTCATGTTGTGTCTAGCCTTCTTAGTGTTTTAAAAATGTAGATTTTGATGCTACCCTTTGCACTCCCATTCAAAAGGCAAAGCGAGAGTTTTAAATAAAAGTTCAAATGGACTGCTTATATATTGCACTTTGTTTGCTGCTGTGCACGTGTCTGCTTTGTCGCATTGTATGTTTTGTGTCATTGTGTTACCATGCGTGTGCTCTTGTTACAAATAAGTAGCAATAATATTCTGGCAGCTGCAAAGAAAATGATTGCAACCCATTGGAAACCACCTCATAACCTGTTTATCCATGCATGGACCCTTTCCTTCTTGATGTAGTTTATATGGAACCTTCTACGGTGCGCAATCATGGGGCACCAGGAAACACTCTGGTGACTTGACTGAGCATTGCTGAATCTTTGAGGTCCGGGCTGTAGCCTTGTGCTGCAGCATATGATTTAACTTGCACAGGTGTTTGGTCCCTTGTCTTGTGTCTGTCTGTGTATACGTGTGTCTGTTTCTGCATGTGTTGTTTTGTCTCCTTCCCTCGTGTTTTTCCTCTCTATGTTTTTTGGCCCTAGGACGCATTCCTGGTCTCAGGGTATTGTTTGTAATTGTCTGTTTATAATTTTTAAGCACATTAAAATAGTTTATTTTATATATATATATATATATATATATATATATATATATATATATATATATATATATATATATAAAAAATAAACTATTTTAATGTGCTTCCATTAAAACCATTGCCTGCATGGCGTGTGCCTCCGGGAAACTATTCTTTAATTCATGCCATGTGTAATTATATTGTAAGAGTTCATTTAATCAAACTACCGTATAACCAATAAAAAGACATGGATGTGTCAATCAAGTCTGTAAAGCAGCTTACTGTATGTGTTGATGGATTATTTTCTGCCGGTGTCAGTGAGTGCCAGGGGATTGACAGTAAGCAAAGACTCAAATAATGAACACACTGATATGAAAACACTTTAAGTCAGGCGAGAAGAAATATGATAAGACACAAACTTTGACATCTAAGTAGGATGCAAGTTTATTGTGATGATTGCAATATAATTAAGCTCATAAAATGGTAGTTATATGATACTTTGATTTTATACCAATCATGCGGTCCAAATGGAAACCCCAAAAAACAGAATCTACTTTACAGCATCACTGCCATAATGCCTCCTTGTGACATCTTATGCTCCTACTAAATTCTTATGCTTCTACTAAAGAGACACAGAACGAGTGATAAGACTCTGGACAATGAGCCGAGTCATGAAAGACTTATAGTTACCTGCCCTGTTGTCAGGTTTATCCAACATGTTTCAGTGAATGAAACGTCAGTGTTCCCTCTAAAACAAATACCATTTAATTTAAAACAAATGATTTGTCTTAAAGGTACAAATCCAAACAAAGTGGTGAGTGAGTCAAACCACTTATATACACTCACCGGCCACTTTATTAGGTACCCCATGCTAGTAACGGGTTGGACCCCCTTTTGCCTTCAGAACTGCCTCAATTCTTCGTGGCATAGATTCAACAAGGTGCTGGAAGCATTCCTCAGGGAGTTTGGTCCATATTGACATGATGGCATCACACAGTTGCCGCAGATTTGTCGGCTGCACATCCATGATGCGAATCTCCCGTTCCACCACATCCCAAAGATGCTCTATTGGATTGAGATCTGGTGACTGTGGAGGCCATTTGAGTACAGCGAACTCATTGTCATGTTCAAGAAACCAGTCTGTGATGAATACAGCTTTATGACATGGCGCATTATCCTGCTGAAAGTAGCCATCAGAAGTTGGGTACATTATGGTCATAAAGGGATGGACATGGTCAGCAACAATACTCAGGTAGGCTGTGGCGTTGCAACGATGCTCAATTGGTACCAAGGGGCCCAAAGAGTGCCAAGAAAATATTCCCCACACCATGACAACACCACCACCAGCTTGAACTGTGATACAAGGCAGGATGGATCCATGCTTTCATGTTGTAGACGCCAAATTCTGACCCTACCATCCGACTGTTGCAGCAG
>NC_048413.1:16265940-16407145 GCF_013103735.1 Etheostoma cragini
ATTGGCTGCTTAGAAATTAAGTGTTAACGAGCAGTTGGACAGGTGTACCTAATAAAGTGGCCGGTGAGTGTATTTATAATGAATAATGTGGCTGCATTGCATCTACCTAAATCAGCACAATGGCCATGGCCTGTCTGTGTTTGTGTTAACATTGTGTGCTAACTCATACCCATTCCTGTCTTATTGTTTACTAAAGCCTGGGCATATTGTCATTTCTCTTAAACCTGTCTAATTTTTCAGCTGGATAAATGTGTTTGTATGCACTCAGCTATGTTCTCCCTCCGCTTCTCATGTGTCAACCGGCTTTATGGTGTTTGGTCTGTGAATTAGAAAAAAAACTAAGAAATAAAGCATGTAAGGGCCAATAGGGACACTAATTCACTGTGGAACAAATAAAACAAATAAGAACAGGACAGCTTATGGAGTTCAGAGAGTTGGAAGAATATCAGCCCATATTCAGAACATCAATACTGCACCTGTAAATATACAGTTTAATACATATCTGATCTCTATTGAGCACCAGGGCTGGGCAATGTATCAATATTATATTGATATATTGTGATGAGACTAGATATTGTCTTAGATTTGGGATATCATTATATATCTTAAGTTTTGTATTTCCCTGGTTTTAAAGGCTGCATTACAGTAAAGTGATGCCTTTTTCTGAATTTACCAGACTGTTCTGGCTGTTCTATTATTTGCCTTTACCCATTGAGTCATTATATGCACAATATTGATAATTTCTTATCTAAAATCTAATTGTGAAGATACTTTGTTAAAACACAAATTTTCAAGCCTACAGTATTGTCATAATATACATTATATACACAACCAAATTGAGGTATTTGGTCAAAAATATTGTGAGATCAGATTTTTTTCTACATGGCACAGCTCTATTGGGCGTATAATGTGTAGCGTTCTACCATGACAACCTCATCAGTGAGCTTTGATGTTGACACAGCTCTGATCCCCTAAGAAGATGAGGACTGAGCTGCAGGACAAGAGGGAAGCCTCAACTCTGATCCCAAGAGGAGCTCAGTGTTCCCCTGTCGCGCGCAGTTTCCCTGCTGAACATCACTATGGCTGTGCGCAGGGTCTGAGTGTGTGTGTGTGTGTGTTACAGGGATAAGTCACGGGGAATATCACAACAAGCCAAACAGCAGAGAAACAGCATACAGTAGAAACTAACAAAAACAGGAGCACACAGCTGAATTAGTTACTAATGCAGCAGTACAGTGGCTGAAGATGAAGATTTTAACCATGTAAAAGGATTTTCCTACACTTCTCTACCAGTTAACAACCAGAATAATTGTGAGCATGAGTATTAAAGGTAACACTACTCATTATACAGCAGAATTTCCCTGTCAATATTGTATTAATAGACATTATAATGGATTCTTATAACTGATTCATTAACATTTGATGATGTAACTGATCAAACCGACTTAATAATAACTACTTTGAATACTGTTGGAGACGTACTTGTTACCACTGCTCAGTGGTCAACATATACTGTACATGTGTATATTTCATGTCATTTTTAATGATTTATTATCAAGTCTTTCTGAATATTTAAATTTTGCATCTGTAAACGGACTGGGGATTTTTTGCTTGCTTTCATTTGAAAATCCTATGTTTCAGTAACAGTCTTTGTTCACTGAAAATGTAATTAAGTCCTCATTACCATGCACTCACAGTTTCTCTAACACATACACGCAGACGCAAAATATGTTTTCATTGTGTCCTTTCATTCATGATTTCCTATTGGAAAGCTTTTCAGACAAAAGAGCCAGAGTCAGCGCCAAATAATTAAGGTGGGCTCTACCAGACAGGAGGGTACACCTTCTGTTGAATCACCTCAGCAAGACCATTTCCAAAGTCAAGTAATAAAAGAATTACCCCAGCTTTTCAACACTCCTCTCGGAACTTCTTCAATTCCACAGCGGTTCCTCACTTGTTGCACAATTAACTTTAAGAATATCCTGAATAGTGGAACCCGGTGTAAACATCAGAATAAGTAGTGTTAACAAAGGAGCTTGCAGGAATAAGTTAGTGTTCAGGCATCTACCGATCGGTAATCCATGCAGACAGACAGGTGCCACCTCTGTGACAAAGTTCCACTTCCCACCCCCCAAACAACCCGTAGGTTAAAGCCTGATCACTTTCCCACTTGCCAACTCAGCAGATTGTGTTTGTTGAACTTCCATGTCTGAAAGTGAAGCCAAGGTGGAAGTGCATTCTAGCTAATTTCCCGCAGGGGGCAAATCCACTGGCTCAGGGGTTGAGGGATAGGCTGAGTCAACTCCTTATCGCCAATTACTATGCAGCCTTTTCCTCACCAATGTACAGTCTGTGGTGGACAAAATAGATTGACTGCGGCAGCGGATCACCATAATGGACTGCAACATCATCATTGGATTGGAAACATTAAGAACAGCGTCATTCCCGATAGCATTATTCAGCTAAAAAAATTATGAATCAATTCAAATGCTTATAAGAGAAGAATCATGACTCTTACATGACAATTATTCTTTCCAGCAGCTTTAGCTACATCAATTATTTTATACAGTCTGTGGTTGGAACGCACCTACAGTTGCAGGTTCAGTTTACACAAAAGACTCAATGAATGTGTCCGTGTAATGTGTTTCCAAAAACTGTCCGACTGTTACATCGTTGATCAGATCTCTGTATTGGTCTATTGAATCTATTCATTCCAAGTGGAATGAATCATTTTGTTGAGTATAAATAAATATGTTCTTGCAGTCTAACACATTTTCACACTTTCCTGATTTTGACAAAAACACATTTTCGGTAGGACAACAAATGAGCAGCTACCAAAAGAAAAACTGTGAGTCCTGCTGCTGTTTAAATGCTTCTAAAGAGCCCAACAGGCCCTGACATTAAGTTTATTCAAATGCCCAGCGTTTCTTTTCAAGAAGTAAACAGAGCAGGGTATCTGCAGCCAGTGGCACCTCTGAAGGGAAGGTGCTGGAGGTCCAATGACAATTTGCTCAGCTCATAAAAGTCATAACAAGAACATCTAACAATAACACCAGAAAGCTTGACCTCACACGTGTGTATGCATCTGGAGGTGTGTGCATGACTGCCTCTTCTCTTCCTGAAAGTATTTGGTTTTTTAGTGAAGTGTTTGTCTCTCTGGCAGTTTGTATTCTTATTATTCGCATGTGTCTATGTCGGCAAGTCCGTCTTGTTCAATATGTCTTGTAGCATTTAAATGTGTCTGTATGGTTTATTTAAGGCCTGACACAAAGGGTGACCACAATATCATGTTTATGGGAGAATGGTGGGAACTTTAAACATTGTCAAAAAGTTGGAGTGATTGCCATAATGTCTCTTTGCCACCACTGAGTGTTTTAATGTTAGTCAGCTGAGCCTGCTAATGTTATCATCAATGTTCACACTGAGAGTTCCTAGGAACATAAATGTAGCTTCTGCAATCTTCCTGAGGGTTAAAGCTGATACAAGCACTACATGTGTATAGTATTATCTATATAACGTATTTGTTATTTGTGTACAGTGTCTCTTTCCTACTAATTTCTATCCCGCTACTTCCTCCATGGTCGGTTTCTTGTGCTGCTGTAATAGTTAACTTCAATAAAGTTGTATTTCAGATTTTCTTACAGGACATTTACTGCCATGTTGTATGTATGCAACAATGCGATGTCAACTTAACCAACTACGTCTGCTGATGACTGTGATATCCGAAGCTCCGGGAGGAAGGACTAGCAATAAACGCCAAACACCAACTACAACAAGAAACTGCTACTTAGAAATTATTTGTATCAGAGGTATTAGTATAAACCTAACCAAGCCCATTGATATGAATAATGAGTGTTTACATTTCATACTTCAATTACATGTTTCTAATTAAAAGGACATACTCTTATAAGACACTACACTGTAAATCTCCATGGAGCTAAGGGAAATTGCAGAATTTGTGAAAATCATCCGAGTTCATCACTTTGAATGAGACCTTTTATATTACACAAAACCATCCATTGCTCCATGATCAATTATTACTAGAAACTTTTGGATTATAGCTGCTTTAAATAAACCATCTGAATACTTCTTTCACCACTTTTTTTGTGATCAAATTTTTTATTTATTTTTGGAAAAGTAATCAGCAGTTACAAGCAATACACTGAGACAGAGAAAAGGGCCAGAAAGAAAAAAGAAATAAAGAAATAAAATAGAAATGATAATGTACAGGAGTAAAGCATAGCGAAGCCTCTGAGGATATGTAATGCCAACACCGGTGCCAAAAAGACACTGATCCAAGTGTCCCCAAGGGGAAAGCCGATCGGTCCCAGCTGGGAAAATCAGAGTGGCAGGGAGCGAGACAGGACGGGCAGCAGGCTGTGCGTCAGTGAGCAGCAGCTGGGGAGTCCCATCACATCCGTCACTCCTTGCCGTTCAGCATTGCGCTGTTACTAACATTGACACGCTGCTGTGGGTAGATGTAGCAAGTAGTCGTGAGCACGTGAAAACACAAAAGTTGAGTCCGAGATGATGTTGAAAAGATGGGGTCTTTATTGTTCACCCCAAGTGAACACCCCGAAATAATGTAAAAATAAACTAAATTACAGACAACAAAAAACTAAATACTTTCACAAAGTAAAAGGGAACTGACAGGAGAGTTAAGACGATCACATTAAACAAATCCACTGTTTCCTCAACCTTAAAGCAAGTCCCTGCGAAGGGCATCCAACGGACTTATCCCCTACTCCCTTTGGTGTTTCTCATGCTCTCTCCGTCTCGAGCAAATGCCACTGCCGGTCTATATAGGCCTGAAGACCGCCCCTCAAATTGGAACATTCCAATACTACAAGGCAGGGGTGGCTCAGATGACTAGACAGTCTTGAAGGCTCTATACAGCCAAAATGTAGGAATTTATCACACTAGACATTCATATGATTCACATCAACAACTTGAGGAAATGAAAGGCTCACAGATGATTTAAACCTTGTGATCATTAACATTAACACATGAACAAACTAAATAAATATATATACAGGCAACATGCATGGTCAGTCATTAAGGCTAAAATAGGTAGTGCATCGCTACCGTGACGACAACTATGTGCTCCGTCACACAAGCTATACTCAACAACCACAAGAACGAGCTATCTGAGAAGTCAGCAGTTGCAAAGACACTTCTGATACTTTCTTGGAATTCATGTCACACTTATTTAGAGTCGCTCCACCTGAGGATGGAGGAGAACTAATGTCCACTAGTTAGCCTGTGAGCTGTGCTTCTCCTGGGTATCTTAGATTAGTAATTCATGGTCACACGTTTATATTTCACGGAACCAGAGGTGGGTGAAATGGAAGGAATGTTAAGTAGAGCCCAACCGATAATATTGGCCCACCGATTTTTTAATTTTTTTTACATAATGTTCATTCAAATTATTCATATTCATATATTCAATGACAAATAAATTATTCTGATAAATGAATATTTAAAAAATAAAAACGGACTGTTAACCATGTTATGAGCATTGCCGTTGCATAGTTTGTCCACCAGAAGGCGGTCTACAATGTCCCTGTTTGCAACACTGATACTTTTTTTGTGTGTTTTTGTTCAAAGGACTTTAATTTCATAAAATAAGTTTGTATTTTTATATATTTTATTTCTCAGAACATTAATATATTTTGTGACAATAAAACAAATTATTATCATATTATCCTACGCAATTCTGGAGAAAAAAAATAAATGTTTTTAAATATATGTCGGATTTTGTAATAACCAAATATTATAGATCAGGCCAACCACATTCGACTGCAGGGACCATTTTTGAACAGGATCTGTAGGTGGAGATTGCAGGGCAACAGTAAATACCACATAGAAGTGGTCTACATCATCTGAACAATGGGTACCTGAAGATGTGGAGATAGGTCTGGCAATGCAGAGTACCCTAGAGGTCACAGCAAGTAATTTTATAGTGACATATGACTAATTGGGCTCATTGAATCCACAAGGGTCCCAGAGTAAATTACATTGATGATTGCCAGTTAACTTGCACCTCAAATACCAACAGTCCACCTCACTAATCAATGCTCTTTGGCTTAGGTATAAGTAAGATGATATTTTTGTTTGTCGTTATGTTTTTTTGCCACTGTGTGTATACTTTGTGATGCATTCGCTGACCTCACAGCAACACGGCCAATCTGTTTTCAGCAAACAGCTTTGAACTGAACCGAATAAACAACCAACATAATCACTCAGGATTACATCTCTCTTGGCCTGAAAATTCAGAGTCTCCTTAATAAGGCAGAGCTGCGTTGATGACGTGTAAAAAATCAAATCCTGTGTTCCATTCACTGAGCAGCAGAGAAAATCGCAGTTAAAGACGGGCCAAATGGAACTAGAGGTTCTGCTCAAAATGCTCCTTTATTTTTTTATCAGATGGGTGTCACACCGAGGCAAAATGTGACGTTCGGATTGAGTTTCAAGAGCAAAGCATTTAATTGAAAGATATTGACTGATATTTTTGGATTTTTTTTTGCTAAAAACCACAAATGCCAACCTCATGGTGGCACTTGAGGAGAGGACAGGGGCGCAAAGCATGGCCAACAAGGACTACAATTCATACAATGCTCATCTGATGTGAATGTACACACCCTGAGCTGAGAGTCAGAACTTCAGTCATTACGGTTTTAGTACCGTCTGTATAAGCAGCTGTATATGATCCTCTCATGTGGATTTGTAAATGGGGCCACCATCAGAATAAAGGCTTCATGTGGTGACTTTTACAGAGCTGCACCTCAAATCTTGGTTGATAGTGGAGGAAGATGTGGCTGGAATGATGGACAGATTAACCTCCCTCCGGCTTTCAAGAATCACATTACCTGAGAGAAGCTCAGAGGCTCTTTGAAATAAAAAGGCCATAAAGGTAACATGAGTCCCTTAAAATGCACTCTGCATTTTCTCAGAATGCACACAGAGCAAACATGCGTACATGAATCAGCTGGAGAGAAAATGGATAAAGAACATTATGACCAGGTCAATATGGATCCGCCATCACTTGTTTTTACATACTTGCAGATTCATTTCTACACTGCTGTTTCACCGTAGAACTTCGCAAATCCTGATTCAATCATTTACAAATATTAACTGGTGAGAGACAGACGTGATGAACTGGCAGGCAGTGCGTGGCCATCTTCAGAAGGCAGCTGTGACTCAGAGATGTCGGCTGTCAGCCTGCAAATGGCACCTGGACGTGAAGCTTAAATAAACACTATTTGTAGTGTGACTGGTATGTAATAAGTAAAACACTTCTGCAACACTGTGGGAGCCTCTGAATAGACCATTCAACTCTACAAACAGAAATTGGAGAGGATCAGTCACTCTCTTTCTGACTGATGGAAGCTCCTGGCCCTTTGCCTGACAACTCCTGCTATAGTGTAACTCGATACTTGCTTTCACGTTTACTTCATTAGGCTCTCAGCTGCTTTTGTTGCCAAGCCATTAGGCATCGCATCCTTTCAAATGCTTACGAATGGCTGATTAGAATGAGAGCAATTTCTTTTAATTTACATTTATTTTATCGATAAACCAGACAGAAAATAATCTCGTTCGGCGTGATGAAATGAAAAACTGAGATAGATTTTTGAGGTGTTCCCCCAGTTGGAGCTGGTTAATGTGGTTCGGGAAAGGAACATTTGGGACCCCCGCTGCAGCTGCCCCGCGTCCCCGCAAAAGCATCTAGTTGTTTGGAGAGACTGCAGGCTTTGATATTATAAATATTATAAGAAAATTGACTTTCCTTTTTTTTTTTTTACTTTTTTTTCACTGGGAGCTGAATAAATGCACTTGTTTTGGCTTCTAACTATTAATAATATAATGTGTAGAGTGACAAGTAACAAGCTGAATTAGCACAAAGATACATTGACTTTAAAGTTGTTTTGGGTCCTGGGGGTCCAAGACAGCTCAAAATACATACCTGATATATTACTGCTTACTATGTTTTAGAAGGCTTCTACAGAAACATTGTCCCATCATGGTTACAATTAGATGACGACATTACCCCTCCCAAACCCAGGTCATCTATTTGGATGGTTTGTTCAAAGAGGTCTAATAGTTAGGGAGTGAGCCACAACACATGTGACTACATAGATAAATACTGTAGATTTCTGTCTGAGTTTTTTCAAAGACTAGAAGAAAACTAGAATCACTGCCTTGCAGTTGTTTGCCTCCTCCAACCAGTGAAGTTGCGATTTACATCAATGTTTATCCAGACTTAAATACTTAATTTATATGACAGACCTTTAATAATTAAAGTTTATATTTTGGTGAAACATCGATGTTTCACACACAACTTCAACCTGGCAGCACAGAAAATCTATACAATTACTACAGATTCAAGGTGGCACCCAAAATGTCACCAATTCATTATCTGAATTGTTTATGCAGAAAATTATGATATTAAATGTCATCACCTCATAATTTCATCCTATTAGACATCTGTGTGAAATGATGGCTCAATTAGCCAAGGAATTCTTGAAGGTTGTGTTTAAAACCAGCTACTAAAAAATCCTCTTCATTCTGTCTTGGTTGAAAATTGGTTGATTGTGCCTCTGTTGTTACTACATGTACAGCAGGGGGTTCTGTGGAACCCAAACAATGAGGAAGTGAAGCCATCATTTACAACACAACTGAACAATCCACCCGTATGGGATTGTTGAACATCTCGTTACAACATTTTAGGTATTTATAAGCTGCTTTACCAGTCTTCACTATTCTGGAAAAGACACACGATTTTGGAACTGGACTGCAAGGATTTACTACCAGTCAGCAGCAACAGAGAGTAATACGCCTGGGAGCACAGTCTCCGTTCCAGTCATCCTAACGGTATTGGATGGGGTTGAGGTCAAGGCTCTGTGCTCTGTGCTATTGTATCAGTGTGTATGACTTCCCTTGCCTGAACCAAAAGTCAACAAAAGTATGTTGACAGGGACAGGGTGTCGGGACACCTGTTGATTAGGACAACATGTGCGCCTTTTTTCCTAATAAGAAAATATCTTGCATGTGTTATGGTCTTGCACTGACATGTGCCCATTAAAGTACAAAAAAACACCTGTTGAACTCACCCTGGCTGCTCTGGACGAGTAAGGGTCGTCAAACAAGGCCCAGACCTTTGGCTGACAAATTTCGCAGCAACCCCTCGACCTGTCGGGACAGTCCTCGATGCCGAACCGCCTCGGCATCTCTCTGTCGTCGTCTGTCTCCGGGTCCGGCGGTTCAAATGTCTCCAGAGCCTCCTCGGCGTCCCGGTGCTGCCGGTAGTTCATCCAGCAGCACGGCTCCACGTCGGTCTCGTCGATGCCCCAAAACGCCAGCTCCTCCTCGAAGAGGGGCCCGCAGACGTCGGCCGGGCAGTGCAGCTTGCCGGTTCGGTAGTAGTTCAGCACGTAGGCAAAGATGCCCGGGTGTCTATCGAAGAATAACTCGGCACTCGTCGGCGCAGCATCCGAGTTGACCTGCAGATCCGGGTCTGCCAGCCATGCCAGGCGGGTGCCCGGCAGGGTCCTGAGGGTGCTCTTGTAGGTTTCATGTCGAGTGCCGCCCACGTTGATGATAATTTTGTCGGAGTCTTCCCCTCTATACATCTCCTCCTTCAGGCATGTTTTAGATGGAGGTTTGTTGCCTGACTTGCGGCCCCGGTAAGACGAAACGCACACCGAGCTGATCATTTAGAAGCAGCTAGGACCTTCTGGCTGCTCGCCCTTCCGTTACAAGCTGGTGTCCACTCGTAGCCTACGAATACCTCAATATAAGAACGCAAAGTCGGCACTCATTTCAGGCGCCACTCCAAAAACAAATAACAGTATAAAACGGTCCAAACAGCGCCAAAGTGAGACTCTCAATTAAAATCACCTGTTGCAAAACTCCGTCTGTTGTCGCAACAAAACGCAGGTGTTAAGGACTCACTCAATGTGTTTAAAATGTTTTCACTTCGGTAAAGTTAGAAAGACATTAACAGATTTGAACTTCCGGCATCAATAATATAGCAAAATGTTGTTAAATCACAAACGACGCATCTTTCCTACCGTAGTAAGGTTAACAACGAGCTACAAATTCGTTTTCATCCAAACGAACCGTCCTCCACTGGAGAAATAACATTGGTCTGCACGAGCAACCGGTGGAGAGACGGCAGTGAGACGAGTGCGTAGGGACCGTCTACAAATTAAATCACCGAAAAGAGACAGGCCCACAACAAAAATATTTATTAATTTAATGATGAAATAAGGTAGTGTCTCCAAACTTACCTTCATTATTACTTGTCTAATGTTAGTTATACTACAGCACCTACCTTTTAAAAAAAAGAAGCAAATTTATGATTTTGGTGAATTTAATGTGTCATAAACAAAGATTCCTGTCTCCAAAAGTGATACACACATAAAAGGCTTCCTGCTGGTTGTACTACGGCACTTGTTTGTTTTTTAAAATAAGCATATTTCCAATTTTTGTGAATTTTGTTTGCCCAACCCATTTAACAGGTGTGAAACCCTACCTCATTTTTAGTTGTATCTCTTTTTGGTGTTTTAATTTGTAGACGGTCCCTAAGCACTCGTCTCACTGCCTCTCGTAGACTTCTTGTATTGATGATGAATATTAACGGTCTATACAGACCAATTTCTCCAGGTTGAAGGACAGTTCGTTTGGATGAAAATGAGTTTGTAGCTTGTTGTTAACCTTACTATGGTAGGAAAGATACGTGATATTGTGATTTAACATTTTGCAATAGAGTAATTGATGCCGGAAGTTTGAATCTGTGTCATTCTAACTTTACCGAAGTAATGTTTTCGTCGAATAGATTGCGCAATTGTACTTATTTCCGCTGGTGTAAACAACTTGCAAAAAAATAAAAGTGTTGGTCTCTATGGCTTAACCACTTATCAAGTTTTTTTTTTTTTTCTGACAGCTGTCATCCAAATAATGCAACACCAAAATGCAAAACTATTCTTGACAACTTTTCTCTTCTCCACATAAGGAGTCAGCCAACAATGATCCAGTCACCCATTTAATTCTTCCAGTTCTCCCTGCTCATGCAGCTCGCGCGCCAGATGTGGGGTTGTTTTCCAGCTGGGGATCTGTTGCTTTTTTTCAGCAGCGTATCTTCCCTTAGCGACAGCCCGGGTTGGATGGTGCGTTCAACAACAGGCTCGGCAGTTTAACTCTTTGGCTGCTGGTGTAGGTTGGCGCATCATCGAACCATTCCCGTGTGTGTGTGTGTGTGTGTGTGTGTGTGTGTGTGTGTGTGTGTGTGTGTGTGTGTGTGTGTGTGTGTGTGTGTGTGTGTGTGTGTGTGTGTGTGTGTGTGTGTGTGTGTGTGTGTGTGTGTGTGTGGTAGGCTACCACGTTTATTTGGACAAAATGTCCAGGAACCACTACAGTTAACATTTGCTGTGGATTACTGTCATTTCCAGTAAATATCCACGGTTATCGTATTAGTAACCAACTACAAAGTGTGATTAATAACCTGTTAGCTTTCAGGCCTCAGTGTGTTCAAAGAACTCATGCTGACACAAACTGAGACTGCCACCTAGTGGATCCTTCAGTGAACAGTGAGCCTGTTAGTAAGAACCATGTAGAAGTAAAGAAATGTGATTTGGTTAATTAACAGCGGTGGATCAGTCGCTTATTCATTCTAGATGAAAGTAGCAATACAACAGTGTAAAAATACAATTGAACGCACTGCATTCAAAAGATTACTTAAAGGGCAACTCAACATATTTTACACCTGTTTAAGTCTATTTCCAGGTGATGGGGAGTAGCCAAGGGCAAGACTACATTAGGCTACTTGCTTAGTGCATAGTTTCTGTGGAAAAAAAGTTGAATGAACCCTTTTGTTGCTCCAGACCAGGATCTGTGTGAAGTCTGACTTGTTGGGATTGAAGAAGACTACGAGGTTAGACATTTAAAAACAATTGTTAGTGTGGAGTTAAAAGTGATCTTACGAGTACCTGGTTCCACTATTGACCCCTTGTGTTGTCCTTTGGGTCACCGGACCCGTTCAGTTTATTTGACTTTTTGTATTGGATCGGTATTGAGCTTCGGGTCCCTGGTGACCCTCACGTGATTTGATGTCATTTCACGCTAAATGGCGTGGGCCTCGCCCTTTGGGGTCCCAGAGACCCTTCCTGCAGTTGAACGTGTTCCCACTACCCCTCATCGCGTCCTCTGGGGTCCCAGAGACCCATCCTGCAGTCAAACGCATTTCCCAATACCATCATCTTGTTCTTCAAGTCCCCTAGAGCCTCCTGTACTCAATTGCATTTTTCTGCTACCTTCAATAAAAAACAAAAAACAACTCCTCATTTTTCAGTTCAGGAATCAGAACCGTTTTAAAAGTACCGGTTTGGCATTGGAATCTTAAAAATCCAAACGGTACACAACCTTGCTTATGAGATCTGTTTCTTGCTCCTAATCTCTGTTTGAGGTCAGCAGCTTGAGGCCACGTTGGCAGCTGGCATAAAACGCCCAAAGCAATGACCACACTTGAAACTGTGACACACCTGAGTACTTTGTTAAAGAACGTAAATAGTATCAGAAAACCTTACTTCAAAGGCCTAGCATAAGCAAAATAACTCATTATGCAAAGTGAACCCTGTCAGTGTCAGTCTTTATACAGGCAATTATTGATGTGTTACTACTGATAATCAAAAAAACATAAGCTTCTGCGAACCATGCAGATGTTTTCACGTATTCTGCCTTCTTAGGACTTTGTGGGTCTTTACAAACTGCTCTTGATTGACATGTCCCCCACCCCTCTTTTGGTTTTGTGGGACCCGGTGAGACTGGAAAATTCAGCCTGTTGTCAATCTAGTATGGCTTGGTGGCATCACATAATTCCCAGCATAGATAACATAATGGGTAGAAATAGAAGTAGGGGGCGCCCCAATAGCTCAGTTGGTAGAGCGGGCACCCATATATAAAGGTTTACTCCTCAACACAGCGGGCCCGGGTTTGACTCCAACCTGCGGCTCTTTGCTGCATGTCATTCCCCCCCCTCTCTCCCCCCCCCCTTTCATTTCTTCAGCTGTCCTGTCAATAAAAAGACCAAAAAATGACAAAAAAATAAAAAGGAAATTGGGGGAAATTACTAATCAAGCATCTTTAGCAAAAAAATTCCCTTACTGAAATTTTCTGCCCAGGAGTTTTAAGTATCAAAACATGTAAATTATTCCTGGAGGCTAAGAAATAAAAGAAATAAATTAAAAATACCATAGACACTGAAGCTCACTTTTTGAATCATGTGTAACAAGAACAAATTAAAGTTATGTATGTGTTTATTTTTAAAACAAATCGAGAAAATAAATGGTGAAATTATATAATTTTTGGTAGCAAACAGGGATACAGCCAGAGTATTTCTGTAAACATAATGCTGATGTCCATGGTTTTAGTCCACTTCCTCAATAGTGGGGCCCTTGGAGCTGCCTTCTGCTTGGCTGCCGCAGCTTCCTGGCGGGGCTGCTCCCTGGTACAACTTGGTCACAACCGGCTTGCACACCTTCTCTAGTTGGTTCTGCTGATGCTCATACTCGTCTTTCTCTGCCATCTGGTTGTTCTCCAGCCAGGAGATCACCTGGTTGCACTTGTCAATAACCATTTTTTTATCCTCCTCGCTAATCTTTTCTTTCATGTTCTCGTCCTCGACACTGCTCTTCATTTGGTAGGCGTATGACTCTAGTGAGTTCTTTGCCGCAATCCTCTCCCTTTGCATGTCGTCGTCAGCCTTGTACTTTTCAGAGTCCTGTACCATCCGCTCTATCTCCTCTTTGCTGAGGCGGCCCTTGTCATTGGTGATGGTGATTTTGTTTTCTTTGCCGGTGCTTTTGTCAACGGCGGACACATTCAGGATCCCGTTGGCATCTATGTCGAAAGTGACCTCCACCTGTGGCACACCTCGGGGAGCGGGAGGGATTCCAGTGAGCTCAAATTTGCCCAAGAGGTTGTTGTCCTTGGTCATGGCTCTCTCACCCTCATACACCTGAATCAGCACGCCTGGCTGATTGTCCGAATATGTGGAGAAGATCTGGGTCTGCTTGGAGGGGATGGTTGTGTTTCGTTTGATTAGAGGCGTCATGACTCCACCTGCAGTCTCAATGCCCAGAGACAGGGGAGCCACGTCCAGCAGCAACAGATCTTGCACATTCTCTGAAGTGTCACCCATGAGGATAGCAGCCTGGACTGCTGCACCATACGCCACAGCTTCATCTGGGTTGATACTCTTGTTCAGTTCTCTGCCATTGAAAAAGTCCTGCAAGAGTTTCTGGATTTTGGGAATTCTTGTGGAGCCACCGACCAGGACAATTTCATGAATCTTGGACTTATCCAGCTTGGCATCTTGCAGAGCCTTCTCAACTGGCTCCAATGTTCCCCTGAAGAGTTCCGAATTAAGCTCCTCAAAACGGGCCCTTGTGATGGAGGTATAGAAATCAATGCCCTCAAACAGGGAGTCGATCTCAATGCTGGCCTGGGTGCTGGAGGACAGGGTCCTCTTTGCTCTCTCACAAGCTGTACGCAGTCTCCTCACTGCTCTCTTATTTTGGCTGATGTCCTTCTTGTGTTTTCTTTTAAATTCCTCTACAAAGTGGTTGACCATACGGTTGTCAAAGTCCTCACCGCCGAGGTGTGTGTCTCCTGCGGTGGCTTTCACTTCAAAGATGCCATCCTCAATGGTCAAGATGGACACGTCAAATGTGCCTCCACCGAGATCAAAGATGAGCACATTGCGTTCGCCTCTTTTACCTTTATCCAGGCCGTAGGCGATGGCTGCTGCTGTGGGCTCGTTGATGATCCTGAGAACATTCAGTCCAGAGATTACCCCGGCATCCTTCGTAGCTTGCCTCTGGGAGTCGTTGAAATAAGCTGGAACTGTGATGACTGCATTTGACACCCTCTGTCCCAGGTAGGCCTCAGCGATCTCCTTCATTTTGACCAAGACCATGGAGGAGATTTCTTCTGGGTAGAAGGCCTTGGCTTCCCCTTTATACTCCACCTGGACTTTGGGCTTGCCGTTATCGCTGATCACTTTGAAAGGCCAGAGTTTCATGTCGGACTGGACAACAGCATCATTAAACTTTCTCCCAATGAGCCGTTTGGCATCAAACACTGTGTTGGTGGGGTTCATAGCGACCTGGTTCTTGGCAGCATCCCCAATGAGCCTTTCTGTGTCGGTAAAGGCCACATAGCTGGGAGTGGTCCGGTTTCCCTGGTCGTTGGCAATGATCTCCACTTTGCCATGCTGGAAAACCCCGACACAAGAATAGGTGGTGCCCAGATCAATGCCAATGGATACTCCCTTAGCTGAGGACATCTTGCTTGTTGCTTTACAGATCCTAGAAAAATGGGGAAACAGCACATTTTAATTTTCCAATGCTATACATGAAAGCATTGATCACTGCAAATGAATATCATTCAAAATTACTAGATTAAGTCAGTAATCCTCAAAATAAAATGTAAGTAGTGCCAAAATTTTCGTTCATCTAATTATAGACAGACATACTGTATGTTAGAGGTACAGTTAAAAAAGACTAAAAAAAAGAGTATTAGTTGTGTGCACAAGAGCTTCGTGACATGTTTAATGTAGTTGCTCTATTACTAAAACTTACATTATCCTATATTGAATAAGTGGATTAAACTAATGCCTGAGGATAAAAACCTACTCCATGACAGATATGTGATCAAATAAAAGATTGGCACTGACGTTTCTATTTAAATTAATTAAGCCACAATGGGATAATAAATTGTAGTACTCACTTTCAGCAAAGAGCTCTCTATTGCTTGAATATGGGAAGGATCCCAGCAGTCTCCTCGAGTAGTTTGCTTCGTGGCAGCTTTTGCCTCTATGTGGTTCTTCTTAAATGAATGCCTGGACTGACTCAGGCCCTTCGCTTTTATAGTTACAACCAGGTTTCCAGAAGGCTCCCAACAATCTGCCCCTCCTGCTCCACGCTCAGTGACTCATGTGTTAATATTAGCAACAAATGCAGCTGGCCTGGTGCGAGAGAGCCGGTGAATATTCTAGAGTGTGACAGCAGTTTGACGCTCGGCAAGCAGGGGTGACGGCGAGGGAACACAATGTAGAGAATGTAGCAGCTTTAATTCCCCCGAATAATGAAAAAACGTGTACTTTAACTACCCAACCACTGACCTTAAGAGGCCTCTTTGTTTCAGTTTTCTTGGTTTAAACACATTTTTTCTTTTCACGTTGAACTTTTCTCTGTTAAAAGAACTTGCTTTATTGCTGATTTAATGCATTATTTTACATACATAGAATACACTTGGGCATTAAGATCACATGGAATTTTACTTTAGGTGACCCTGTTGGATCAAATTAAGACAGTAACAATCTTATAGCAAACATAAATGTTGAATATGTTTTTCTAAACACACATTACACAATTACTACCAGAAGCTGTGGAAGGAGGACATTAAATGTACTACTAAGAGATGGTTTTACAAAATAAAAGGAATGCTTATTTAATTCAGTGCTATTATTTACGTGTTATGAATGATTTAAAAAGGCACATTCATATCATGGCCTTAAAGGTATTATCCAGTCAAAAGACTTTGTAACCCACGCTGCTCACCAGTGGGAATTTGAGTGAGCAAATGGAAACTTGGTATTCAAAAAACGGAAGGTTATAGTTATTTTAAAATGTTTAACTCTTCAAGCCTTCAGTACTTCCTTTTTAGGATACAGCTTATGTGTGAGTGTTGAATACTAACACTAAGTCAGGAATTTAGAAGGAACTCAGCCGTTCACAGGCTAATATAAATTGTTATAATTAACAAGTGCTATATATCATCACTTTACTTTGTTGTAATAAAAAGGGTGACTGGCGGATAACCTTTAGGGCATGTATGCAGATACCATTCAATGAGATCTTTTAAAGCATGTATGACAAACATTTCTAAAATAGTGTATTTTATTACAGTTTGTTTTGGCTCGGCCCAAAGCCCGTCTTTTGAAATGTACTAATAAAAGCCTAATGTCATCAACACACAAAAAAATACATGCTTTCTGTTCCATTCTTACAGCCATCATTTGGCACAGTGCGTAAATAGGGTGAATAAACAAATCAACAACTTTGTGATCTAGCAAAAGAAGCGTTAGCAGCTAAATAAGTACATACACATGAAAGCATGCTAGCAGGCCTTCTTTTTAACATAAATTATACATTATGTTTCCAACATGTCTTATTGTTCATATTTAACACTATGTCTGAAGGGTTAATAACTTACATTCAGCATCATTAAAATAATTCCTCCATTTTGTAGCAATTTAGAAAAGAAAATAGATATCTCTGTTTATCCCAGGACAACTGTGTGTGATGGATCACAGCAACAGACACTCATTAATACCTGTGAACAGAACACAGTGTTACTGTACACCTGTGAACACATATGTAGTATAGAATATGAGGATAGGATATAAGTATAGGAAAAGCTAGTAAGAAAGATGAACTGTTTATGGTGAAACCTACCTGTAATAATTAGGTTTGAAGGGGCCATTTTTGTTGAGACCCATGTACTTGGCCTGCTCGTCAGAGAGCTCCGTCAGGTGGGCATCAAAGTTTGGTAAGTGCAAACTGGCCACATACTCATCTGGAGGAAAGAAAAAGGTTCTTTGTGGAACATGTGTACGTGAAAAAGTTGTTTTAGTCGTGCAACAGAAAATTCAGATTGGACAGATAGTCTAGCTAGCTGTCTGGATTTACCCTGCAGACATCTGAGAAAAGGTTAACCATATAGTCTTCATAAATCGACGTGGAGATTAAAATGCCAACACAAAGAAAGCCCAAAGCAACGGATATCCGGCCTAAATGAGGGAAATCAGGCGGATTTTCTAGCGGCAACGGAGCAATCCCTGAAGGGGTGTAGACTAAATTGGCCCACTGGATGGTGTAATTCTTAGGTCAAGTCACAAGGTGGTAACAATGAGCATCAAACCGGGGCCATCTTTTTTAAACTAATGTACGTACATCAGCCAAGCTAATTTCTTTCTTACCCATCTTCTTAGGCAGGAGATACACATCCTGTTTGTAACGGCCTTCTGGAGCATTGAACAACTCAATCAGGGCCAGGGCCTACAGACAACACAGAGCACACAATGGTTGTAAGAATCACAATGAGGCAACTACATGTTACTACAGAACAGCAGGGTGGTGTAGTGAGAGGGGAAACTGTCCTCCAGGCCAAACTGCTAACCTGAGTTGTAGCAGTGATGGACAAAACAAACGTAGGCACTGTGGAGCAGCTCAGATTTAAGAGGCGGCCCTGAAAAATAACATACAAACATGATCTGCACTGTAGAAATTGATATAAAAAGTGACACAATAAGTGAAAACATGAAAATAGGCAACTACTGTCTGAACACAGAGCACACAGTAGCAGTTGGCTGACTTACACTGACTCTTCATATTATTATTCAAATACCACAACATTTGACAACAAAATGCTTCTGAGCCCAGGTTAAATATGAGTTTATAGGCTAAAGAGTGCAGGTTTAAAAGTGGTGTTAAAAGCCATTAGGTTTGATAAAACTCTTCTTAAGATTTTAAATACATTTTGTAAAGATATAGAGCTGTAGAGGGACATTACCTCTGCCAGCAGAACAACCCTCTTGCCATCGGGCCAGATGATGTGGTCAACCTGAGAGCGCACCCTCTCCCAGGTCAGCTCAGGGCTGCGCAGACTCGCCTGAGCACATAAGAGACAAGTCAGTCCTACAACTGCATGACATAGAAATAGAATACAGATCAAAGAACAGAGGTGAGAGGATTTCATGCAACACAAAGGGTGCTTTTTAATTGTTAACAACGGAAAAAGAATACTAAAACATCAAGAAAATGCAAACAAAGCAGAGTGGAACATACAAGTAAACGACGTAAGAACAAGCAAAAAAGAGATCTATCCAGTTTGAATCAGTCTAAAATATATAGCAATTGAGAAGGCACATTTAATATTAGGGGGAAATGTACACAAGTTTGCTCTGGTCTACTGATGAAAGTATTGAAATATTTATACTGTATATTTTAAGTATTATGACTGGGTGTCTGGTGGGACAGCCCCTGGAAAATATCCTGTATTCCAGTTTATCTCCATTGCATTCACACAAAAAATGAAACTATGCAAACAGTCTCATGTATCAACAACAAGACTCCAGACCAAAGAAATAGAATGAGATTAATTATATTTTTATGGGCCAGACTGCTAAACAAACACATTCTAAAATTCTGTGTGTGTGTGTGTGTGTGTGTGTGTGTGTGTGTGTGTGTGTGTGTGTGTGTGTGTGTGTGTGTGTGTGTGTGTGTGTGTGTTCTCAAAGTTAGAAATCTAAAATAGAAATTTCCAGAACACTCATACAGTCAAAAAGATCCATTACCACATCAATCTCAGTATTGGAGTGTCCCATATTGCAGACGATGCAGCCATTCTTCATTCGGTCAAGCTGTTCTCTGGTGACAACATTCTTATTGCCTATTAAAAAAAAAAAAGTATGATGTGAAACAAATTCACTGTGAGAGTACAAGTGAAGAAGTCATGATTGCAGAGTTCAGAGTGCATCTGTTCAGGATGGATTTACAGCTTACAGGATGGATTGTGATTACGGACCAACAGACTGACACAAAAAATCATTTAGCAGTCAGATATAACGACTGTTTTTGACCCAGAAACCTTAACTGGGATATTTAAATGAGCCGTTAAAAACAAGGTGATTATCGAAGCAGAAGTAATGGATGCCCCCGCATGGGGCACAGTACCAGTGCATGTTATCACCACGTCCATCTGCCGGATGACCTCACTCAGCTTTACCACTCGGAAGCCGTCCATGCTGTGTGGATACACACGGAGATATTTTCATCACTTTAAGCAGCACAAACACTGTGAATACAGCCTAAAACAAATGATAGTATTAAATTGCCTTTTTGGAATCGCAACTAATCTGATGCACAACATAGAGACAGTGAAGCACAACATGGAGCAGTGCTGAATGGCGATGGCAAGTGACTCACCATGCCTGCAGGGCACAGATGGGGTCAATCTCTGTGATGCACACAATGGCTCCAAGGGCCTTTAGAGCAGTGCAGCAGCCTTTCCCCACCTACACACCACAGAAGAGTGCAATGGTTGTAAAGCAAAATCTACAATGCTGTATAATAATAAGGTAAAAAGGTCTGCTGTGCCAGTGAAAATTCGGTCGCTCCATCAAAAATGCGATTTTTTTAAAATCTGAAATCGAAGAATGATTCACCTCTCCATAACCACACACAACGACTTGTTTGCCTCCAAACATTATATCTGTGGTCCTCTTCAAGCTAGCAGAGACAAAATGACACACTTTAATCCATCTGCACAACTCAAACAAACACCCACACAAACACACACGCACACGCACACGCGCGCACAAACACACACACACACACACACACACACACACACACACACACACACACACACACACACACACACACACACACACACACACACACACACACACACACACACACACACACACACACACACACACACACACACACACACACACACATACACATACACACACAGGCTGGCATTCTGGATGATTAAATTCTCCTCATCTCACCCATCCAGGATAGATTCACGGCAGCAGTAAAGGTTGTCAAATTTCTGCTTGGTGACTGAGTCGTTCACATTCATGGCAGGGACACACAGCTTGCCGGCCTTAGACAACTGGTATAATCTGAGGGGCACATGAGGAAACATGTTCAGGCACACACATGCACATATCCACACACAAACTGAGCTACAGTCCTGTGTGACCTTATGCTTTCGGGAGCATCTGGCTAATTGGTTCCATTGAGAGTTGCACATGCAAAGCTGTTGTGACGTGCAGTTCAGCTTTGTCATGTTTCTCAATTACGCCTGATTTCCATTAGTTAAAGTCATGGGGGCCCCCCGAGATCTCGTGAATTCATGTAGAACAGAACCACAAAACCATCCAGAGGAGTAGAGGGGAAACAACTCTGTGCTGGGTTTCCAAGGTGTAGTGCAGGGAAATATGATCCCCCGTGAGCAAGGTCTGTTTTATTTTGAAAATTAACCAGATGTTTTATTTTGTTTCTGTGCTCGACTTCCTGTCCCACACTATCTGTCGTGTGCTGAGATGCTGCGGAGCTCACCGGCAAAAATAAGAGAAGAAGCTCTGCGTATCTGCTCCGGAGGGCTGCGATTGCCGGAGCTGGGATGGAGTTGGAACGCAGCTGTTCTGCAGTCAGTGAAATTACACACATTGACTTTAATGGAAACCGAATTACTCCACAGCCGTTCCGCAGTAGGTGGAAACTGGGAGTTATGCTCCAGGTCAAATCAAGCCAGCGACCTTTTCAATCGGTTCAGTTCCATACAGAGTCAGCTTGTTTAAATACTACTATGACTTATATAACTGCTCCCAATGCGGTTTGTGCTGACACAGCATACATAATGCATCAGGATGCTTGGTTTGCTTCCAGCTCAGCTCCATCTAAAGGACAAACTAAAGGACTTCCCAGAAAAGGATTTTAGAAGCAGTTTAATCTTAGTTAAAAAGCAGTGCAACAACAAATGGTCTTATTGGGTTTTTATTAGCTTTAAAAGTAGTCTGGTAATCAGAACTCCAGCAAGGCCAAATCTTCTGTCAGAAATGCATCAGTTTCAAACAGCTGCTAAATTATATATAATATAGCAAGTAGAACGTTGCTTAAAGTCCTTAAAACATGCTAAACACAAACTGCATTGACAGAAGATAAACAGTTGTCAGATAGTTAAACTAACTGAGAGTTAGCGGGATAGATAGTGTACATTATGAAAAAGGATGAAAAATACAGATAAATGGCATATACAGTAATCTAACATGATCCACCTTTGTTTGTATTGATGAACAGTTACCGTTACTCTAAATCTTACATCCTTATTAATGAAGTGTTTGCATTGTTTTGTCTACTCCTTTAGTTGAGTTTAGATTATTTTTGTGTAAGAAAAAAAAAAAGACCATACAACAACACCCAGGGTAACTAATAACTCAAAAGATATTGCCACAGTCTTTATTATTTATAGTCCATTGTGGGCTGTCATAAGCTGTTTCACAGATATGTGAATGTTGTGATTTCTTGCAGGCCAAAATATCAATTCTATTATTCTTACATTTTAGGCCATTAATGGCAACATTCATAGCTCTGGCCAACATCCACACTGTATTAATCAACATCAAAGAGTATTGTGTCTCCAATTGTGGCCAAAACTACTAAATCAGACACAGGGTGTACAAAAATGTTTTTTCTTCCTTCCTTTAAAACCCCCCAAACTCATCAAATCTAAGCCCCAGCTCACCTGTGCACTCCAGTAACACTCTCCTCCACGATGCCCCGGACTTTCTTGAAGACGCTGGGATACTTCTTATACACCCAGTGGGTTAAGTCTCCGCCATCATCCAAGATCTAAGAAAAATACACAGCAAAGTTAACGACATGAACAATAACCTCCACAATCTATAATAGCACAATAGAACCCAGGGATAGAACAAATAGAAGATAAGAGTCTAAGATTGGTCTTAAATGTGTCATGGGATTGCCAGGTTGATACCATGTTAGCTTGCCAGCCCTCCGTGTTGACACAGCGATCGATGCACCACCAGAAGTCGTCCTCTGACTCACCCTTCCATGCAAACACAGGTACCCCTGCGAGACACAAAACACACCTAATGGTAAAGACAGACGGCAGAGGAGAGGAGGACTGGCCAGCTGCATGAGCAACAGGTCCATTTGGGGAACATTACACAGTAAATACACATGCACAGATTGGTTGCTTTACAGGCTTTAGGTTGCATACCAATGCTTCTGGTATTAATATTTATAACTAGTTATCAGAAATGTATGTTTTATATGTTATTTGACAAACCATGACTAAACTTATACTTAATAATGCTTGATAATGGTGATGTGTTATAACCCTGTAACGCAGGACATAAAGAGGAAAGGCTCTTACCTATTTCAGCGAGAGCAGCGGCCACCTCATTCTGAGTGGAGTAGATGTTGCAGGCAGTCCACCGACACTGGGCCCCGAGGGCTACCAGAGTCTCGATCAGGACCTAAAAGGAAACAATAGAGACACATGAACAGGTCCCAGAGGTAAAGAAGAGAAAGACAGAACAATCAGCGATCTGCAGTGAACAGACTGAATGGACATACTGCAGTCTGAGCAGTGATATGGGTACAGCCTACTATCTTCGCCCCAGACAGCGGCTTCTCCCCCTGGGCTCTCTTCCTCAAGGAAATCAGGGCAGACATGTCTGGGGAAAAACAGATTGAGCGCAAGTTAATGGAAGCTGAAAAGTGTAAACATCAGGTTTTATTTTGGGAGAGAGAAGAATGATGGGACACTCTAAAAAACAAAATAAGCCCTTTCTACTAGGTGGATGGACTATAAAATGGAGACTGATTAAAGAACGTCATCGACAGCTGTTGCCACCCATGCTTTAAGCCTAAAGAACACTCGTCAATCACGCACACCTAAGTATCACTCACATGGGCAATGTAAACCGCCAGAGAGACAGATTTGCATTTGTGAGTGTACAAGAAAACAAAACACCTGAGATGGGAAAGGAGGTAAAAGAAGAAAATAAGTAAGAAGTGATGAACAGAATGAGCTCCGATCATGTTTCCAGAATACTGACACTGCCTCAGCCTCGGGTCATAAACTATTTCGACATGGGGGAGCAGGGGACCGTTATCACATCCAAAACAGATGCCATGGGATGTGTGTCTAGGAACAAAGTTACACAGGTAGCGAAGCTTTCTTTACATGGCAATGACAGTAAGTGTCTTTTTCAACTGTGTCACAATAAAATCACAGAGAAACTATAAAACCAACTTTCAAGATTGATACAGCATGGACATGAGTGAAAGGGATTCCATAAGAGACCAAATAAAACCTAAACTATCAACAGAAACTTAAAAAGAAATTACAAATGGGAACGAAAATCAAAGACCTTTAAATTATCGATGTGTCCGTCAGGTCAGATTTACCTTGTTCTGCGATTTCAATTTCACGGCGGCCAAATTCGGCTTGCTTGATGTTCTTCACACAGAAGTCACTGCTGCCATTGGTGTTGACCTGCGCTTTGTCCCGGGGGGAGGTTTCATCATCAGAGCTGTCAGTATAGGATGCAGCTGTGAAATGGAGAACTCGAAAGGTCACTATTGTGGAAAAGCATTAAAATGAGCCAGTTATGAAATGTAAATAATGTACATACTGTGCATATACTGTACAATGTACAGTGTACGAGTATTCATTTATTGCAAACATGAGTGTATAAACAAACTAATAATGGATTTTTGAGGCCAGTACTGACATTTGGGAGTTTACATTTTTTTATATTGAGGTGTCAGCCAAAAGCAATTTATTAAACATAAACACATTTCAATTGCAATCTTTAAATGGATTTAGCTCTAGGTGCGTATATGTGCTTTTATGCTGCATTTGTCGATGAATGGGTGCACATAATTTATTCCAAAAGACGATATAAAGGACGATATAAAGTTTTTTTTCAAATGAACAAAACAAAACTAGTACTATGAACATTTTAGAGTCTGATGATCTTCAATGTCAACAGCAATCATTTTCTAATCTCTGCGAGTCTGTGTAAATACAACAGGTGTTTTAACATCTCATGGAAGTGGAATGAAACTTCCAGGTGTGCAGTACCTGAGCTGTAGCTGTCTGTAGAGGACTGCGAGATGGACCGAGAGAGGGAGCGGCGGCCAGCCTTGGTGGGGTATTTGCTGAACTCTTGTTTGTCCTCAGTGTTGGCAAACTGGATCTGGAGAGAACCAGAACAAAGTGGTGCACAGCATAAGCATAAAAGGCAAACAAAATCTAGATATTACTGACTTTTCTTTTGTCTGTATGCACTGATTAAGTGGCAACAATGAAATCAGAGGAGTAAGGAAGACCAAAGAACATTAAGTAGCATCATCATCACACATAGTTAAATGCTTTAGAACATTTTTCACTCTTTTAGTTTAAATTTGGAAACAATTGGCTGTTTCAGCCACTAAAACTGTCCTTTTAAAAGGTAAATGTCTGAGTCTGTTACAGTAAATAACAAGTCGATCGAGAAGAAGGGAGCTGATGCCTATTTTTAGATGCTCCTTCCTGCTCTGTTCTGCTTTGTTCAAAAACACAGGCTTCAGTTGATGATGTGGTTCATCTTGTCAACCTGACCCTTCAAAGGGCCCAACATCAAAGACACAAAAAACACATAAAGTGGATCAACAAACAGCTAGCTTGGCTATGTTGTAAACTAGCTTTTAACCAAGGATTAAAGCCTCAGATGTCCAGTATTTGGGGTTACTGTTACCCTGCAAATCCAGAGATCTCCCAAGATCACAATTTGAATTTACTCAGCGAGTTAATCTTTTGGATTTGGGTCTGGATTTCCAGGCTAGGTTACCGTACCGTTTCCTTTCTTTTCTTTTTTTTAAATCCTATCATTCAGCTACTACATAAAATAAAAACAGCACTTCATGTGAATTTGGCAGGGTACAATTAGCCTAAGGATCTGACGAATCCACACAATGTCATTTCAACACCCTAAAACTGTAACGGTTTGGCTGCACAACAGTCAGTTGTCAACAGTAGGGAGACCTAACCCTCGGGTCCTCTGATAAACTGGCTCACTTAGCACAGTGGGAAGTTACTAGTCTCAGTCCAACAGAACTATGTAACTACATCAATCTTGCTAACAATTACAAATGTAGGGACAAGGACTGCAAATTAGCAGTAGCTAATCTCTCATATTTGGTTGTGATAATGTTATAGGTAATGCCCTTTATAAATAAACAATAAATAGAAGTCAGAAACAATCCCAAACTAAACGCAAAAATACTTCATCATCATATCACAGGTGGGCTGGATCTGCAATTGACGTACAACTGGCACAGTAAATAAAAAGGCCTAGAAGAAAGAGAGAGGGACAGAGACAGAAGGTAGATGCGTTATTCAGCATTTGACCTAAAAAGTTTTACAACCTATGACTTTGACTTTCATTGATGTGTTCCAAAATTTAATATCACATATGCTTTCTGACGGCAACAGATCAACTACCGCAGGTTTAGGGACATTATCTTGCATTAAAGAAACGTTAGAACCAATGTTACCTTGACGCTGCTCAAGCCTGATAAGGTGTTGCACAGGGACCTGCTGTCCTCTCTCTCTCTCTCTCTCTCTCTCTCTCTCTGCCTTTCCATGAAATCACAATTACAGCTATCTCGCTGGCTTAGTGGCAAATGCAAGCTCAATCTTTGTCCTACTCACAACATTGTATAGTGTCATAATATCGTAAAATGTCATGCAATGAGGGGCGGACTTTCAACATGAAAGTTGAAGGCTGTTGAGTGAAAATGTCTATGTTTTCAGAATATAATTTTTTTTTTATTGATGTTTACATATGCTTTTATGGGTGGAGGATGCTCATACCCCAGAAACCCATTCAAAGACCTTCTTGATGTTTAGACTTTCTAATTCCTGATCATTTGACTTGTACAGATTGTTTTTCTTTAACAGCAGTGGTAAAGTGCAAGCTTATATTGTCAATTGTCTGTGCTATCCTTACATTTTATACATAACTTTGTTTTCCACCTTAAAAACTCGCTTTGTCTCCGTGATAAATCCGTTCAAATATCTTCATTCTTTGTGAGACAGCTGTGGGATTTCCTCGTTCTCTTATTTTAAATGTCCATAGAATGTGTTTGGACAGAAAATGAACGAGCAGGCCAGCAGAGTTGACACAACACACAGACGATAAATCCCGAAACACACATAAATACCAGACTAACAACAATGAGTTGGGTAACATTTGAGTGGTCTGTCTTACAGGTGAAGCTTAGTGTCAGTGATTATGGCACTAAAGAGTAAGTACATTAAAGCAATACTTAATGTAAAGAAATTATTTTCACTGTTAAACATATTAACAGAAGGAGTGTAAATTCACAGCTGGGTGAAACTAGCATGCATGACTGAGTTTACCTGGTAGTGACAACACAAATGTTAGCGGAAGTCGAGGCTGACTGAATTGGGTTCATACGCCCAGCATCAACATCGTTTCCCCTAAATGATGAAAATAGCTTTACACAACCATAATATTTCTGCCTTATATGAGACAAAATGGCTGTTTTCACCTGCAATTTGAAAAATGTCATCGTTAGTACTCCGCCATTCATGTAAAATAAAAAGTTGCTGTAACAGAAAGGTCTAAAACAGTAGTAACTTGATTCAGTGCTTGTATCTGGCAAACCCTCTTTAAATGAGCAGTGACACCTTCAACATCTACTGGGTCAAGAAACTTAAGAAGCTTGTGAGACAGTGTGAACTGGGGAGATCTCTGCATGTCACTGTTTTCACAATTGAGAGTGTGCACTGTCTCATCCACTTGCAAAATGTTTGCTTTGCATCAATTTCTGCACAGTCTTTTCGATTTCTTCATTGTTCTTTTCCTAAATTCATAGACATCGGAATCAGAGACTCCTACACTGGTTACAGCATCAAGGAAAACAGGAGGTTAATCTGAGTCATTATTAAGACAGCATTTTGTTTCTGCTACACTCTTACACAGTGAACTATCCCAGAGGTGAGCTTTATGAATAACCACAGCTTTTTGAGGAGAGGTTTGTACTTCTAACTGCATTTTTGCTGGAGGTAAAAGAGAAAAAAAAGTCTGTGTGGTCTGCATTGTTGCACAAGATAAAGAATACTGAAAAAAAAAAAAAGAAGAAAAAAAAAAACTCATGACATGACAAATGTAACTCCGGCACATCTGTGTGTGGGATATGCAGTATCTTTAAGAAGAAGTGTCCTGGATGAGATCCCGGTGATACATTAGTAGCCACTCACCCTTTCTCTCCCGTGCCCATGTTTGTGTGCCATGGCTGCCAGTCACCCTTCAGTTTTCCAGCCAACTTCACTGTGCCTGTGTGTCCTCTGTGTGATGGTAAAGTACTAGGTGTCCCTGATGCTATTATCCCAGAACACTCCCAGGCAGAGCCAGGGGGCGGTTCCCTTCTATTACCATGATTTCTAATGGCCAACCTGTACAGAGTCTGAGAGAGAGAGGCCTAGTGAGAAAGGGAAGGTTGATTCCCACTGAGCCTCTCTTTCTCTCTCGATCTCCCTCTGGTTCTGCCCTTGACAACCAGCTGCTAAAGTCAGTAGGTTGTATTTGATGCTCTTTTTAAGTGCTAAGCGAGCTATGTAATGTCATATATGTTTATATACACAAGTAAGAAATAAGAACAGAAAAAAATATATACAAACAGAGAAAAAGGACTTCTACTGCAGCCTTTACTTTTATGGTCTACCCATGATGTGGAGTACTGAAAGGGGATAGACAACAGGAATTAAACCCTTTTTCCATTAGCTTCCTGCTGCATCAATAAGCGGCCCATCCAGTCCCATCCTCCAGCTAAAAATACCCTTTTTCTCCCGGCTAGCAAGCCAGGTCACAGACTTAAGCTGTGGTGTGACTGTCAACCGGCTATAAAGACTTTAACGTGGGCCTGGCATACGGTGACATTAACTACTTAGTGCTCTACACTAGTCATATAACTGAGAAGAAATACAGTTTAATCCACACAGATCTTTGTATACTGACAGTGGTCCTATTCAACAAGTCAAAGACAGAAGTCCTGAAGTAGTCATGGTACATAGACAGTAAAGGAGGTTACTTCCTCAGATAGCTTTGGCACGTTCTTTGGTCTGCAAAGGCGCTTGTTAAGAACAACGCATGCATGACGGATTACAGTGTTTTTAAAAAAAACATGCTAATCCTTCCTATGTGACCTTAGGCAAAAACTTGTACTTATTACCATACATCTAAATCGTCAATGAATATGTATATCAAGATACACCACAAGCATATTTCATGATCAGACACAAAGGAATGCAGGTCTATACTATTTACAATACCATTTTGTTTAAAAAATGTAAAATGAGAAGAAGAAAGCAGCAAAACGCTGATATCAAATGCTGTAGTTAAACTACAGAAATCCTTTTTAAATCCCAAAAGGCACAACTGACAACACAGCCGGAGAATGATGAAACTAGTCAGTATGAATGTGTTATATTTCTCAGCTTATGGTGACTTTTCCCTCAATGTTAATATGGGGTCACACTGTGGAACAAACACAGTACTATACTTGTGTGGACTATGCCAGACAGTTTCAATAAATTAGAAAGCAACTGATGTTAATATTTTTGTTTAAATATTGACAGACTTAAGGCAGTGGCAATACCTAGACATACTGTACGGGCTTTAAGTCTGTATTTTTTGTCTCGGAGTTTACGTTTTTTCCAAAATATATGAGGCTGAGATGAGCGGATTTCTTTTCATATCATTTACTGTACATTTCCACACCTTTAAACCTGCCAAGGTAAAACAAAATCTGCATTTGACCTTCATAATGTTGGCAGACAAACAAGACGAGATAGCGAACACACACACACACACACACACACACACACACACACACACACACACACACACACACACACACACACACACACACGCACACACACACGCACACACACACTTTGTAGCATTGATTGGTTTTGTTCCCAGCACCTCTCAACATGCACCAGCCTCCAGACATCCAACTCTATTTTTCATGGGTGATATTTTCTGGGGTTTTAATTGGCTTCATCTTTGTTTTTTTCTTTCCCAATCATTGCCAGTATTTCTTTTACTTATGTATTTCTTCAATCAAACAGGTGGCTCCGTTTGACACCGGGCTCTCACATAATACACTGTTTTGTTTTCATACGCAGAGCGCACATTCCTACCATCCAATATGTTTTCAATCAGGCTCCCTGGGGCGACGCGCAGTCCACACATTATTGCCTGGACAGACGGGGGTCTGAGCTAAAATTCTGAAGTCTGTGAGCCCCGCTGATGGGAAAAAATATATTTTTTATTATTTCATCCAGCTCATTCTACTGTGGTGCACTAAAATCACAAAGGCAGCTACGCTGGCACGACATTTCCTTTTGAATAAACACTACTGACAATGAATGGTAAATCCTACATCACATTATAAAATATTAGCCAAATAGTAAGAGCCAGTTTGGTGAAGCTGACAATTTGTAGTTTTTTTGAGACTGTCAAGAGATGTTAATTCAAGTTTATGGTGATTATTAAGGCAGTTTGTTTTTGTTTGATCACCATTTAAATATGGTTATAAGGCAACAAGCAACATACAAATGTATAACAATGTCACAAACATCCCAAATTGGGTAATGAGCCAAAGTAATCATGATAAAAAAAGCAAACAGCATAAAGAGGTGTGGCAACTACTCTTGCATGTGAGATTTAAAGGTTACATGAAGTTCAGCTATCGGTGCCAGAAAAGCAGTTGTGTCAGTCACACAAGCCTAATTATTTGATGTGTCAGGTAGAACCCGACCAATACAGAAGCAGTGATAGTAAACATATTAATACATTTTATACAGCCTCAGTGGAAATAAATTACATATTAATAACAATTGAGGATAGCTGCTGACATACATGCCAGTATAGTTTGCGATATTTGTGTACACAGCCATAATATTGAAACACACTGCTGATCAGTGAGTAAGTAGGACAGGCATAGCAAGTTGGAGGTCACCTTGAGGGATAGAAAAATGCTACACAACTGAGTTAGCAAACGTGACAATATTATGATATCAAAAAGTTTCGAGACAAAAGAAGCCCTCAATCCACTGTGTGTTCCGTGTTTATCCTCTGCCTGTGGCCAGCTGTTACACACGGTGTTGGAGCTGTAATCATATGAGCCGCCACCTCAAGGGAGTCTTTCATTGTGATGTTCTGTGCTGCTGAAGACACTCAAGGCTTTTTTCCCCCCAGGTGCATCTTTTGCTGCCATTACATTTATATCATGCTGTTCTTGTTACTAATAATGAAGATGGACACACACACACACGGATGATGAGTTTACTAGGTATAGGCCTAAACGTGATTATTTTTTATAAATTAAATGCATGACGCTACTACACCTTCACGGAATTCACAGCTTTGTGGCAGCAAGTTATAGAGGATTGAAATTCTTCTGAACGCAAAGCCTTCAGAATATGTGGTGTGCAAACCCCCTGTGTTGGTATGTTAGGCCAAGTAATACTTCACTTTGTATAGGCCTGGAATCTGAGATTTAAGAGCTCAACTTGGCTTTTAGCTGTTTCCTGCCTACAGGAAGTGTATGTAGACATTGTGATTTAAACAAACAGAAGGGCTTAATGAAGGCAGATTTGCAACAATAACCCAGTCTAGATCATTTGAAATCATAGGTTGTAACCTCAGTAATGATAACATACTAAAAGCAGTATTCAGACAAATACCACATGTAAAACGGTGAAGCAAAGCTTTTCTTTGTGGCATTTACTTCTCAGATTCTTTAGTGAAATTTATCGTATAAATAGTACATTTTATTTTTTACATCGCAGCTTGGCGTGGGATGGAGGGATCCCTCGGTGACACTGCAACATCACGCAACAACGCAGAGCTCCATTAACCTTCATGCTGTCTCATATAAATACTTGATAAATGCACACACAGTGGGCTACATTTCTTGGCCTTGCTGTGCAGAGTACATCACTGCAGGACAATGCGTACCAAAGTGGATTTATCCTCCTCACGTGTGCCTGTCTACAGTACACGCAGTCTCTTTGCCCTGAGGCGGTGAGTGATGGCGAGCATCGTTCTTACCTTCTTGACAGATTTCAGAGTGGGGACTGCGGTGAACGCTGCGGAAGGCATTTCCCCAACGTTCATATTCACATCACTGCTGTTCTTGCTGACAGTCAACGCTGAATATTTTTCCGCAACGTTTTCGGTCTCTTTGACATATTTCGTGGCTTGTTTCACCTCCGCCTTGGTGTCCACAACCGAGTCGGTCATAATTGCATCCAGGAGATGTAGAGGCTGTTACTGGAAGAAAAAAATCCAACGGTTCTGAATTGAGTTCAGACTAACGTTAGCGTTAAGTTAGCTTTGTCCGTCGTCTTCCTACTTCGCTATGGTTCGTGGCTTAAAAAGACCGTACCATCGCTGATGCACTTCCACTAGACCTCGGCGCAAAGCAATAAATAGACTAGCTAGCTACTTTAACAGAGATAACCTCTTCTCTAGCTCCACTTCTTTCTTAAAAGAGCAGCACCGACACTTTGTTTGGTCCTCCAGGTCTACTGTCATCCACAGACAGCAACATTTCGAAGGGGAGGGGGTTGATGAAGCTGTCACCTGAGCACGTAGCTAGGCAGCGTGTAGGCGGTGATCATTCAGTCCGTGCCGGGGCGGAATTACGGAGAAGTAACGGCTGATACTCGTTTCTCAAATTAGGAGTAGCACTAGTTTTAGTTTATTACATTAAATTAGCTCGTAGCCTAAAGCCTATGTTCTGTTTCACTGGGAGGCTGCGTACAAGTTCCGCCTCCTTCGCAATGATTGGCTGACCGTGGTGCCAACGTCTATAATCTGCAGTGTCTGATTGGCAGAGCTTGTCCGGGACTGTTTAACCTGGGATCCGGGTGAAGACCAGACTAGTCTCGGAACATATCGAAAATAAATAAAATTAATTGAATGAATGTAAAACTGTAACAGTTGTGCACTTAAGAACCATTTTGTACTTACTCTTGCATTTCCATTTGATGCTACTTTATACTTCTATCCCACTATATTTCAAGGGTAAATATAAACGTTTTTACTCCAGTGCATTTTTTGACAGCCAAACTTATTAAGGTTATACATACAAACTATATGATCAATTTATGAAACATGATACATTGTTATTGATTAAACTACTCAAAAGCATGTACTACAATTCCCAATGGCTAGGACTAATTAGATATCTTGAATGATGAAAAGACAAACAACAACCTTGAGTCACTTAATAAAATTTAATTGACAAAGGTTTTATGAATTTCCAATCTTTTTCCCATTATAAAAAAAATAAAATAACATTGCAAAAAAATCTATTATCTACATCAAAAAACAAGACACTTCATCGGACTGACCAATGAAGAATTAACTACAGGGATAGAATTTGTAATGTAATGAAACAGTCATTTTCTGCCTACAAACACTATGTGTAAACACAAGATTGTATATAATGCATCCACAAAATTGGGCAAATTAGTAAGTACATCCAATACACAGAGGGGAAGAAAAGAATTTCTGTACAATATCTTCACATTAGCTTCACATTTCAGTTTTTGCTCAGTGGACACAAGTTGGACTTATGATGCTGAGTCCAACCCCGACAGTACATGGGTTGAAAAAAAATGAAATGTCAAAATACAGGGCATCACATAAAACATATGACACCAATGCATCATGAGTGTCTCTGGGGGGGGGAAAAATCTGTACCATTTACAAAACATTTTTAAAGCAACAAGTATCCACTGGAGACACATTCTTTTCTTTTTAACAGACCAGGGTCTGACGTGGATTCACAGCTGATATTTGCTCTGAGTGACTAGTCCTGGTAACTCATAACACCATGCATCATTATTGTATAAACAATTACTTGTGAAAATTAAAAGCTGGTCGCCAGCGCTAAACCAGATCAACTGAGGGTAAAAGCATCTTCCCTTTCAGAGAAGACAAGAAAAGTCCACAGACTCAGCAACCACATGGTCCGCTCCCTGGAAGACCAGTAAAGGAGAGAAGAGATAACAGATGAAACCCAGTTGAGGTGCTGTAGTTTGGTGTACTTTATGATGGCAGATCAGGTTAGCTGGGGTGAAGAGTCTCAGGCAGGGTAGAGTTCACAGACAGAAGTGCTATGAGACTCGGATCATCTGAGCCACAGTCTCATCTGCTGCTGCCTGGGCTACCTCCTGCTGTTGCTGGAAGAAGAAGAAGCATCAGTGAGATTACCACAATAACTTATGATGGGTTTTATTCCAAAATCAGAGATATGAGATATCACCTATTCAAACAAAGTGATACCTAACTCGTTACAAAAAAAAAAAAAAACATTTACAGGCTTGAGTCAGTATATATTTTTCATTACTGAGTGCTTATGTGGGTGTTGTTTTTTTTGCACACAGATTCTTACCTGTGCCAGAGCCAAAGCCATTTCCTCCTTGTCCTTAGGTGAAAAGAAACGTCCTCCATCTCCTCGCTTGCGCTGCATAGCGTGACGGTGGCGAGACTCGTGTAGGTATTTCTGCTAGAGTGAAAGTGTATGTATAGTATTGGACAGTTTGACATTGTAATTACATCGTGCCACCTATTTGTTTTGCATTTTCGGCCTTTAATCAACAAGGCAGGTTAAGATAGGAAAGGGGAGAGAGAGGGATTGACATGCAGGAAAGGGCAGCGAGTTGGACTCAAGCCCAGTGAAATATGATTTTCTACTGCCATCATCAATGACCTCTTATCCTTTACAGGTACACAGGGGGCTAGAGTCAATCCCAGCCTCATGCAGCTGTCCGCTCTTCATTTTGGCTCTCACCAAAACCCCAAAATAAAATCATGGATAAACAAAATAACTGAGTAGCTGGCGGAGAAAGGAACAAGGGCTTAAAACATGTCCACTTGCATTTAGCAGGTAGTGAGAAAGAGAAGTTTAAAGTGCCTGTTTGTGTGGTGTAAGATAATGAGCGCTATCGTCTTACCCTCCTTTCCTTGGGGATCTTGCCCTCAGCCTCCAGCTTGGCACGGGCCTGTCTACGCTTCAGGATGCGGTGGTACTGTTTGGCATTAACATACAGAGGTTCCTCCTCGAGCATCTCAGCCCCTGGCAGCGGAATACGCTGCATTGTGGGAACTGCACCACCTCCAGGCACCATCTTATAGAGGGACACAAACAGGGACACAATGTTTTGAGTCTCTGGCGTGGAAAGCATACATGTATATCAGCATGCTGCCGCAAACGAAAAGTTACTGTGCAAATACAGGTGCTTTCAGTCATTCCTTAGTCATAGTCCTTTTCTACAGGCTGACGCTGGGTGGAGTTATGCTGGGAATTGCATGAGGTCACCAGAAATGCTGAACTAATAAGAATCATAAAGGTGTGAGCTGTCTCGCCCTATCAAGTGCAGCAGAGGTGAGGGAGATGTCAATCAAACAGTCTGTTAACGCCCATCCAGTCATAAGAAGACGTCTATTCAGGCAAAATAAGTGAAAATACCAATGTGGGTGGACAATAGTGTTAGGGGCTTTAAATTAACAGTAATGTACAGTAAATTGAATGGCTCGGTTTAACAAAACTAAAGTTAAAATTTTCAAATGTTAATTTTGTAAGCTTTTCAACAAAATTGACCAATTCAGACAACAGAATTAAGAAACAGCAAATAATTAATGTATTCTTTATGGTCAAAATTTAATTCCACTAAAATAAAAGTACATTACTACCACATTTCTAGTTAATGGCTTAAAAAGGCAAATTTATTGATTGAAATACTGAATTTGGTGCTCTCAAAGAAATATTGCGCAACTACTTTACACTAAAATAACAGTTCAAAATCACTTTGATGACTTGTAATAGGGACAATGGTTCCTCTGTCATTCCTACCCTGAGCCCAGATCGTCAGATGTTATTTGGTGAGTAAGTATGATTTCCAGGGAGAAGTGTGTAAAGCTTTGTTTGACAATAACACTGGTTTTAGTGAAACTGGATCATATTTTATAACAAAACTGTTTTCTGTTTTTCCCTCTGATGGGCCCTGGGATCCTCTCCTTGACTCTCTATGATTTACAAAGTTTCCTGATGAATAGAAAACTTTAGCCTACTTGTTGATGAAATAGTGCTAACGTAACTGCCGTCAGTTAGTTAGCTCAGTTCACCTTTCTTGCCATGACTGAGAGCTCCGAGCACCAAGAGAGCGTTGATGTTTACACAGCACGTACCGGATCTTTGGACCGCTGTAGTTTAGAATGAAACTGGATTTAGCAGCCTCTATGCACATCATGGCAGAGGCAAAGATAACAGCCAAAATATTCTATCCCGATATAGTGCATTTTATACCTTGATAACAATGTATTTCACAATTTAGCATTTTTCCAGTTCATCCACTGTATTTTTTTGGACATTGCAATACAATTTTATGATTTAAAATAATTTTAACAATATATATTTATGTCAGCTGTGTATAAGTGAATTACACTCCGAAACTGCAGGGGCGTCAAATCGCAAAGAATCCCAATATTAAGCAATGTTGCTTTAAGTGACCTCCACCACACCGCGTAAGACTAGATTTAAAAAAAGAAAGGTAATAAGATGTTTGATACCTCAACACAAGGTCTTACCATGACCATTCCACCTGCATTGACCATGTTGCCCGAGACGGGCAGGGTCACGGTCACAGTGCCTTGGCCGCTGTTAGTAGTGTTGGTGTTGGCACCCCCTGCCTGTACAATCTGGGCACCTGCCAGGCTGGCAGCTGGAATTGTGATCATTCCTGTAAACGGATTAGCATCACAGTTTATGTGAAAAATGACAACTCAACAGTGCTCGCATTTATAAAATCTACAAAGCAGGAAGCACAAAAAAAAGTAGTTTACCCTGCTGCAGGATGGTACCATCTGCATTGACGGGCTGGTATACAATGGTCTGTCCGTCAGCTGTCTGTGCCACCTGTTGGCCCTGCAAGCTGATCTGCTGCCCCTATGCAGACACAAGTAAGGAGAGAAGACACTCAGTAAACGTATTAATAATAATTTGAGTACATGGATGTGTCAATGAACTGATCACAATTTAAAACCTGGTTCTGTCCAGCAGTGATGGCTGTCTGGGGCTGCTGGATGATGATCTGTTGGGGCTGACCCTGCTGGCCCTGGAGCTGAAGAGTCTGACCCCCCTGCAGCTGTATCTGACCCGGCTGCACCAGCTGGATCTACACATGGCACAACACACATATTCAGGAACAACCCGGTCTTGTCTCATTTACATTGGTCCGATACTGATAACAGTACCAGAAAATTCACGGCACACATTATTTTGACACGTGATTAATGCACATGCGTTCTGTGATTTTGGCCCTTGGCTTCTCTGTAGTCTTTGAAATCAGGAATCAACTGAGCCCCGCTGAGTTAACTTGGGGTCACAGCACATTATTTTAACCCAGAGTGGGAAATTCAGCTGCATGCTTTGACTGTTATGAACACAGGGGAACGATTGCAACATGCATCGGCCACGCAACTCCCGTTTGGGCATATGCCTTGCGTCGCACATAGCCTCTAACAAGCCATATTTATAGTTTCTCTCACACATTTTATTTTTGTGTCACTCTGTTTTTAACCCCCTTAATAGAAGGGAATGTTTTGGGTTTTCGTGAGCCTTTATTTTCCCACATGTGAGGTTTAACACAATTAAATCATTACAGTTAGCTGACCCATGTAATTGTACAGTGTGTATGTTGCTGTAACGCACAAGGTTCATGGTTTTGTGTTGAGCTGCTTAAAAAGACGGGATGTTTAGTTAACCTTAACAAGTAGGGCTGGGATTAAATAATCGATCCTCCAACTAAAATCAATCTTTGAATGATCTGATATTGATTAATAAAATCCTCAAATCAATCTTTTAATGTATGCGTATTCACCATGAATGTATAACTTGCCACAATTCTTTTGGGGGGTAAATTCTTAATGTAGACATGAACAATGACGTTTTTAATATCAAGGCTAAATTGGTATTTTAACTGAAATTTCCATAATCTGAGTGACTGATATCAAATTGAAAATGTAAATTCATCGGGACCTTGTGAATTGGAATAACCCTATTGGTATCCATTTGTCAACAGCAACATGGAAAACATAATGTTGGACAATTTGAATCTTATCTAGTAAACAGAGCCTTTTCTCTTACCTGCTGTAGCCCCTGTGCTCCAGATACAGGGACCTGCATGATGGTTTGACCCTGACCCCCCGACATAGCCTGCACCATTATGGGTTGTCCTGATGATGTGATGAGCTGCCCACCACTCACCTGGACCATCAGAGGCTGTCCTTGGACCTTCAGAGAGATACAGAAAGATGTTACAGTACCACTGGCAGTGTTTGCTATCTCAACATCACTTACGTGTCACTCACAAGACTGCAAGCAAATGGTGTCAAATCAGGAACATCCAGCATACCACATCATGGATACAAAAACAATTGATGATTTGAGTAATTTCTGTTTGGGAGTATACAAATGTGAAACCAACCAGTTCCATAGTAAGTACAAACTGTAGCCTACATGTACAGTATATTCCCAACAGTTTGTGTCATGAAGTTGGGCTCCAATTGCAAAATAGAAGCCCTCCATATTCAGTGGTTTTGTATACTGAAATAATGCTGCTTAGGCCTGCATGATTAATCATTATAAAATCATGATCTCGATTCACCCTGTTCACAATTTAGATTTTTTTTTTTTAATGACTTTGATTCTCATTTAATTTTACGAGCCAAATGCATCACAAACGCTATTACTTTCTTCTGTAAGGTTTTAAACACAGACTGTATTAAATAGGTTTTAAAGAGCTCCCAAGCGCTGCAATGCTCTTCGCTTCATTGAAGCCTCTATGTTTACAGGCTTGGTGTGGTGATGTGCAACATTCTATAGGTGCCAAATCTATCTTTGGTACTGACAAATTGTTTTGTTTTGTCATGGTCAAAGAAATTGTGGTAGAGAATAGTGATATTAATTCTAAGCAAAAAAAATGATTAATATAAGGCCTACTGCTGCTGAACTAAAAGTTACATGAAGTTCAGTTCAACTTGAAATACTTAAAGGTCCAATGCCATGGTGCTCTTTGGATGCTTTTATACAGATCTTAGTGGTCCTTTAATACAGTATCTGAAGTCTCTGTCACAAAATTCAGCTTTGATGCAGAATTACAGCCACTAGAGCCAGTCCCACAATAAGCTTTCCTTAGTGTGTGCCATTTTGGTGTCTGTAGTTTTTGAGGAGAAAGGGGGAGGGGCGGCGGGGGCAAAGTGGAGGCTGGGGAGGCTGGGGTTTGAAAGCCATAATCTCTCTCTCTCTCTCATGGATGGGTGAAATTCTCTGGGCAGGCAAAGCAGAGAAAGGGGAGGTGACCTTATGACCTCATAAGGGGCGAGAGTCCAGATCAGCCCATCTGAGCTTTTCTTAGGCCCGTTGGAGATGATCCAGGTGTGCACAGAATCGATCACCAGCAATCGCCGCCTATTGCATGCCAGTTAGATTTGTGTCCGACTTGATCCCGAACATCTACTCTGCTGTAATAAAAACAACTGGAGACTTATGTACAAGCTGATATATAGGTCTGATTTATTTTACTAAATTGGAATCTGACCACAGTGTTTCCTTCACTTCTGTTTCAGCCTGAAAGCTGCTGAGAACGGATGTAATCTGTCCAACTTGTGAGCGGATTTTTGTCACTGTCCCCAGCTGTTGCCGCCTGCTCTCGTCCACTTTACAGGCGAGGAGCAGTTCATCTCAAACAAGCCTACTTTCTCAAAGGCAGTGCAGGATACCCAAGGCTCAGTTTACACCTTTCGCCATTTCTAGCCACTGGGGGACCATAGGTAGGTTGGGGGAAATCATATTAGTGTTAAAAATGTTCATTCAGTCATTTCTAAACTAGTAGCAATAACAAAAATATATCGCTAGATAATAAAACGGGACAGCCAGTAATGACTCTGAATGGTGGTGCTTCTGCTAACTAGAAAACACATTCACAAGACACTTTTTTTTCTCCAAATTGCTTTCGTCCTTGTTGGGAAGAACAATGTCTAACTTGAATAACTTGCTTACACAAGCAAGAGACAAACAGTAGTCATGAGAGCACAAGCGGAAACCTGAGGCTGACACACATTACACTGTGCTGAGGAACATGCAGTTCAGGAAGCTGTAAGACATGCTGGGAAGGGAGGATGAACCAAACAGCACACAGCTGGGTCATGAAAAACAGCCCTGGTCGTAGCATGCAAACTTGTAGGCTGTAACACTGTCGTGACTTTGTCACAGGGCGGCGGCGGTGACACCACTACCTGGAGTGTCTGCACCTGCTGGCCTGAGGCAGTCACCACTGGCGCTTCTGTTTGCAACTGCACAGCCGTCACTGTGCCCTGTGTCTGCAGGCAAGGCAGGATAATACAGGACAATACAGTCTCAGACAAGTAATTATCAGGAAAAAATATTGGATCTGGATTCCACTGGAGCGCTTTGATTCTGGGTAAATGTTACCTGTGATCTTAAGAGGGTTTAATTGTTGATGGTATGCCTATGCATTCCAGACTTTTTTTCTACCTCAAAACCAAAAATTTAAAGTAAATCCTGAGCTTACCTGCTGTTGGATCTGTCCATTGGAAGTCTGCACAACTATTTGCTCCCCAGTAGTAGTAGTGGCAGTTGTGTACTGCTCCATAGTTTATTGTCACAACCTGCTCTGGGGACAAAAGAAAGGCACACATTATAAGCTATATTCCGTTAGAAATGTTAGTTATGTATTTGTTAAAGTGCATTAGCCTACAACCTTCTGGATCATTCATAAAAAGCCCAATATATTTTCTACCGATATGTAACTTTAGCAGCCAGAGGCCCATCAGCTTAATTTACCAGGAAAACATATGTAATAAGCTAGCTAGCTATATGTCAAATATCGTCTGAAATTTGGAGGTGATATATGAATCCTGGGTGACATAAGCTAGCTTCTACGGTGGTTTTCTACATGGAGGGTTTCAACGAGGATATTGCCGTGGGAGCTAACAAAGCTAGCGTCAGATAGCTAGCTGAAAAGCGTGACAAATACTAGAAAGCATAACGTTAAGGGAGACTTGCTAGTTACAGGTAAATAGCTATCGTTTGTCCCTATGTCGATTGTTTATTATGACGTTAACGTTAAAATAGCTAGAAATAATTTGCTATGCAGCTTGTGGTCTTTATCAACCACCCCTTTGTCTAAGATTTGATATTTTAGCTAACGTTAGCTAAGGCGTGTCGACCACCAGAAATCATGTTTCCCCACAAGAACCAACACTGAGAACAACAAGGAGTTTTTTTGCAGCTTGGGACGCAGCGGTTGAAATCAAACTGTCATTCGATTTTTCTGCATTTAGCTTGGTTAGTAATTTGGTTGGTCCATGGCAAACCAATCCGTGCTGACAACTACCAATGCCTTCAATCGGTTCTCCCTTACCTTGTCTTCGCTGTCCGGTTTCCCTCTGATTGGCTCTAGTACAGCTCGCTAAAGCCCAATCAACAAAGTGAGCGGACAAAATGGCGCAAATGAAACAACGGCGCCTGTGAGGACGGCGCAGCTGCGTGACACATGAATACAGGGACAGAGTAGGGTGCATAGGTGCAGAGCCCTTGGCGCCCGTCAGATGTCGCGATTTTGTAAAAAAAAAAATTCTATGACAGCTTCCTTGGGATAAATTATTCATACTATTAGGTCTATTTATTCAATTATTTGGAAATTAAATGGCACAAGTGGACATTATATCATGTAATGGGTAATACGTATTGCGCTTCTTTGATCCGTTCAGGTCCACTTAGCAAAGAATTGCACCTCCATTCCGATAGTGGGCAGTATACATCCATGACTGACTTACATCGCACACCAAACGCCAATTTATTTTTCCTAGGATGGCGAAGACATGACCCGCCCAAATAAAGTACAATCAAAGAATTTCTAATCATTAATAACTATATTTGGTAAATTTGGTAAGGGTATTATTCTTGCATAACAATATGCTTTGAATTAACTGTAATAATTTAGGTAGACTATTGCGTAAAAGTTCTTGTTGTATTTCTCTATACAGTTTAAATAATTTACAATAGCTATATCTATATTCCAACACGTTACCATTATCTTATATAGCATCATTCACAAACACAAACGCTACTCTTTAGCAAAATGTAATTCGTTGGGTTTTATTTCTCCACATGAAATGGAAAATAATTGAGTTGGCTTTCTTAACATTAACGGAAGAAACATTCAGGGAGTGACATGGATGCGGGACATGCCTTCGCCATCCTAGGAAAACATATAGGGCTCTCAGTACTCGCGTACCGTTTGAGAGTCATGTTTGCGGAAGTTCATCCACGAGTTTCAGAAGTAGGCTTAGTGACAACAAGCATGGTCTGAATAGGGTCTGTCAGTAAACAGTTTGACTCTTGCACGTGCGTTAGTGCCCGGTAACTTGTGTCTGACTGCGTGTAAACTTCCTTTTTGGCAAAACAAGTTCATGATACAGGCTCAAAAATAGAGGGCACGCTGCCTGTTATAGCATGGCCCGATCTCTGCAGGTCCTCTCCTTCCTCTCCAGGCTTGGTGATCTGTCATTAATGCCCTCAGTTTCTATTAACAGCTGCCGATTTGCGAGCAGAGGAGCCAGCAATGCACGGAAGAGACAGAGCCATGTGCACAGAGACAGAGTATCAAACAGTGCTCCAAGATACAGCGACGAAATGCCTGATGATCAACCTGACCTGCAGGATGCAGAGGAGGTAGAAGACAAGCTCCAGGCCTTGGTTGAGTAAGTAAACATTATTCTAGTGTATACAATAATGTCCGATGCTTTGTGTGTGCTGTCTTTACAATCAATGTGAAAATTAGCCACCTTCCATGTTTTTCAGTGAGGCAAGAAAGGGGCAGAAGAATGTGAAATATCATATACTGAGAAGGCAGATGACTACACCAGGAGCTCCACAGAGGAAGCTTACCTGGGATGCTATTAAGCAGATCAGGTAAATAGCTTTGTTATCTCAGTTTAACCACTCACCCATGTAATAGGCTTGCTTTTCCTGTCTTCTAGCTAATTGTATAATTGATGCTTAACTTGTTACTTTTCAGATATCTGAAGCAAGAGCAGCCAGATGAGTGGACAGTAAATCGTCTGGCTGAGGGCTACTCTGTCACCCCTGATGTCATCCTAAGAGTCCTGAGGAGCACGTTTGTCCCCGCTCCTGATAGAAAAGTCCAGCAGGATGCCAAAGTAATGGCTGGACTGGGTCAGCAGGTGCTGCCTGCAGGTGTCGGGACAGGGCAGGACGGGCTGAAGCTGCCTGGAAACCACACCCCAGCCATACTCCTATCTGGAAGTAGTGAAGATGCAATGGTACCTGTGGCTGACAAGACTTTGATGCTTCAAGGTGAAGGCTCTGGATTTCTGGCTAAGAGTTCTGCCCCGGTTACTCTTCTGTCCACACACTTCAGAGCTGGTATTAGTAAAGATGTCCATGTGACAAGGTCAAAAGAGGACAGCACTTATAACACAAATCCCACAGAGGAGGAAATAGAAGACGAGGAGAGCTGGGATGGACGGCTGTTCACAGAAGAAGAACTTGAAGAGTTTATGGAAATGGAAAAGCCTTACCCTGTTGTGCAAGTTGGGAATGACTTCTTTGATGTAGAGGGCGGCTTTTTGTATAGAATCTGAAGATTACCTGTGTTGTACTACTGGCTAACCCTGTGTGATGTTCAGGTTGTAACAGATAATTACTGACACAAATTAAACTTTAGTTAAAGAGGATCTAAACCTGCTCGCAGCAGCCATTCTACAACCATAATATGTTTTAGGTAACGGATCTCTTTCTAAACACTTTTTTTCAGAGCTGTAAAATATGAATTGGCTGACAAATAGAGGAACATGAATTTATTTGCAAACCCAAAGAAAATTGCCTCAAATATACAGAAGAAACATAGCAGATACAAATGTTACCTTGTATATTTACAGAACCATCACAATTATTAATTTAAGAAAAATGTTACCTTCACTTAATACAATAAACCATCATAAAAGAAATCGCCAAGTGTCTTCCAGTGTATATCTGCTACATAACCCTGTGTCCACTTTTTCCATAGTTTCACTCTAACTTCTGTATTGTGCCAAGTCATGAAACAGAGGATAACCAGGTTATTGTAGACTATTTTTTTTTTTTTTTACAAAGCTCTTGATTTAGGAGAGGAAGTTAACATGCAGTTCAATGGGAGCTCGTATGAAACACGTCTGTCACTGCTCAAGGATTCCTCTTAGGCAACAAGTGCAACTTCGGTGTGTCACTGACAAAATTGATGGAATTGGTTACACATCAGCTGGTATAAATATTATCAGTACATAGATGCCGGCTACACATTGGGAGAGCCTCACATCATATCCTACACCAGGCACTTATGTAACCACGTCCAATTTACTGCACTCTGAACCTGCAAGTCACAAATAAATAAAAACCTGTAGGAAAGACATTTATCTAACAAGGCAGAGAAATAATTGTGCAACAAATGCTTAAAAGAGGGGGGGAAAATAACTGGTAAGACGACGTGATAGAGAGGACAGATCTGTTGAAAGGCTCTGGCCAATCCGGTTAAAGTCAGCAAAACAGCAGTATCAAGATGATGAAAGAGAAATAACAGCAGTTCACTGTGAAATAAGAACCTTTCAATAACCAACAACAGCCATGTCTGTTATCTCTTACAGGCTTCAGTGTTAATTATGCCACAGTTACATGATTTAATTATTTTTACTTATTGCTTCTATTCTTCTATTGCCGAATCACATCAATGTACTCAGTTATCTGAATTTGATGTAAAAATATCTGTAGATATTTACTATTAAACCCTTATTGTTTCAGAACATCTTCAAACCACAATTTGTTACACAAGTTAAAAGTTCATTAAAAGTACAAAAACTGCTCAAATGGTTATAAACATGACTTGTATAAGACTACAGTGATTATTACAGTCTTATCACGTTAATCTTTAGGTCACATTTAGGAAAAATGTTGATCTACAAACCAAGCTTACAAGGGACATTGTGCTTTAGGCAGTTAGAACTGCAGACAAACATTTTGGAACAAATCCTGTCTTGAAACAGACACACTTTACCACCCTATACATTGATGCGTATAATGTTTCACGCAATGACATTTCCATCCATAAAACAACTGGACAAAACTGGATGCGTGAGAGATATTGTGCCAATAGGATTACTTAATGTGCATTGACAACATAATGAATCTAAACATTGTTATTGCTATAAAAACTAATACAAATGGAAACTTCAATTTACGTCTTATTACTTCAACCGTGGTTCTAAATGCCACAAAGTCAAAGTATTCTGGATTGTATTCCAAATATAGATTACAATAGGAGATTTCACAAATCGGGAGGCTGAAAATAACACATTTACATTCTCTTGGCCGTCTGGGGCACAGATTTTGACCAACAAATATTTTGATAAAAAGTAGGGAAGTGGTTTAAGAGAGTTATTAACAAGCTACCAACAGCAATCTTTTTCAAAACCAACTAAATCGATACCAAGTCGAAAATGGCAAAGAAAAATAAGTTTACGTACAAGTGCATGGGAAAAAAAAGGTCAAAGATCTTCAACAGAAGGGAGAAGTATTTCCAGGAGCACCACCGGGTGATGGGAGAGGCAGGACCCGTAATGCAATGGTGGTGGATTTCTACAACTAGCTTGGTGTCAGAACCCATAAGTCTGCCTTTGTCAGCAGTTCAAACTACTGCGTCAGTACTTTGTTTCCTAAATTAATAAGTTGGAGACTTGAACTCAATCAACATAATCAATAGCTGAAGCACAACACTACAACCCCTCCTTCCTCCTCCTCAACTGTGGCATTAGTCACAGAAAGCCTCCGTACATTCATTATACTTCATAGATGACAGCAGAGTGATGCAGACTCTTCTTTTGGTAGCTGAGGCCAAACCTCATACTAGAAGGTGAAAGGAAGAAGGAGCTGGAGACAAGAGTTACAGGAGCAGCGGCCGGCCACAGGGTGAACCTGTTGCTCAGTTGTACGACAGGTTGTGCCTGCTATTCGAGCAGGTCCTGTTTAAAGACAAGAAAATAGCATGCCAATGAAGCCAGAACCACCATAGGTGAGCAAACAAGAAACCATTTTGTTATGTTTCCTGATGTGCCTGACTCGGTTTCTCAAGTGGCCTTGTTGTAGGTGAATTCATGTTTAGGTCATAACTTTGCAGCAATAACATCAAACCATGTTCTGATATAAGCTACATTGCTCTGACTCACCCTTACATTGGACAATTTCTATGGTATTCAAACAGTTTCACTTTTGTCAAAAAATGACATGTGACAGAAATTGTCCAGGGCGATGAATCAGCTATTTTAGCTTATCAGAGCTATTTTGGTATCAGTGGATATGTCGACTACTAAATAACCACAAATTGCAGTAGAGAAATGCCAAGGATCTGTTGCAGTCCTCCCTTCTGCACGTTGACTACCTATTAAAGACACATTCATCAATCACAGCATGTGGTGGGACTGTACATTAGAAGCGGCTTTGTCACTTTTTGTTATTGTTTAATAGGTTGAGAAATTAAGCCCATGACATGCAAAAGGTTTTCTTTCTATTTCACCAATAAACCCAAGAAAAAAAAAAAACACAATTTGTAGGGTCGATTTAGCAATTATACTGAATCAACCAACTAAATTATCCTCTGTTTTTGTTGTTAACAACAGTGGTTCAAGATATTTTTCTTCAGCATCAAGGTGTGTTTCAGATCATTTGGTGTGGCACACATTATTGGGTGAGCTAGATGTCGCCCCGTGGTTTTGTTGTTTACTGTGTCTAACTAACTACCTATCTACATAACATCAAGCAAGCAGCAAGCTTTAAAAATCCACCACATGCTATTTGTTCCACTCCTAAACAATGGCCCAGTCTTAGAAGAAAAACCTGATACCGATGTGTTTATCTTAGCCCAGGTTATGAGTGAGTAAAAGGTATCCACTGTACCTCATCTGAGTCGTCGTGAAACTCTATCTTGCCATTTTGCGTGTGGTTGGTCTCCAAAGGGTCGTCCATCCCGTCAACAGCATTGTCCTCAACATGCTGCTGCAGCACCGAGTACCTGTGAACCAAGAACCTGTCGGACACATTCAAAATACTGTCAGTGTACTTAAAATCATCTGGAAAACACATTTAACACCTAGACATTTACTCTTCTAGACAGGTTTGGGTTATGAACTGGACTATTTGTGGAAACTAACCTGCCACCACAGACATATTTCTTGATGAAGACAACTCCGGCTGCAATGATCAGCAGCATGACAAAGATGACCATTATCACAATGGGTACAGACTTGGAGGAGCGACTGTCTATCTGTAAAAAACAAAACAGCAGACAACAAAAGTAGGTAAAAGTGGATATACTGTAGGCAAACATACAGCACGGATAAATCCATATTCAACATTTTTCAGAAGCAGGAAGCGGTACTGACCAGAAGTTCAGGGCCCACCAGGTCACTCACACACCTCTTACTGAGGTCTATCTCTTTACGCTCGGGCATCTTTCCTCCCTCACATTTATCTCCAGGGATTTTCCTATAGCTGTGGACCAAAGGCACACACAAAGAGTGTATGACAGTTAGTTAGAGGTTTGCAACTGTGACAAAAAAAACTGTGTACTTCTCTTGTTCAAATATGAATCAGTTTATAATTGTTCACAGTTATTATACAAAGTCTTAACTTATGCAAATGTATTCATGATCACAATTACCTACACATAAATTAAGCTGTAATGCTGCAACAGCCTACCCTACCTATTGCACATACTGGATTTTCATGACCATCTGGGTAACAATTTGTCATTTACTATTGTTAAGTCAGTCTGTGTGCAGTGCAGCAAACACAATTTACAAAAATGTCCTTTGCTTTTACGGGCGACATTGACTCTTCCTCATTGAAAACACGGGACTCACTTTCACCCTCATCTGCTATCTCTGACTGACATCTGCATGACAATTACTTCATCACTTGTCTCCTCCGAAAAAAAGAGAAATTCTCCGTCACTCTATCCACCAGAAAACGTGGCAGTGGTGTTGGCTTTGTTCCATATGTGTTTTACACAGTATCTGCTTTAATATTTATATTTACTACACAATTACAGAGAAGTTGAAGCTAAGCGACAAGCAAATGGTGTGACATCCTGGATCAAAGGAAAGGGTCAACACATCCACTTACCCACTGGTCTGCAGTTGTTCCTCATTGCCGTGCAGACAGAACTCAAGCACTTTGCCTTTCAGGTCCGGCTGCTCCACACACTCCGAGCTGTTTTCTTGACGGTAGTATCCAAAATCACTGCAAAGGATCGGAAGATGCCAGGATGGTAAGCAAGCGTGGAAGAAATAGCCTACTTTTACTCTAGTGTCTGTAAATGACAAATCGTTTGGCTCAGTATTTTCACAGTCAATTTTTAGTTGAAGGGAAAATCCAATCTAGGAAACTTTCACACTACTATTCAATACATATTAGGCATGTTCAATGTGGACTCTTCCTCAAGTTGCTCCATTTATTGTTTTTAAAGTGAATCCATTTTGAACAAACACCGCCATGTCAGATTTTGAAGTTAATCACATTTGAATGAGCTTCACAGAGAGGACCTTTACACCAGTCATTTTAAATTTAATAAAAAGCTATCACAGCCAGTGAGCAGTCCCTATCTCAGCGGCTCTCTCAGCACAAGTGACGAGTATACTCAAAGCAGACAGAACTGCATGCTAAACACTAAACAAAAAGCAATAGAAGAGCTGCTCAATGATGGAAATATAAAATTGTGTAAGTTGTTTATAGTGGTGAGACTGCTACATATATTTTGTTTCCCATTTGTGAAGTTGGAGTTCAACGTCCAACATTGCATCACTTCCTGTTAGAAGTGGTTAAATTAATTATTTTGTATACTTACTGTAAAACACTATACTATGACATTTGGCATGTAGCATATGCTGTATATCAATAGTATGTTGTTTGGATTTGGGACACAAGAAATGTCTTACCACAGGAAGTCATCCAGGGTGCACAGACACGGGGTTGGCTGGGTGTTGACCTGATAATCTCGTCCGTTCCAGCAAACAGCGTCTTTCCTGAGACGCAGAAACTTCTCTTTGTAGCCCAGCATGCAACCATCATTGGGGTCACTGAGGTCATCAGAGTGGGCCAACCACTGCACGTAGTCCTTGTGATCACCTACGTACATCAATGTTCACTTTTTACATATAATCTCAAAGAGACCACCAAAAAGTGATAAATCATCCTCACTTTCACGCAAATGCATTAACGTCTGTTGTATCAAACATATTCTCATGTCACTCACAGTCTCTGGTGAGAAGATCCCTGAAGTCAATGGTGATGGAGATCCAGTACTGGCTGAGCAGGGAGTCTCTGTAGCCCCACACACTGACATTCATGGATCGAGCTCCCGGCTCTGATGCCAGCCCAGTAAAGTAGATGGGCTCTTTGGTGAAGGTGTAAGTACCCCAGCACTGTCCTTCATCAGTAGAAAATCTGTCAGGACATTGCAGCATGATCAAACATTAGCATAACCCCAATCAACTTTAAAGTAAAGCCATAATATGTGAGAGGGAGTTGTATAGCATGCAATTTCCATTAAATTCAGATAAATTAAATCACATAAGAAAAAGAAAAAGACTCCAAGCCTCAGCAAATACAAACACCTTCTCTGACTGTAACTCACTTGATCTTGTTGATAGGTTGGGTGGGGTTTTTCTCCACAGCAACCAGCAGCCCTCCAGAGTCCAGAATGGCGTAGTAATGGGGCCCGTCAAGGGCCTTCATCCAGGTGTAACCCCCATCATCAGACACATACACATCAGGCTTCATCACTGAGATGGCATCACCAACACTCCCTTTTAAAATACACAGAAACAGTCAGATGGCAAAATCATTTCACAAAAAAATAAAATTGGTATTATAACTCTGAACTGAGAATTACCATGAGCCAAGATGAGACCCACAGCGTTTGGTTCAGTCAGAGGCAGCATGGGGACGTTCAGTTTCATAGCAATACTGTAGGCTGCGTGGATGTGGAGACTGCACTATGGACACAAACACAAGCGGCATTTGGTATCTGACTGTTTATTGTACCAACACTGTAAAAGTTGGGAAAAACATGACATGAGAAAAAACTAATACTGCCACGATAAATATACAGTTTGTCCTTTTTGGCACTGCAATCCAACTTTAGGTTTCCAGACACACCAGTTTCCTCTTCTTACCTTGTCTGGGTCTTTGGCTGTGGCATCACATTTGGTGTTGTCAGGTTTCCGCAGGGGAACCCATTCCCCTCCCTGATCAAAGGACACCACAGACTGCACCGAATTATCTGGAACAGCAAGACATTATATTTACAGCCAGTCTTAGGCCCTGTTTAGACCTACATGGTTATTTAGAAAAACTGAGACATTTCCCTTCGTTTACACACAAACGGAGAATTCGCCTCTGAAAACGATTCTCTCTAAAAACTCCCGTCAGAGTGGAGATTTGGGAAATCTTTGTTTGCACGTTTGCATGCGAACTGAGACAAGCTGAGGTTTAGGCAGCCGCTGAAGGGAGGAAGAGAAGAGAAGAGAAAGGAAGTGATTTGATGCTGTTGTTGCTATTTTGGGGATTCTGATTGGCTAACGTGGGCTTGAGCTTATCGTTACACTGCCACCTACACGTTTGGCAAGCTCTTGGCGGCATATATACACACACACACATACACAGGTACATGTAACCTAACACTTTTCTGAAAACTGACAGCTGTGCACAATGTTATTTTTAATAGCCGGCCAAGTGTAAACATAGCCTTAAGCATTTAGCCGATTCTCCCATCAAAAAAACAATGTATTTAAATAAAGCTTAAATTCAGTTCCCCGAAATAACAAGCAAGCTGGAGTAAGCCTTGGCAATCATCATGTAACCACAGAATGGTCGTGTAGAAGAGTGGAGGTAAGAAAAAGAGTAGGTTGAAATATAAAGAGAAAAACAGAGGATATTTTAAAAAGAATATACAGTGAGCAGTGGACACGATGGATTGGAGATTTAGCTGGTGATGTGGTATTTCTCAAGCTGTATCAGAAAAACAGCTAATCTAACACTGAACAGCTAATTAAATATTGACTTCACACCCTCACTCCGGTATGTAATGGAGAAGTTATGTGTATGTTTTACTGGGGGTAATTTGAGCACAGGCATGTGTTGTTATTCCTTTATCTAAGCACAAACACATGAATGGAGCTACCTTCTGCCAGGACACTGGTGATAAAAACTCCTCGCAGGGAGGTGACATTAGTGAAGTCTGTATCGCCATTCGTGGTGGTGTAAAGGTGGCGCTCCAATGATTTGGAGTACACAGTGCCCCTGTCATCCGACACATAAATGGTGCCAAATCCGGTATCTGTTGACATAGAAAAGAAACAAATTAGTTCACACATACTGGAGAGAAAATTCAGATGCAGAGTTTCAGAAATGGTTACTTAAAATAATAAAATATATGGAGTTTTTAAGGCGAAAGTTCTCCACATGGCCAAAAATACATGCAATTAAAAAGATTGCATTACATTCTCTACACATGCAAAACACACTGTCCCCGACTCTTAAGTACTATTACTGCAAACAGGTAAGATTTTTAGTTTTTTGATGAACTGACCTCCTGGCTCGTCGACATGCATGAAGACCATGTCATCGTTCGCTCCCAGGATGGAGTAGAACTGCTCGTGACCAACAGGGGGCAGCTGGGCCATGTTCCATGTCTCACCCTGGTCCACTGACACATAGATCATCCTCAAAGTGCCCTGCAGAGAAAGAGGCGGGCAAAATAGAAAAGCAGCGAGAATGACAGAAATTAAGAAAGCAAAAAAATAAAGAGGAAATAATGAGAAAAAAAGAGCAGTTTGGAGGGTTAGACCCCCATGCAAATTAGCTTGCATTTACAAAACCAGGCAAAGGAAAACAAAAGACATTGTGTCGTGAGAGCTATGTGTTTTGAGTTTAACAATTATCCACATGAGATCGCCTTGGAGCGCACGTATAGCAACTATTCCTACATGCTGGGTCTAATCATTTAAGGTAATTTGGTCAGTTGTTGTTTTCTATGAACATTTCCCCATCAGTTGTGATAATTAAAAAGTAGTCGACCCATTTATCTTGCACTCTTATGACACTGTATGGATAGTTTAAAAAAAAGTATAAAGATCAATGCAGCAGAACCAAAAATAACAGATTTTCTATTGCACATTTTTTTCTTCCTTGTAAAAACCTGGAGCCTGCATTACCCACAATTCAATTCAACCACAGACACTTTGGCTGGAGATTTAGGTGTGTTGGGCCAGAAGCAGCTAATGTAGCCTTGAGTTGCTAGCCTCAAGCAGAGACGAGGAGCAGGGTACAGACGTCTGGTAAGATCGCTTTGTTTTTGACTCCCTAGCCCTAATTTTTTTTTCTAGAAGTGTTACTTGTAGACTTCAGCCCAACCAACGCTGACTCAACTGATATCCCTTTATAGCCAAAAAAAGGCTTTATACAACTCACATATGCAGAAGTATTCCTCATGACGTGGAATTCAGTCGAAATATATCCCTATACTACAAAAAATATTTTTCTGATACTAATTTTTGAAAGTCCCTGCCATGAAAACAATCAAGAGGTTCAACACGACATATTTCACCTCACCAGTGCCTACTGTATTTCAAATTGAGTAGACTGAAGCTTTTTCTTGGAAACATAAAAGGTTTAAATAATTGATATTTTCCCTCTGGATGCCTGGTCATGTTTCTGTATCTACTAGTGATATGCACATACTGTGTACTGACCTTGCCTGTCATTACAGAGGCAAAGAGGAAGCGTCCACCCAGGCCAAATGAGTAGATCTTATTGGCGACAGTCTTAATGGTTTTACCATAGTCCGTCGACCTCTTCAGTTCCAGCATTCCGCGATCAGCTAAAAATAAATAAAAAATAAGACAACAGACAACAAAATTATGAAAATGTACAAGTGTGACACAGAGAGATGACAGCTGGTCTTCCTACAGTTGGCTAAGTGTTAATTATGTACCACTAGGTGGAGTCCAGATCACTGAAGTGAACCTTCTGTAGTGGGCAGGAGTGAGAATTGTTCGATTCCGGTTCAGATACACTTAAACCTTTGCTGAAACCATCATTTTTGACCAATCAATGTGTGTGTGACATTAAATCATGTAAAATACAATTCCAGTGGAATGTAATCCTGTGATATTTCCCATGGGTTTTTCCCATGGAATTTAAAATGTTTTTTATTCAACCAAATAAAAATTCAATGGAAAGCAATGTAATCAATGCGCTGCTCATCAGTAATCTACATGTAGGCAAAAGGTACACATGCTAAATTTTCATTTTAGGTTAAAGGGATCACTTACTGCAGGATCCATTCTGGTTGGCTGTAAAGAAGATGGTATTTTTCCTCCCCCTAGAAGCAGATTGGAAAGTATATACATTTATTTTATTATCATTATTAATGTATTTTTGTGCACTTTCCATCTATTCCTATAATGGGTTTTGCTTCATTATAGAGGTAAGCATGACATGACATGGCCTCTCAAATGCAACCAGCATCCAGCCCTGCCCTTTCTAAATATTTACTGTCTTTTGAGTGTTGTGCTTTGTCTTCAAAAAACTCCTGCCCCAGATTAAAATGACCCATTTTCCTTGAGCCTGTTCAGATCAATGTCTTTGGCGTAGTTATGAAAGAAAGACATACAGTTTGCTCAAGTACAGTAAGCTTGAAAACACAGCCTAAAAGATATTCAGAGCTGCCAAGGTTACCAAGTGATACATACCAGGAAGTGCCTCTAAAACCACAAGAGTGTAGCGAGGACTTGATCAAGACAACGCTAGGCAAACAGCCACTGACTACACTGCAATGCAGTTTTACTGCATATTTAACAAGGGCAGCGCAACAATAAAAGTCTATGTGAGAAAATCTAGGGACATGCTTGTCTAAGGTTATCCAAGGATATCGCATATTGATACAAATAACACCAAAACAGTAAAGAAAGGTAGAACTCCAGTGTCTTCAACTACCTGTAATAATTAGCTTGTTGAAAGAACAAAGACTAGAAAACAGATACCATTTCCCTTAGAAAGATCTTTGCTGCACACCAGACCAATAAGAATGGCTTTCTTACACTCATCCCTAATTTCCAAGTATAGAATATTTCCCTGATACACAGACACTTGGGGTTATTGAATACCATTACTGTTTTTTCACTAAGCACCTGACAAAGTTTGTTTTGTCTCTTACCATTTCACAAGACACACCGTGTCGTGGATCTTTTTCCAGTTGCTGCCAAAATCTTCAGACAGCCACAGTTCATACTAACGACAGATGGAAAAAAAAAGATTAGATAATGAACTCGTGTATCAACTGCAATGATGCCCCTGTTTACACAGGTCACACAGATCTTGGTATACTGGAGCTGCCCATAAACACCAAAGCCATGTTAATATGTGTACTCTGTGCAAACAAATGATTCACCTAAGAGTCTTAAACTTGTTGGCCTGTTTTACAACAGGCCATGATTAAAGTAGCTTAGCCTCCTAAATTATTGACAGATTTCCTCATTACTAATCTGAGATACACACACACACACACACAACAGTCCTAGATCTTTGAAATGTGTATAGACAAGCTAACTTACATCCAAAATAATGACTTTCCAAACAAAATATTTAGCACGGTTACATTTACTACTTACGCTGTTGCTGAGGACCAGCAGCACATTGGAATTGTCAGGGTTGTATGTGATCTGCATCAGGGGGTTAAAGGGCAGGTCCCGTGGGGTGAATGTCTCTCCAAAGTCGTCCGAGACAAATATCCGAGACCCAGGACCTCCAGACACTTCTCCAGTCAGGATCACCTACAAGCCAGAGTCCAAAATTCAGACTGATCGAACTATACAAGATGATGAAGGTTCTTTACAGCAGGCATTGCAGAATGACTTACTTTCCCAGATTTGCCGATGGCAATGCCAAACTCTGATCTGATGAAGGTGTTGTTGATTAGGTTGGTCACATCCTGGAATGTCTTCCCGTAGTTTTCACTGGCAGACCAAATAGTAAAAGCTGCATTAAATGCAAATTTAATACAAACTATGGTGTTTTTTTCCAACAGGTGAGATCATAAGTCTTACCTTCGATAGAGTTTGGACTGCCCCAGTTTTATCATGAAGAAGGGCACCTGAAAAGTTGTCAAAGCCAGGATGACCTGCCAAGAAAAGAAGGTTCAGCTTGAGGAAAGTGAAGCATAGAACATTACCTAATGTGAATGAGACCCTGGTGTGAGGCAACTCTTTATGTAATCTTCAAGATTCTTTGCAGGCAGACTACCCTGTCACTTTCATGCAGATGCAGTTCACTGAAAAATCAAGCCAAGTTCGTCCTACTCACATCAGAAAGAGACAACACTGTATGAGAGACAAGTGAGAAAATAACACTCACCCCTGTTCCATCTCCAACCCAGGCCAGCGACACTGATCCACTCAGGTCATTGAAGGTATACTGAGAAAACATTTAAAATACATTAAATACAAACCTAATAATAATCACCAGTTGAGCGGTATTACTAAATAGAAAGGATGAAGTATAAACTGCAGTCAAACCCTATTTGGTAATTTAGCCTCCACAATGTATTTTTGTTTTGACTGGCACCGTGTTTCCTCTCACCACACCATACTTCTGAATGCAGCTACTTAATGCCACCTTCAACGCTGATGTCAAAAAGGAGGTCAGACTTTCACTCTGACAATAGTTTGTGCGAATCCTCTCAATTGAGCAGTGTGGCTCTAGCAAAAGACGTTTGCTTTCATTATCAGAGAGTCCAGCTCCCTGATAGAAAAGTTGATTCCTGAAAAACCCATTCAGTGGCCCATTGTTATTCAACCATGTGAAAATTTGCAAACTGTCTTAGGCAGGTCTCTACCAGCAGCTCCAGTAACGTCGGGGCCTGCAACCGTTACCTCAAGGAGAATGGCGAAGCTGAGCCTCAAGGAATTCAGTCAACTTTAGATTACCAGTATACAAAGACTGCAATGCAAAGTTGATCACATGGCAATGAGGAGCTAGGCAAATAAGCAGCACAGGACTCTACTGAGGTCAGCCTCCTGTTTGTTTTGAGGAAAGCATTGCATGGTTAAGCTGCAATAATTTGGACGTGTTTACTTCCTGGATAAAGTCTCTGCTAAAACAGTGAACTCCATTACACATCTGGTGAGACCAAATAGTCTACACTCCTATCAAGGATTTAAGTAGACGTAAAAACCTAACACTGTAGGCTTTCTCTATCTTAACAGACTCCCTGCTTGCTAACTGCTTTCACTACCACACAAACTCAGCTTTCAATTACAAAATAACTACCACACAGCCAGTCACATGGATCCCACTGGGCAAATTACCCTGTCAACATTCAGGCAGATTCAAGCAGTGGGATCCTCAAATAGGCCTACAGAACACAGCTACTGCATCCTCGAGACAAACAGCATATAGGACAAGGCCATTAGTAGAGCATTTGAGAAGTTGAACCAGTCTGGTAGTGAGTCAGTGGAGCCTGTATATATGTATGTATGTATGTATGTATGTATGTATGTATGTATGTATGTCTTAAAGCATGAGGAAATAGCAGGTGTTACTGTTTCACTACACCTTATTTCACAGCACCAAATGAAGAAATATACATGGCAGTGGTAGTCACTTTTAAGGCCTGTTTGATGTTGGGGAAATGTGTAGGAAAAGACATGACTGACTCTTCAGTCATGTTTTTGTTTTACAGCAGAGAAATAAATCTACAGTGCAATAGGCCCATCTACTTTTATCCCGGGCTTTAGGGCTTAAAGATGAATGGAAAACAACCCATCTAGTTTTCTGAGGGCACTGTGTAGCTGATTAGGCCTATTCTCGTGCAACTGGTTAGCACCTGCGCATCATAGGCTCGTTTAATTGTCAGACGTGCGAAGAGTAAGAAGACCTTATAGCTGGTAACTCACACTGTGGGTGTTGCCTGCTAACTTGGTGTCAGATCCTTGAAGAGCTTTGCAGGAGTCGCCCTGCTCGGTGCTTCTTCGTTTTATATTGTGACCCGGTGATGCAGCCAGCCAGGCAGGCAGAGACCTCTTTACGATGTTCGCAGCTCTGTTGCCAGTGTTTGAACGCTTCAAAAAAACCGAGTGTCCGAAGGGTTCGGATCCCTGCTGAACATCTAAACTGGCCGTGAAAGTGGAAACAAATAACAGCAGGACACAATGCAGCAAAAGTCCCATCCTCGTTGCTCGTGTCTGGCAAAAATAAAAACAAAACGAAGGCGGAAAAAAACACGTCAAAACCAGTCTTTGTTTATCTTGGTCTTGTCTAAAAACTGAAGGTCGCTACAGCTCTGCCGCGGATGACATCAACAAAACAGTAGTCCTCCTGGCGATTATTTCGGGCTTTGAAAACACGGAGCACATTTAAAGCTTTGACTTCCCCCTGTACAGCAGCAGAAAAATTATCAAAACTAAATAAAAACTAACAAAATTTTGCTAAAATGGACCGGAATATTTAACATCAAATATTGCCTTGCAACTCCCTAGCCAACATGATACAGTGTAATGATCGCACAAATTGTGTCTGCGAGTTGTAGGACATAGCCAGTCGTAACGCTCTATGCAGAGAGCAGCCGCTGTGATTGGCTGATCTTCTATTCTGGTTCACCTATCCGCTGTTTTGATTGGATCAATTCTGAAAAGGCAGTGTCAAACAGAGGAGTTGCACAATTAGCTGTCAAAGATAGGTTGAGCAATACTATCATGTATCCCCATCCAGCCATAACTTCATTTAAAGCTGAAAATAGCATTCTTTTCATATTTTAATATGGCTACCTGCCATATCATAGTATTCTTTTATTGTATTTTGTATATAGTTTGTAGGTAAGTAAAGTAATTACACAATTTACAGGTGAAAATATCCCAGGGAAACATCTCACATGTCAACACATTAAACCCAATAGATGTCCAAAAACCATATATGCCATATATATATATATATATATTGTTAAGATTCAAAATCTTAACAATTTTGAGATAACTGAAGAGTGAGCTGTTATTTGGCTCATCGAATTTCCGAAGAACAGGGTGAAAGTGGAAAATGAACCTCATGTGATCGTCACTCCTGCAAATACATTAGAGTGGATGTTTTTGTATAGCCTGCTGAATTCTTAAATTATATCTTTTCATTTTATTGGTTACAATGAGTTCTTGATTAAATTTGTGCATGTGATGGACAGTGGGTCATAATAAACCCATGACTACTGTTCATGTGATGCAGAAAAAACTCCAGTACCCTTTAGGCCGCCATGGGCCTGATTGAACAGATTTTCACAAATGTATCAAATTATTAATTTCTTATAGTAAACTTTTATTCTTTTGTTTTATCGGTTTTATATTTTTAACTGCTCTTTATTGTTTGATGTTAAACACTTTAAAATGCCTTGTTGCTGAAATGTGCTAAGCACATAAAGCTATCTTGCCTTACAGACCTCAAACTGTACTCCAAATCAAATGAAATACAGTTTAAAGTTTTCCCGTGTAGTGTAGGTCATCTATTTTGTGAACTTCCATTTGCTCAGGATAGGATTTGTTGCCTGTCATTTCAGTGGGACAGCTGTAGCTCTATTTAGTAGAAGATGGGAGGATCAGATTAGATACTGAGTCATGCTGAGTAATTCAAATACTCATGTTTAGCCTTTGGTGTGGCAAAACCCGATCGACAAGTTTGTACACCTGCAACAACTAAATGGTGTCATCCCATCACAACTGAAAAAAAAAAAAAACTTATAAAACCCTGTAGCCCTGAATTTGGATCTACAGCGTTGCTACACTTGAATGTGCACTTGTTTCCAAATTCACTCACAAAGCCAAACAATCTAATCTGTAGAGCAGCATTCCTACACAAAGGATTGTACAATGGAGGTGCAGCCCCTCCCCCATGGCAGCCCAGCCAACTATTAAAAGGTGAAGAACAAAGCCGCTCTTATTCCTTCGAGATGTACTCAGTTAGGATGAGAACTGTGCCTTTCTACAAGGACCCGGATTTTCCTTTTTGGCTGCACGGTGTGTTGTGAGACAGTGGGTAAATTAAGGGATGAAACCAAGTGTACCTAAATGTCCCGGTTTGCCAAGCCTTTCCATTGACCCAAACAAATGGAATTACCTGTGTGAATGAGTTCAACCTACACTGATGGGAATCATTGGAAACATGTTTACAATAACGTAGGCTTGGCTTTGCTTTGTATAAAAAGGGTTAGTTTAGAAACGCTCATGTAGTGTCTGTTGACGTGGCGGCCTCTAGTGAAAAGTTATTACCATTACAGTGTGTACACTGCACTGCTCCATCATTTTGGACGTTTTACACTCTGCCAACTCTAGGGGGACATACATATTTAGACGTACAGTTTTTCATAAAACAACTTGAGATATTTGTCTAGTATTTATACACATATTCCCCCTGACTTTGTTTTTTTTTAAACTGAAATTATGTTGTACCTGAAACATTTCAGGCATTGACATTTTGCAATTTAGAATTAAAAGAATTGCACATCAACTTTTTGGAAGACCCCGTGAAGAGTTTGCAGCTACAATTTTTATTTTTACAGTTTACAATCCTCATGTCTTGAACAAATATATGAGTAGTACCATGGCCAGATTAAAATGTTAAGGAGCTCCAGGAGTAAGCAGCATGGTGGACCAATGGTTAGCACTGTGGCCTCACAGCAAGGGTTTGGAATCCAGATCGTTCCGGGCCTTTCTGTGTGGAATTACATACCACTACTGATAATAATACAATGATATAGTATTTATTTTATTCATTCATTCATTGATCCATTCATTTCTGATAGGGGTCATCGTGAGAACTTTTACTTTTCATACATATAATTAAACATATAATATAAGTATTTATTTATTTATATATATATATATATATATATATATATATATATATATATATAAACAATATATGAAAATAAATATGTTTAATTAATAATGTGATGGTATTTAACTAAGTGCTATATATATATATATATATATATATATATATATATATATATATATATATATATATATATATATATATATCATGTATTTATTCCAGCACCCTTTGAACTCTGCACCATTGCATATACATACATAAATACTGTACATACATACACTGACATACATGCACAATCAAACAAACGTAGCCTACTGTACCAATACGAACGGTTTACAAAACGTGTAGTAGCCTTATAGCCTATTATCTACACTTAAGTTAAACACAGACTCACTTGACGCTACAGACTCAAACATACTGAAATCCCATTATACACATTTGTCCCAGCAGCGCCCCTGTCGACCTCGGCGCCAGAACGTCAGTGATCACGTGTTCTCTACTACGATTCGCTGAAGTTGGAGAAAAGTTTGCCAAACCTGTAGATCATCAAGAGAGCCAGAGATTTGCCGAAGATCCAGAGAGGTGACATCGATTAAGGTTCTTTATCTCCAGACACACGATGGAATCCGTCGCCCAGGTAACAGCGCTGACAGGAAGCGTAAAAAACGGTTAATGGCGCATACGTTATTTCTTTTTGGCGAACACGCCTACTTGTGTGCGACTTCTTCTGCAACATAACGGCGTCTTCTTTTTCACAATGTATGCTTATTTCCTATCAGAAAGTGCTGTCTTCGGGATTCACTCTTGACTTGGGACCACTGAAAGAACCGTTGGCATTCATCCGTTTGCTAGAATGGGTACGTTTATCCAAATCTTTTTTTTACCATATGGCTGATGTGCCATGAGATGTCAATTCCTGGTAGCAAAATACCTTACAAATGGATTTTGTTGTGTGTCTTGTGACCCAATGCACGCCTGGTAAAGCTATGACACTCATCCTTTGAGTTAACACCATTTCCGATTTGGTAGCCTATGTAACGTTAGTTCAGAGGGCAACTACCACTCCTAACATCAGATCATCAAAATATCTGCAAACTACAAGCTAATGTGTGTTGGCGTTAATGATGTATCTTACATAGACTGTAGGCCTATATTATTAACAGTCTATGATATCTTATAATGTAGAACATTTCTGGTCAATTAATAATGTTAATATATGTTTTTGCTTGCAGGTAGCTATAGGTATTGTTATATGTGCTTCCACTTTCAGATAAAACGTCTCAGGATATTAGTCTAAGCTTACGTTACTCTATTTTAATTTAGGGTTATGGTTCGCTGCCAACTCAGCAGTTATGGCATCCGGTAATAAAGACGATTTCCCGTGTGACAGTTTAATCGCTACTGGTATTCCAACGTGTCTACTCTTATCTTTTGGTTGCAGGTGTTCTCCATATTTGCCTTTGCTACAACTGGAGGTTACAGCGGCACAACCAGCATCAACGTCCAGTGCAGTGGAAGCCCCATTCAAGAAATAAAGGCAGCCTTTAACTACCCATTCTGGTGTGTGGTTGTGTGTGTGTGTGTGTGTGTGTGTGGGTGGGTGTGGGGGTAGTTGGTCATAATTTACAATGCTTATGTGTTTACACAGGTTGATGCAGCATCCCTATTTTGTTCCTGACTGCAAAACCAATCAAACCACTACCACTGAGTACTACCTGACTGGAGACCACACATCCTCGGCACAGTTCTACGTCTGCATCGGAGTGTTGGCCTTTCTCTACACCACTGCCACACTAGTCCTGTACTTGGGCTACCAGCACTTGTATAGAGAAACTAGTCGTGGCCCCACCGTGGTATGTTTGTCTGGATTCTGCATATTTTGCTGTTATTTTGGTGAAATGCTTGTGCTTAATAGCCCGGTCCTCCTCTCCATCTGCAAATAACCCAGAAATGGAAAGAGATGAGATTACATGTATGAATGTAGTTTTATCTGTGCAGGCAATATTTATATTTATATTTGTTTGTGTGTAAAGTTTTGCATCTGACGTCAGGCGCTGGATTTTTATTAAGTCCAGTTCATCCTGGAATACAACTGGAGGTCAGAGAAAGTGCATTTAACAGAGTGGTGTAAATGAAACGGAGGGAAGGGTGTGGTTCCCAACTAAGGAACATACTGCACTAGGTAGTGTCTGTCCAAGAAAGCTCCTCGTGGTCGGTTTAATGGTTTTAAACTTATTTGATCTCTAAGGACCTGTTGGTGACAGCTGCCTTCACCTTCATGTGGTTGGCATCATCCTCTGCTTGGGCTAAAGGCTTGTCTGATGTGAAGTCGGCCACCAGCCCTTCAACTATTCTAAGTTTTTGTAAGGTTTGCAAGGAGGCCGGCAACAAGTGCACCCCAGGTGCTGTGCCTCATATGGGCCGACTGAACGCCTCTGTGGTAAGTTGTACGCCAATTGTCTTTTTCACACATGATTGAACATAACGACCTGGGATATTTGACTTATGTCTTATTCTTTTGCAGATTTTTGGTTTTCTTAACCTCATCCTGTGGGGTGGCAACTGTTGGTTCATCTACAAGGAAACCCCTTTCCACAAAACAGCCAACCCGCCTGCAGATGTGGAAGGGAGAGTCGGGCCATCGTAACTCACAAGCTTTCACATTTCACAATGTAGTGTTATTAAATAAGTCAATTTGGTACTAATTGTTAGGAATAAAATAAAGTAGATTAGAAGCTATACATTTCCAAAAATTACTGTTCCTTTTTTGCTAATTCTTATTTTTACATTTAGGGCTCAAATACCATAGCCCAATACCAGTATCATCTCAAATACATTCAGAAAAGGTGCTTGAGATGATCATAGTCACATTCATAGAGGAAATTGTAGCAGTCAAAAAAGTAATTCTCATAGATGCTCAGTTGGTATTTTTTAAAACATATTTTTACCCAGGTATCCAAAACAAAGAGTCCCTTATGTCAAGTGGTACTGCAGATGTGGACTGTGCAGCCTTATGGCGATAAATCAGAATGAAGCATCATAAAGCATGTCAAACTCAACTGCCAACGGTATTTCTGTACCATGAAACATTTCAGCAATCAGCATTTTCTTAAAAAAAAAAAAAAAGACTCAGGGCTTTTGAGTGTACAAAATACAGTATAGCTAATACATTATTAATATTTGAAGTGCATTTATTTTTAACAAGTCTAAACCATTTAATCCTAAAATATAATAGACATCAAAGCATGAAAACAATTAAACAGTTATGATCAATTCATGGTAAATAGTAGTTAATTGGAAGAGAAATATCCAATAAATTGTAAAATGAACCCAGTTGCCATTATGAGATTATTTATAACGGGTGAAAGCAATTTTATTGCATTTCATTTGCGCAATGTTGTCTCTCATCTCACTGTGAAAGGCTAAATTCAATATTTTATCCTAACAGCTGAATATTATGTTGAATGTAGTGGATATATTTGCTCAGAGCGGGTTTGCTCTTTATGAATTTTAATTTTAACCAAGTTGCTTTTGTTGCCTAAAACCAAACTATGAAAATTAGCCAGTTATGCTTCTCCTATTTTACAACTTTTGCTCTTTATACTACTAGGAGGCGGGGGTGGGGGGCCAGGTGTAAATAGCCACGTGACTGTTCTCACCCAGGTGCGGATAGTCTATTACACTTATTAGGGGGAATTTCTGATCTTTCCCTTGAGTGTTTATGTTTACATTAAAAAAAAAACAGGTTCTGCAGAATTTCAACAATGATGTATGATAAATTGAATAGCCTTAGCTTGTGGTTAGTTATAATTGATTGATCGATCTCCAACCTGTTACTTATGAACTGTTTTTCTTGTTTTTGCCTGGCTTCTATGTTCACTTCGTTATAAGCTGTTTTACTCTATTACTGCCATCATCCCTACTTTGATATAGCCTTGCTTGAATCAAAGTTTTTTTAGTTTGAGCCACCACTTTGTTGACACTTAAAGGGATATTTCACCGTTGTAAAGATGAATATATCTTTTAAATTGGGTCACTTGTGTAGTTGAAATGTCTCTTGAAATTGGTGCCTTCTAGGCAGAGAAAAGCCATAAAATGTGCTTTTGGCTCATTTGGATGAAAGACACCAAATCCTAAAATGCAATTGTTTTGCTGCTTTATGAGTCCAGTTTGTTGTCTAATGAGCAGACACTTGCAAGCAGGATGGATTGGACAGGTGGCCGTCTAGCGTTAGCTTTCCACCTAGCTGGAACTCCTGCCCTCGTTCGGTGTTTCCACGTTCACACACACCGCCGTCGATGTCCCCTTACCCGGCTAGCGGCACCAGGCAACACTGATGGCTGAAGTCCTGGTATCCGTAGCAGGCAATGCTTGCGTAGTGTGTCAAGGATTCCGTCTGTAATAAAGTTTCCTGCATATTCGCTTTGGCTCGCTTCAGGGAAAGAGTCTAACCCCCTATGGGTGGGTTGTAGTCCACAGCTTCTGGGCAAAAATGCCTCTGATGCTGCTAAATTTTTGTGTCATCAGAGGTTTTTTTTTCAGGCCCACAATACAGCGAAATCTAGTTTTGGGGGGACAAGAGGGTTGGAAGCATGTCCATTAAAAAATACTACTGGGTTTTGACTGATTTAAAAAACAAAAACAAAAAAAAGCTTAATGCTAATCGGCAGAGTATCCCTTTAAGTGTCAGATAGCTGAAACTGCAGTTTATGTTACAGTCCAGGAAGTTACTGCATGGACATGAAATGCTGTGCAACATTAAAAAGAAGAAGTGGAGTTATGTGTCTGATTTTAGGCCTGATTATTTCACTGGTGGAAACACACACTGTACATAATGTTTTTGTTCAGACAGATGAATAACATCTTACACCTCTAATGCACAGAGCATACAATTCACAAAGTGGACTATCTTAAGTCACTCCACATTTTGTGGTTTTCATGCTTTGAAGAGCTGAACTAGGTTTTGTTATTTTGTGCTGTTGATGCTTTTAAGCAAAGAAGGCCAGGTTTGATGTGATACAGCTTGACACTCATCAGGCATCATCATCAGCTGACATCTAAAACATTCACACAACCCTTCAAATGAACCTACTGACCCTCCCCAGTCAAGTGATCAGATGTAAAAGCATTAGTGCCTGATCCATACTGCTAATACTTTGGGTACGAAGGTTCAACAGATGAAATTAGCAATTTGACAGCATCACCTCGAGCTGAATTGAACACTTATATTTTAACATTTAACAGACTAAAATATAACAAAAATAATATCTTCATAAATAAATCTAAATGCTTTTCAACCAAGAAAATAGCAGCGAGCAGGTATTCGCGCGGTGTTGAGTAGGCCTACCCTTTGTGTTATAGCCCTGTTTAGTTTAATTTCTATCTGCTGCATGAACAAAGAAAGATGTAACATTGACTGCAAAATTATTCAAGAAATGTACACAGTATGACTAATTCTTGGTGCACATTCAAAAAATAGTAAAATTCATTGAACATTTTTTTTATATAAACAAGTGTTAAGTGTCTTAACCCGTCAGAGATAGACCTTTTTAAAACCTTTCTATTTCTCAGAAACAGCTATGACGTAGCTAGCGCTAAACCATTTAAAAAACCGTACTAGAGCCAACATATTTTTCTCATGTCAACTATGTGTTTATTTTAACCAACACTAGAGTTGTGATGAATGGAAAAGTGAAGACCAAAAAAGCCTTGTATTCGCTTTAAACTTTTAATTATGTTTTTACGTTAAAGTATTTTACGTTAAAGTAGGCAATGGCGATACAGCATGGCCCCAAAGAGTGTCGTTTTGAGCGATGTAAAGCGATTTCCCGTAGATCTCACATTAAAGTCTATGAGAACGTTTGCGCCACTTTTTTGCACACCATTCCCGATCATTAAACACGTTTTAATGTATTTTGTGTGCACGTGTTGGCAACACTCCGTGACTAGCGGGACAAAAATTTGGCGGAAGATGAAGAATAGTTTTGTGCTCACACTCACTTTATTACAGTGTCTAGATTTTTTTCTGCTAGTTTTAATACTTTGACTTTATTAGTTATTATTGCAGCAATATTTGGGGGGGACCTTCACTGTTCATGCAGTGACCGAGGGAATCGATATTTGTAAAGAAGTCCTTTCTTTGTACACGAAGACCACACAGTTTCGCGGCCGCGCGCTTCATGACGCGGATGTGATGCGCGTGAACTGACGGATCACCTCGTCAACGCGCAAGAGCAGCAATGGCCGCTTTGGATCGGCGAAATCCTAATCTCGACGATTTTGTCGGATTAAACTGGAGTAGTTGGGTAAATAGGGTGAATATTTTACCATCTGACGGTGAGTCGCACTCCCTGCCCCGGGCCTGTTCTTCATCATGTCACGGTGCCAATGTCCTGTGATTTATTTGTTGTTAACATTACATACACATAGAGCGGCATAAAGGGCGACCCAAACAAAAGACCCGCTGGGTCCTAGTGCAGGGTGGTTTTGCTAGGAATGTTAACTGGCAAGTGGCAACACACAAACAAACTAATTACATAACTGTATCGTTGGCCTTTTATAAGGTTATGATAAAGCATTAGCTAGTAAATCCAACGTGGACTTCTTACCTGTGGACAGGTAAATGCACCGTTAGCAGCTACGGTCCCACCTAACGTTAACAACAACTACAACAACAACAACGTTAATGTCACTTAAGTAGGATTTTACCAGTTTTCTAACCGCAAAATGTAGCCTACTGGTCAACAGCTGCAAGTGGACCACACAACAAGAGAGCTGCTGGCAGGGAGTGTATATTAGGAGTGGTTTTAAGAAGCGAAATGTATCTGGATTATTTAAATTTAGTAAAGTCCTTTGAAACGCCCTCTAATCCGGGACACGGACTGATTTAAACAACCTGTTCCGGGTTTTACTCAGCTAGGATAGATATAATTAAACCTGCTTCTTGTAAAATGCTAGAGGAATATCCCATCCCAATATATTATGTATAGCCTACTTGTTTTTGCCTTTCATGCAGCTGGTTCTATTGAAGACAGCAGCAAGTATGGAAGCAACCGCTCTGAGACCATGACCCTCAGGAAAGAAGGTGACTCATAAAACCCAATTAGTCTGAGTTTTTCAGCATCACCTCAGGTTCATGTATTTCATCATATCTCCATTTTGTATCCTCCTCCACAGATATGCACACATTTGGCAAATGGCCAGCACACGATGAGATCTATCTGGTGGTGTGCAGCCACTGTGGACAGGTGGTGAAGCCTCAAGCCTTTGAGAAGCACTGTGAGAGGCGGCATGGTCCTCTCCCTAAGATGTCTGGACAGTCTTCTACTTGGGTTCCACAGCAGCAACCTTGCACTGCTCGTCCTCTTTTAAATCATTCCTCTTCTAGAGAGAGGCAGAAAGATGGCAGATGTCATGAAGCCAGTGCCCCTGCCTCAGCAGCATCCCCAGTACACCAGCACAGGCCTAGCAAGGCCCAGAAGGAGACAGCAAGGTACTGTTGAAGATTGTTTACTCCATAGAAATGCAGGAAAAGTTTCTTATTCTGATTTAGGAGTTTTCTTATTTAGTGATTGCAGCCCGGTTTGCATCCTTTTTTAATTTTTATTTTTTTGTTGCTTTTTTTTTAAATCTAACTAAAGCTATAAGAAGGCATATGTGGATTTAGAGTTGACATCGAATGCGGTAATTCTTTGTTTATTTACAACTTCCAATATGTCCGCGACCCAGCTGGCAGAGCGTCAAGGAAACAATGTACACAAAGAATTACGTCTAACATACAAAATGCTTTGCAATATGATCCCCAGTTAGACACTTGGAACTTGGATAAACCAGAATTCAGTCACCTATTGTATCTAATGTCTGACATGCATACATCTTTTAATTTTGAAGTTTACTTCACTAACTATGTCTGCAGTTTTCCTTCAGTGGAGAAGGTCCCTCAGGAGAATGCTCCCTTCCCACACCACACCTCCTTCACAACTCGCCCCAAGGTCCCTCCATGGCACTCAGGACCCCTGCCCCCTGGCTACTGTTCCTCCTCCTCTTCACCGTCAGAGAGACCCTCAGTGCAGAAGCCCACAGCTGGGCAGTCCAGTGAGTCTAGCAGTCCTCTGCGGGGAACGAGAACTTACAGCCGAGTTTACAAAAACAACAACAACAACAGTAAGTCTTCTGTTTTTACATCTGCTGTTTCTTCCTCTGCTGCTTTTCTAGCATGTCTCTTACCGGTCAATGACCATTCATCTTTAAATGTATTAGCCTGGGTATGGTATGTTGTATGCAGCAGTGTTTTACATTATAGTATAATTAGGTTGTATGCATAATTGTTGCCTATTATTTTCTTCTGGAAAAGTGACCATATAGTGGTCTGTAATCTCCCCACCGGCATGGATCATGTTGACTGTACGTATCCTGCTGATGCTCACTGACTTCTGTGTTTCTTTACTTTCCTATAGAGAAAGAATGTGACCTGAACAAACAGTGCAGAGTTGTGGAGCCAGAGGGAAAGAAGCTGTGCAGCCAGGAGCGTATATGCAATGTAAACTCTGTGCCTCATGGCCTTTTGTCCAATATTGTTACCCGTTTATTGTTGTTCATTATTAACAGAGATTTGTGTCTTTTGTCGTAGAGGGTGCATTATTTACTCAATACAAAAACGTAGAAGATTGTTTTTATTTAATTATCCTTTGTTTGGGATGGGATGTAATGCCTCTTTTTTGCTCTTGTGCTGTTCTCTCTACACAGACTGATTCCATCCACCAGCAGCAGAAAGCATCGAGAAGGACTAAGACCTTTGATCAGTCGGCAGAGGAGCAGAAAACATTCTGCACAGGTCAAGATAGAGAGCAGCTTCTTGTCAAATCAAAAGACAAAGAGAAACACCCGGAAGCCTTTAAAGAGAAAATAACTCAAAGCAGCAAATACTGTCACATTCCCAGGTATGAAATATGATTTGTTTTCCAAATTAAAAAAGTTAATTTGATTCAACAAAATACCTCTTGAGTAATTATTCCAAATTGTTGCCAGAGATGAAGTTGTAACTTTCTAAATCATGGGTTGAGATTAACAATGGCACAATGACATGAAAGCTAAACAACATAATTACATACTTAGTGTCGTGTAGTGATGCAAAGTAATGGCATGTTGTAGAAAAGCAGATCTCCAAATGTACATCTGGTTACATGTAGAGCCCAGCTAACCTGGAAACATTGCTACCAATCTTTACTTAAACCTGTTCTTGTTGAGCATAATGAGTTGACACAATAGGTAAAAGTGGCAAAAAGCATAGAAAACAAACAATGATTGTGTTGATCAGTCAAAACATCAATTCATTTGAAAAATGCATGTTCTGAATGGTAATGTTGGAGATGGTAGTATTTTGACGTTAATGTTTTTCTCTTTGTATTCTCTTAACTCCTTAGCAGGTCTGGGGAACCATCAGAAACCGTTCCAGAAGTGGAAGGTGACAGCACTGTAGAAGTGCAGGCACAGCCTCAATATCCCTTCAACCAGAGTCTGCTGTCAGGCGAGGAGAGTGACTATGAGCAGGAGGAAGCCACAGACCTGCCTGCCACCCCGTGGCACCCGAAACCACTCAGGGTGAGGGCAGAAGTAGTTTTATATGAGTGTTTAAGTGGAAGAAATGGCATTTTAAGTAGTCGTGATGTATAGATTTTGAGATTGAAGAGCACCGGGCTAATTAAGTTTCCTTTTCTCAATTAAATTAAAAAAACAACAGGTAGGGCTCAGTGGATTTGACAAGGAATTATTTTACACCTCATAAAAGGACACATTAGTGTGTCTGTATTTATCCAACTGTTTCTGTTCTGTAGCTATGCACTTTTGGATGCCGCACATTGGGCTGCAGCATCTTCACCTTCGATCGCCGTTTACAACACCTGAGGTTTGCCCTCAGTGCCATGCTGGAGCACCATGTCAGCACACATTTGTGGAAGTGAGTATTACTACTGTAAACTATAGAAATATCTGTTATTAGAGCAGGTTTCAAAGGCTCCGGCTGACGCCCATAAATGCCTGCACACAGCAAAACAATAAGATAAGGAAAAATACAGGCAGTGGGCAGAGTCTTTGTAATACAGACACTGCCACTTCAAGTGGGTCACAAGTGATGATTGAGAGGGGTCAGCCAATGGATAATCCGTTTCATAACGAAATTATGCTACAGTTGATCCAAATGAACCATTTTTTAAATATCTTGGATGTTCTACTTCTTTTACTTACAGGAAAATGCCGCAAGTATCATCAGGTCTCAGGTCACGTCATGTAACACCTCTAACTGTAGGATCACCGGTCAGGACTGGGGTCAGACCCTCCAATTCTACTGGCTCCCTCAGCCTTGAGTCTACCTCACAACTGGAAACCAAAACCGCTCAGCACAACTCTCCCAGTAACAAACTGCCTTCTTCCATTACATCTGCGAGACTTGGGCCTGGCCAACGGCGCAACCCTGTTGGGCGAGCAAGCAAGGCTCGACTGAGGGAGGAGGAGCTTATGCAAGATGCAAGCGCAGCACAGAAAGCTGCCAAGCTGTCACACAGCAGTGAGGACGAATCCTCCAAATACATCAGGGATCCTCCCCTCAATGAGAAGGGCCAGCCACATGTCCCTTCCTCTCAAGGACAAGTAAATGGTACCTGCTCATACAGCAAAAAGCCGTGTCCTCCTCTCCACCGCCCCACCCGCAGCAGAGGGAGGCCCCCAGGCATTAAGCAGAAGGTGGCAGGCTACGAACAAAAAGGTCTTGCCCAAAAGCGCAAAGGCAGCAATGAGTCACCGCCCCTTGGCTCCTCACTATCCAGAACCTCCAAGTGTCAACACTCAGGGACGCCCATGCTTTGGGCTTGGAGAAAAGATCAGACTCCTGAAGAGTGAGTAGACTAATTAGCAGTGACATGTAATAGTGTAGTTTGCCGACCATCAATGTTTTTTTGATGATGTAGATAAATCCCTTTAAGCCTAAAATGACGATGAAAGGCACTGAACATGTTATTGATCGGAATTGTATGTTTTAACAACATTGAATGCATTAGTAGGTGACAGTTGTTGTTTACCTCTTATCTTCACAGCCAATAAAGAAGACAGCCTTAAAAAGACCACCTGGAACCACTTAGCAAGTAATGTCACTCCTCACCCCCCTTTTTTGACAAATGTTATCTAAATAATGCAACGCCAACATGCTAAGCTACTTCTGACAACTTTTCTCTTCTCCACATAAGGAGGAAGCCTGACAATGATCCAGTCACGCATTTAATCACACGCTGAGATATTCTTCCAGTTCTCCCTGCTCAGCTCGCGTGCCAGATGTGGGGTTGTTTTCCAGCTGTGGATCTGTTGCTTTTTTCACAAGTAGGGTATCTTCCCTTGGCGACAGCCCGGTTGGATGGTACGTTCAACAACTGCTCAGCAGTTTAACTTATTTGCTGCTGGCAAAGGTTGGCGCGTTATTGAACCACTTCCGTGTGTGTGTGTGTGTGTGTGTGTGTCTATACACACATGTATTGGTTTATGTCTTCACATTTTTATGCACAGACATCAAGAAAAAATATTTGTCTGCATGTTACCGTTTGTGTATTTTTGCAAAAAGTCTATTTTTCTAAGTGACTAAGTGTCTCAGTTTAACTGTATAAGAATGTACAAATACCTCAATCTACTCATCATGCTGCTAAAGTGAAAAGTAATTTCATTAAAAACATTTAAAAAAAATATTGTATCCTTTTTTGTTGTGTTTAGTTTACTTGTTAAACTCATTTACTCTTAACTGAAAATTGGCCGATGGATTTAAAAGTTTTTCTCACTGCTTCGATTGCTGCTTCTACCACTGGTGCTGTCCTGTACTTTGGAAAATTATTTACAAGTATTCAAGCAGAAAGCATTGTTTTGTCCCTGTTAAACTAGGTAGACTAGGCTTAAAATTTAATTAAAAAAATTTAAATTCTTATAAAAATAAAATAACTGCTTAATTTAGTGTATGCAAGCATTACAGTTCCGTGTGTGTATATATTTATATGTATATAATATATATGTGTGTGTATACACGTATAAAGAAGGAGGGTGGGGGTAAGTCATCCAATCGGACACCGGAATTAGGTGTATTTGTACTACAATGTGGTACAATATGCCTAATTTTTAATTATGTGTGTAGCAGTGATACTGTGTGCATTTTTTAAATAGTTTTATAGTGAAAAAATTTCGGTTATTCAAAGTTGTTTTAAAAATAAGTGTTCTGCTTAGGTTTGAAGTTTATATTCCTACAACAAAAGTTGTTTAATATGGACAATTTTTAAAAAATTAACAAATTTTCTATTTGTACAGTTGTATAAAACAATTAAAATAAACAGGAAAAATAATCTGTTTATAGTTGTATTGATTAGCAATAGTTTAGATGTGGCCTGTAAATGTCAGTTTTTACATACAGGCTACAGGTCACTACCTAATTCTACCACTAGATGGCGGTACGCCCTCAATGTTCTCAGAAAAAGCAGCATGATGAACCTTTAGCTTTTTCACCAGGTTATATAAGCACAGATTGTAAATATTGTGGTCATGCAGGTAATACAAATCTTAAACCTGTTCATGATAAACAGTTATAATTCACGGGGAGTTTATACGTGGCACATGATCTGTGCAGATGGGACTTGCCGTGCAGGTCTATGATGAAATCTAGCTTAAATATAATCAGTTACTAATCAAGGAAATACATGGCATTCTAGTATCCCCAAATGGTAACTCTATATCTATTGTGTATGTAACAGTCGTAGAAATGTTGGCCCAATGTCACCGCTTTGACCTTCAAATACTCCATGAGTTATCAGCCACAAAGATTTTGAAGCTAATGAAAACAGGATTATGTCACATGTGATTTCTGGAAATAGTAAGAGACAACAGTAAAAATGGAGTCTGAACAATTTGTAAATCTTCATCTTTTTATTAAGTCAAATAATCAGCAACTCTTTATCTTTAATGCCTACTAGGTTACACCAACCTGCAGTCAGAGAAGCTATTAAGTAAACCATGCAAAGCCATTCCACTCTAGCTGCAAGACCTGATTCTGATTTTATGGCAGTTAAACCAACCAGCTCATCTTTGGACCTGTGGTCAATGAACTCGGTGCTTTTAATGTTGTTAAAATCTCCATTCTTGTCCTGTGGACAATTGTAGTTGCACACTGTTAAAGCATCAAGCTTTTAGCCTGACCACCTCGGGGATGTTTCCATAATTGCTACTACATAGATGAATGGAGATGGATGTATTTCAGGCAGAAACCACTCCCCTGATCTGTGAGAACTGATCATTAAGAGAACAGCAAATGGAAACTGGCCTGAGAACTGCACAGCTCTCAAACCAAAGTCTTATTAACGCTGCAAATGTGAAAAGATTTGTATATTGTATTACAATAGAACTTAAAACTGACATAGTCCTGAGAAGATTTATTTACCCTCTGACTTCAAATCCATTCAAAACCCAGAGTGTATCAGGAACCCATTGGTTTGGGTGGAGAGATCTTCTAATTTTCCTACAATCATGGCTTCTTTTTTTATATTCTGCGAAATTTCTCGTAGACAAAAATGTTTGCTCTAATTGTTGTAAAATATCCGTTTGAGAACTCACCTTTGACTCCATACATCATCCGAAATAGCCACCAATCTGATGAAGCACTGTGCTTTCTCATTGAATTCCTTATGGCTTTATGATGACTGAAAATAACTGGTGGCTACATACTCACTGCCCATTAGGACGTATCAAATGTTTGAAAATGGGCACTCCTCCTGTGCAGTTTTTCATACATTTGTCAAAAAAAATTAAACCCCACCCCACTTAAAAAATAAACATTTATGGTTGAAACAACTAACAGTAGCACAGTGGCAGACAAAATGCAAAATGATCAACAACATCAGAATATACAAGAATACAGTTAGTACACTGGTAGAACATAGCAGTACACATTTTATCAATACTGAACACAGAAAGTGAGTCTTAATACATATGTATGTACTGTATATATATATATATATATATATATATATATATATATATATATATATATATATATATATATATATAGGAATGCAGATTTGTTTGAAGCCACTCTTCTCCACTATTTTAGGACTTTTGCAATTAACTTAAAACTTAGAAGAGAAGACCACGGCAGATTTATCTTGATTTACACTAGGGTAATGGGGGGCAAACACATGCTATTCCTTGATGGTTTGGCAGTTCAATGTGTGCTATAAAACATCTGTAACATATATGTGTATGCTTTTAGAGTTTAGCCATTTTAGATTTTGTGATGTGACATTAGCTTCTCACGCTGCCTTGAGTGGCCAGGGTTAGAAATCTGAGAGGTTTTAGACCGATCCCATGATGAGAAAGCAGGGAACAGAATGCATAATTCAATTCTCAAGGGCAACATTTTGGAGCTGGATCCCTAAAAATGGCACAGATTATTCACTGTTTGCAGCCAGTCAGCAGTAGTGCTTAATGTGGCTTTATTTGAATGCGTCTCGTGGTATTTTTGCCAGATTTTCCACCTGGTATACCTCATACGTGAGAGAGGAGAATGATTCACAAACAAGTGTGACTTCCTTTTTCACCCACACACAGAAGATGTTGCATTGCACACTGCATCTGTGAATTTAACATCAATTTTGCGTAGAAACCTATTGCGCTCAGAAATGTATATCTTCACATTTGAGCGCTATACTGATATTTAATTGCAAGATGTATGTGATTCTACATACCTGTGTGTTCTAATATGTACTGTGGCGTTGTAGTGAAAAAACTAAAAAGCATTCAGGAATAAATTTGAAAATATTTTTTCCAATCATGGTGGGAGAGCCAATGTTCAATGACAGCTCCAGGCATTAAATATACATACACTCATAAACAAATATGAGACTGCTTATTCATTGCTTGGTTGAATCATTGCTTTTAAGTCAGGGCAGCCTCGTAATGACAGAGGTAAAGCAAATACATCTGGCCTGAATTGAAGCTGTCATTGTACAGGGAGCCAAAGAGAATGGCTTTGCGTTGCTGTGACTCATGATAACAAACCTATCCCCTTCTGCTCAGAGAGACAAAAACATGTAGAACAGAGAGAAAATGCATCCCATCAAAAGATGCAATTAGCATTTAAGCAGGGATAGCCTTTTTGCATTATGACACAAACACTGCACAGTTTAATGAAATGACTCTTTCTTGTTAATGCCTTTTTTAAACCTTATTAAAATAATATGCACAGCATATGAGGTGTCTTGCACGGAAAATTCACAATATATTAAATTGTAATTGTAATCTATAGTATAATTGCATCTTCAGAACATCACAATGTGTTACATTAGGTTACCTGTCAGTAGCTACAAACTATAAAACCAGCTCTCTACTGTCAAATAATGTACAGCCTCATCAGCATTACTCATTATGGTCTTATGGAAGAACCCTTTAGGTTTTATTAGGTGCAACACCAATGTTTACCTGCTAATACACCGTACAGCTTTTACTACCACATGGCAAACCAGTCTAACACTTCTTAAATTATTGTCCATCTGAGCAAATACTTAAATCTACAACATAATTTGTGACATACAAATACACCAAGGTTTATGTTTTCTTTAAGCATTTGAGCAGTTTTCTTTTAACTTAAACGTATTAATTTAAGTTAAAAAATGTATGTTAAATTTATATTGTTCATTTCACTGTTTCCATTGCAATACATTCTGCTGCTACTGATATTTGCATTAGTCACAATCGTCTTATAATATTTTTTTATTTTATATTGCACATACTTTATATTGCACGTATTTATACAGTTTCTCTTTTCACTTGTCATCTGTTTCTTTTTCTTTTTTCGGAGCCTTGCAACGTAATCTTGCTGAACTGTATATTGTGGAGTTGAATGACAACAAAGTCTGTCTAAGTCCAAGTCATGTACGGATTTTGTGTAAGGTGCATATTTTACATACAGGAAAGAAAAAGAAAAAACTTGAGCTGGCAGCTTTGAGCTTGGTATTTAACTTCCTGCTAGTGTGACTGAGAGAAAGAAATGCTATAACTTTGCCAATAGGATGAGTCAAACTCTGCAGTACCTCAGTCTACTAGTCCTTGTAAGGACCATGGCACCTGTCTATATAAAATTGAGACAATATGTTGATATCCAGTCAAGACAAAATACTTCCCTGCATCTAATATGTTTATCTGCTGGAGGAGTAACATGTTTTTAATTGTGTAAGGCTTCTTTTGTGTTATACTGTAGATGTGCAAGAACTAGGAGGCAACTATTTTGATAAAATTCATATATAAGCAATGTTCTGCCTTGAGCAGGTTAACTATTTTATAGCATACCTCTTTGTAAATTAATCCCTATAGCTTTCTCCTGTATCGCTACACATATGTCTCTGAATATAAAAAAAGATTGGTCTGATGAACTATATGAGTGTTAGCAAGTATCAGCCATGAAGTAGGATTGAAATGACCTGTGGTGGCCTCTTAATACAATGATTGTGCTACTGCTTTCTCAATGACTAAACATCTGATGAATGCACATTTTCTTTATCCTACTTAAAGACTTAAAGATCAGTACAGATCAGGCTGAGACCTCATGTCAATTTGGATTTATGACATGCTGTTTATCTATAGTGTCTCAAGGTTAACAACAGATTAATTCATAGGCTTGTGATGGTGACCATCTCTGTCACTGTGTTGATTGAGGCTGGGTAAATGTATCTATGCCCTAATGTTTTAGGTAAGATGCAATCTATTCTAGTCCTTGTAATAAATATAATTTTAAGTCAAATATAATTTAAACCTGTGCATTGTATCATATGTTATTTCCCACACTATAGCAGTTTAATGGATCACTTCCTGAGTGCTGATATCAACAATATATCATCTACGTTTTGCTCTTATAAGACTTCAGTAGTTTCCACTGTTCATGTCCACTGCCGTTCCTTCACAGTATGAATATTAAGTGCTACAGATTAAAATGCTGGAAAAGTCCTGCTTATTGTCAACAAGACAGTTTGTTTTTGTAATCCCTTTGAGATCATTATTTCCACTTGCCAGCAACTACAGATGAACATCCCTCTTCTGTTCCCTCCCAAAAGGTCACAATCACAGTTTGCATCAACTAAAACAATGGCTCACGTACCATTTACATCCTGTTGTGTGGCATCCATCCTATTTGCCGGTCTCATCTTAGACCACCATTGGAGTGTCTGAAAAGACGGAGCTGATGGACTCTGCTACTGACTTCTTTCTCTTTCCCTTCATAAGAGAACCATCCTCTGCATCCAGATCATCCTCATCCCCATTGGGGTTCAGCTTGCCATTCTGGCCCTGCGATTCCTTGGAGTCTATAAACGCCACGTGCCTGTTCAGCTCGGCCTTGAGCGCTGGGTCCTCCTGGGTTGGTGTCACGCTGAGCATGGACGAATGGATGCTGTCCTCACCCCGAGCTTTACTTTTATTGGGGCAGCAGAAGCAGCGACATGGTGTCAGGTAAAGATACATGAGCACCAGCACCACACTGGCCAGACAGCCCACCAAGGTGGTGTAAGCTGTGTTCAGGGTCTCACCGCCACCGTTCATGGTGAAGTTGTGAACCTTCAGCACCACATAGATCGTCTCATTGAAGCCCTCGCTCATTGCAAAGCAAGTGTAGGTACCAGAGTCATCCTTTCTGATTGGACTAATCTGCAAACTCCCATCTGGCAAGACTTTAGCTGTCTGGTTGCTTCCAGGTGTCACCACCACATTCCCAGGCATCATCCAGGTCTTTACCATGTTCCTGTGTTTGGTGTCACAGCTAAGGATCAGCCTCTGCTCCAGAAAAGCCTCTTCATCTGCCTCCTTAAAAGTGCTGCAGTTCATGTGGTCATCGCTGAGATCAAAAACACCTACTTCGTTTTTTTGTGGGCCAGGCAGAATACATGTGTAGTCGCCTTTGAAATCCACAGCAGAGTTGAGCTTTCGAATGTACCAATGGGCGAGGAGAGTGTAGAGATCACAGTGACACAGCAGAGGGTTATTGTGGAAATAGAGGCCATTTTTAATCCAGGCGGGCAGCACCTGGAGCTCATCAATGGGTAATATCTTGATCTTGTTGGAGGACACATCCAGTAGACTAAGCTTCTCCAGGCGGGACTTTTCCTTGACCAGCTCCACTGGGAAACGGGAGATTTGGTTCTGGCTAAGGTAGAGCTTCTGAAGGTTGATCATGCCAATAAAAGCTGAGCGGTCAATCTGGGAAATGTGGTTATTGTACAGCAAGAGGACCTCCAGGTTGACCAACGGCTCAAAGATGAACTCGTCCAGCAGTCGCAAGTTGTTGGAGGACAGGTCTAAGTAGCGCAGGTGCTTTACATATAGGAACGCCTCTGAAGACAGGAATTGGAGACCATTATGGCTTAGGAGGAGGTTATGGAGCTTCAGGAGCTTGACTGGGGTCCACTCAGATCGGAGCCGCACTATCTCATTGTAGCTGAGATCCAGCACAGCAGTGTAGAGCGGTAGACCTGATGGGATGGTGGTCAGATTCATCTTGGAGCAGCTCACTATGTTTGAGGCGCAGATGCAGGTCTTATGGCAGTTTAAGGTAGATGCTGCTGCCCCTGGAAGCCAGAGAAGAGCCATGCAGAGGCTGAGGGAAAGGACCCATCTCGGACGCTTACTCCAATGAGGTAATGTTTCTAACAGGCTGTCACCTGCTCTGGTGGAAGAATGCAACATGCTAGCAGTTGATCTAAATCTTAGAGAGGTTTACTATGATCCCATTCTCAGAAAACAGCATGGAAGAGTAGCTGGAGGATTCCAAGGCATTGCTGATGGAAGGCTACAAAAAGCAGAAACAAAGGTGATAAACAGATATTATTAGACAGAAGTACCGATTGTACTTTGTATAGATACTGTAGATAGATAGATAGATAGATAGATAGACATACTTATGCACATTTATGCCGCGGAGGGAAAGTATTAATATACCAACAGTATGACAATGGAAATCTGTGACACAAATGTAAACAGAGGACATATGAACTTGCCGTCCCTCCCACATTGAACAAGTCTTTTTATATAGGCCTGCAGGTACAAACACTGCATAACTAATACTGCTGTTTAAGTTGCTAATAACGGTTTGTTTTCATCTGTGATGACTGTAAACACAGGTATAAAGCATGCCTTAGATGTCCAATTATAATCCCTTGAGACAAATATGAACGCAAACATTTATCAATAGGTAACATTGTTCTAACCATACCTGCATGGCCTAAACAAAAAATGACAAACAACTGTTATTTATTAAAGTAGCCTATTAAAGGTAATTTTATTCAATGAGAAGAATAGGTGTTGGGTGTTAAAACTCTGGAAATGCATCATATCTTACGAGCGTGTTCATTGTTTTGCAAGTAAAAGCTTAATATGCAAATAAAGGAGCGTGCAGCCAGACTTGAATGAATGCACAGCATGGGCTGACTGCAATATCTCCCTCTGAAATGTCAATACAGCCAAAAGGAAAAACATTACTGTGAGTAAAGGTTACTGTACAGTTAATGTCCTTAGTTTCTTCCCACCTCTCAGCCCATGTGGATATGCAAGTATAACCCCTTTCTAGTCTCCTCACGCATTTATTGTATAGGCTACAGCACAAACTTCCCCCTGCTGCGTTACACAATGCGCGTCTTCCCTCAAAACAAATACACACGCACACCCGGTACTCACGCTAACCCATGTGCATTCACAGTCCTAGAAGAAATGCATTGATTTTCTTCCTTTTGCCATTTCCCTCTCTATCCCTCGCTCTCATTAGCTGAGACACAGAAGAAGAAAAAAAGAAGAACAACCGTTGTAGTGTAAAACATAAAGAAGCAACAAATGAAAAAAAGATATCAAAATGGGAAATTATGCAACTATTTGGGTTATGTCATATTCTGAAATGTCCTTATCCATTTGTGGAAGAGCTGTGCAAACGTTGCATTGCACCATTTTGCTCGAAAACAAACGAGCATCACATGGAAACGTGAGCCGAGAGATGGAGAAAGGGAAACCGAGAGAGACACCTACCTTCAACCTGGATACAGCGATGTTGGATTTCATTTAAAACTGCTCCTCGTCTGTTTATAATGTTGCTCCAGACAAATAGTGCCCGTCTGAATGAGTGTCTGCTGTTGAGGACAACAACGGATGCAGGGAGGAGGGGAGAGCACTGCATATGTCCTCGCCAAAATAATCGTGGTCCACGCGGCATCACCCGGTGCAAAATTACGCAAAAAAAAAAAAGGTTACGTAAAGAGCAGACAACTGACGACCTTTTAATGTAACTACTGACAAGCACAGTTCAACAATTCCGTATGAAGTATCCGCATTTGCTTTTAACTGAACATATTACTCTGTACACACACGAACGCACATCCGTCCTCTGCAGATAATTGGCGCATTTCGCGCAGGTCCGGCTCCTGTCGGGTCTCATCAACAGCCATGGAGATAATTAAGAATGAGCAAGTCTGTAGCTGACAAGCTTCCCTGTGGCTCCTCGTAGGCCTGCTGCTGTCTCCGTGCCGTGCTGCTGTTGCAGTGGTTGACGTGATTTCGGCAGAGGTAATAAGCTCAAACCCAGAAGGCGCTGCTTACCGAATGCGGCCGCAAGATGCGCGAGGAGACGCGCGGCTGAAAAACCACGGGAGAGCTGAAATGGAAAAGTCTAACTGGCCATGAAAACGCTCTCCATTGTCCACTCTAATGGCCATATGAAGGATAACAAGTTATCTGTACGGTAGTTTTGCAACATCACCATCCTTTTTAATCTACTATGATCTATGATCAACTCTGCCAAGGAGCAGAGGTTATGTCATTGATTGATAACAATAGTCAAGTCAAGATTGAGAACAATTCTGCTGTGCTTTTCATGGTTATACTCCCAGGAGAAAAATAAACATAAACACAGTCTTTTTGGTGAACATTTGACCTTTTTGTAATGCCCTGTTAACCTTCTCCTTTTGGTCTGATGTAAAGACAACACATTGCAATCCCAATGCTAACCAAAAGTGATTTAGTTTAAACGAATATATAATGTAGCCTATAGCTTATTTGTTGGCATAAAAATTTGAGACAAACACCTGGGTGGCTGGACATTATTGTATGCTTATTGTATGCACCTGAAAGGTGAATATATTAGCAATCACTACATGTTCTGGCTACTGCCACTATTTGTATGTGTCAAAATATACATGAAGGTACCTATTCATAAACTGCACTTTGCATCTTTGATTGATTAATAATCCTGGGGCTTAGAATGAGAAATGCATGTGGCATTTGTTGTCGGTTCATCTGTAATTGATAAATTAGTGATCCAGCTGTAGTTAAGTCATTCTGTATTTTGACAGAAGGTGTAACTGAAACCTACACAGAAAGTAGCCAACATCTATATCAAGTCTTTAATGTTCTTTAAACTGAGGGGACACTCCTTAAATGATAGTATTTTTGTGGGTATGTAATAATAATAATGTATACTTTATTAATCCTACAAGGAGAAATTACAAAATCAGACTCTGTTGTTATTACACACAGGCTTGACTTACACACACATGCTCAGTACCTATGCATGCACTAAATGGAGAGATGTTGTGAGGGTTCTAAGAGCACCTTGGCAGTGTCAGGAGGTGAACTGGCACATTTCCAGCTACCAGTCCATATGGGCACTTGAACCAGCAAAACCCTCCAGCTCCCAATCCAGCTTCCTACTAATTGAGCTACTACTACCCTCAGCCCAGGTGACCCAGTGGTTTTACCATTTACCTCAGTACATCATTTTATGGATGAGTGCATCAGTTAGGCAGGCGGCAGCATGTCCAGCTTTCCAACAATGATTTCCTCACAATGCTCCATTCCTGCTTAATGTGCAGATTCTGTTTATGTATTTGATTAGGTCTTTTTATGAGCACTGACGGGGAAAACCTTGTCGTTTTTTACTCAAGTGAATCCTCCCACATGCTGCCTTTTGAGATTTTTTCGGGTTTTCCTCAATTCACAGATCTGCTGCAGCGAGCCTGGCTTTGGCAAAGCTGAGACAGCCTGCACATTGCCAATAAGCTGCTACACCAATGTAGCCTCCTACTCAAAATGCCTTCAGGAATCATTTAATAAATTAATATTATAGCAACAGGGGACGCAGGATAATTTAAATGACATATGAATTATTACTTCATTAAAAGATGATATATGAACAGGTGTGTCCCTCTTCTTGAGAGATTCAATATATATTGATAACAAACCATCACTCTGGCTCACTCTAGATATGTTTTTAGAAACCCTGTTGAAGCTACAGTTGCCTTGACAAGATGCGCTTTGGCTGGTGATACAAACAGATTTGAAGCAGACTAAACTGCAGGCAGACCCCCCTTATGATTTGCTTTAAGGAAATTCTGTCTCAAATCAATTCTCCAGGCACAAGATAAATCATTTGAAACATATCTCACTTGCTTTCCCTCGGAAAACAAATAGTGTTTAAACAGTAAACTTTATTGGTCGTTCTGAGACTTGAGTTGAGAAAAAAGTGGGACAAAAATGGACTGATGATGTTATTTATGTGTTCCATAAATGAATATAGACTTGCTGGAGATATCTCTTTCTTAACAGGCCTCCATTAAAATTCCAGGATATACAGGCATAAGCCATTGTGACAGTGAAACCTCAGTATAACCAGCACCGTGGCACTATGACTCTTGTGAGATTGAGCTGAAAGTGATTAATGTTCTGTTTCGACTCCACTTCCTGCTGTGATAGGGATAGTGTTGCCTGGCAACTGACTGCGGCCTTTCATTGACTGTTTTGGCTCTGTGGCAAAACTGAGGTGGCCTTGCCTTCTCTTGTTTATCTCTGTGTATCTGCTCAGAGGGAGTTTGTAGCACAGATGAAGAATGGCAAACACGTGCTACCAAATTAAAAGTGTCCAGTCTGTAATTCATCAGCATACATTGAAATATAAAAATTGTACCTCAGAATCTCAGCTTTCTCTGAAAAGCTCTCAGCCAAGGCAGACATCTGTCATTATTAAGTTGTGGAAGCATTGTTAAGTGACTCTTGCTCTTGCTCCCAGCACTTTAGCAGCCAGGAAGCCATTGCCTCACCTGAGATGACCTGATCAGATTTCACAAATGATAACATATGGAGTTACAAGAGACTCTGCATTCTGAGAGCTTGTAACCTCATTCTACGCCTGAGAAGATTATCAGCATGATCTCCCAATCACACTGATGTAAATGATGTTTACATATAACAGGCTCTGTCTGTGCTCACTTCTCTGCTGACATGGAAAACACACTCTTATCTTGGAGCCATCTGGTTCACCCGACATAGCCAACACAACTGGATGCAACCACAGGCTGGATGTGCACATTAGACCTGCAGCTCCACCCACAACATGTCACAAATAAAATGAAATTTGTTTTTGCCCAGTTATGATTACTCCTATTATCTCATTGCATTTGTGAATATATTTTTAAATCTGCAAGAACAAGAACATTTGCATAAGTATAGATGGTGAACTTGTTAGCAAACAGTTGCATCCAGCAGATGCAAAGCAACATTATCTGGCCCCCTGGTGAATGTAAGTCCAATATTTACTCTTCTGTGATTTTGTCTCTCCCAACTCCTGAAGGAAATAAGCTTCTGTGGCTGAAAACGAGGCTATGAGTGCGGTGAGAGTGAACCAACAGTAAAGAACTACTAGTATGAAGCTCAGTTATTAGTTGATACCAACTGGAAGCAAACAAACTGCGCGCCTTAGACGTTTCTCACTTGTTGCTGTAGGCGTGTAAGTAGCAGGTAGCCTGCTTGTTTGCAAACAAAAACAATCCCACAAAATCTTCCAACAATGTATGTGACTTTGTGCCAAGCAGCACTTTGTTTTTGTGTGTGCATGCAATCTGGTATGCAAGGGACATAAGCTACAAAAGAAGGAACTTAGAAACTGCAATGATGAATGAACAAGGATCTTCTCCTCCACACAAATTTCTCAACAGCAAATACAAATAATCTTCACCGTAAAGTTGAAGGGAGCTGCAGATTGGGTTTATAATTCTCCATAGGTTCATCATTTTGAGTTACCATTTTCACAAGCTCACAGTGTTTGCGCATTGCCATTTGATAAATTTTTATCATGAAAAATATAGATGTTAGCCAAATAATTTAAGTAGTTTGAAGCAAGTAATTGTAAAGTAAATCACCAGATGGTTTGTAAGCACACATGAAAACTGCTTCCAGATGAATTAAAGGTAATTGGCTCAACTGCTATTCTTTTACATCTGGTTTAATCTTGCAGGTAAACACTAGCACAGCTTGCACCAAAGTCAATTATAATAACGTGTGTGACTCAGGCAACTTTAACTGAGTGAGGTGTTAGGCTCATGAGGGGCCAGTATCAATTCTCTCTGGCTCGGAAGAAGATCAGATACGAGCGGATGAGGCTTGAGAGTAAAGAGCAAAAAGAAAAAAAAGTGTAATCATAATCTTTGTTTAGAGTACATTGGGACTGCGCTTGGTTTCCATGGCAACACTTTCAGTTTTGTGTTTGATCAGAAGTGCAGGGATGAAACAAGGTCACTCAACAATCATATCCCAGAGAAAAAGCCTGTATGGACCGCACATGCTTTGACAAAAGCCAAGCTGTTTGTAATCTTGGCACATCTTATTCCTTCAGTGCTTAGCAACAGTCTGTACTTTTGTGGCATAGACCACTACTCTAATGTTGGAGAAGGGGCTGCATGTGTCAGCCTACACTGTGAGTACTAACAATGGATGTAATCAATAGGCAGGGCACATCATTGTTTTCACTCACTAATTAATGCAGTCACTAATGCAGTATCAAGCTTTGCTGTTATAACTGCTCGTAATTACCTCTGTCACGTGAAACTGTCAGGCCAAGGACCTGTTATGGATCTATTTAAAGCTTGGATAATTCAAATCTGCAATCAAGTTCACTGTAGAGACAGAATTTCCCAGTCTGTATCTCTAAATACCTGTTAATCCCTTCCTCATGGCAAAGATAAAGGAGTTGATGCATGTTAGCTGTTCCCAAAGGAAAGATTTGATTCTCTATTAATTAACTATGTGGGAAAACAGTGATGATCATCTATCTTTGCAATAAAAGCCTTGCCCCTGCACTCGGCCAATAAGATGAGGTCCCCTGGAGAAGGCAGGAAAAGATTCAGTAGTCAGTGAGTCGCTGCTTTGGAAATGTTTGGCTCCCTGCATCAGAAACAAGAATTCAAAAATTGGCTTGTTGGTGGGGATAAGGACGTATGTGCTGCTGGTTTTCACCTGTTGTACATCCTGTATTCAGCAATCAGCCACACGTTTCTTCTGTGTTTGCTCCTAAATTTTTACTCAGCGGCTCTTATTACTAGCCTCTCATCTTCTCTTCCACTTTGGGAGCGTGTCAGAGAAGTACAGCAGGCAAGGCAGCAGTAGTCAACACAGAGCCCTTTACTTGGCAAAGAGGAATTCCCATCCCTTGCAAATGACTGAGACTGTGTACGACCTGGAGTCCCTCTTGTTATCTTTGCTGAAAGCCTATTAAGCCAGAGTGGACGGGTTAAAACCGTGACCTTCGGGCCTTGTTTGCTGAGCACTTGGCTTTCATTTCCCCCCTCACTTTTCACTTCTCCGTGCCAGTCTTCTTTGCAGCTCTCCAGTCAAACGGCAATGATTTTGCTCCAGGGGAGGCAGAAAATCGCATCTGTGTTTTGGAGTGGAGTGCTGTAATGAGGCTGAGAGGAAAGCATGCAAGGAAGTACAGAGTGCAGTCCTGGACATCTTTTTTACACCGGGACATAACGATGCCATGTTGAGATTATATTTTTCTTTAAAGACAAAAACAGAGTAATTATCACTAGTAACACACCACAGTAATCCAGTTTGAATTGTGAATACACTGTTGCAACAGCAGACTGGAATAATGATGCTTTTTCCCAATGTGTGTGAGCAAATTGTACGTAATGGCAGATCATTTTCTCCAAAACCGCAGTGAGCTAAATATGGAAATGTTACATTATGATGGGGTGAGTGCTATTTGATATAGGAAGGGAGGGTAATTGAGCGGCTGAGTGGCTTTACCTCTGGAGTCATAACCCAGAAGAGATTAAGGAGCCTGAAAACATAAATCAGCTGCACCTTCACATTAAATGCTGATGAAAAGTCCTCTGAACCAAATAAGAGAAGTGGCTGGATCACAACAGGACGGAGGGAGACGTTTGCGAGGCTTGGTGCACGAGAGGAGACACAGGGCTGATAGGAGAGCTCCATGTTGGAAGAGAAGGGTGGCAGAGCAAGAAAGAGTTAGACAGAATTTCCTTTGGCTTTTCTAAAACAAGTGTCCTGTTGCATCGTTAGATCAGGGGTGTTTACTGTGTGCCTTTCTTTATTTAGCTTTGGGATGTGAATAATGTAGCACACACTGAGGAGGTTCCTTGTAGGTAGAAGGGAAATACACAGCCGGTTACTCAGAAGTGTCTGTGTTTGCTAATGTAATTCGGTGTACTCCTCTTTGATTAATAGGCACGCCAATGCTTTCTGCTGCTTCTAAATTTAGATATCATTCTCAAAGCGCTCAGGCACACCTCCTTGATTCCCATCATTAGCTGGTTGACTACTATCAAATACTGGGATGAGGTCATCCCCCTGTTAGCATCACTTCCTCTCATTCCCCCTGAACTCTGGCCTTCACAGTGCCAGCCAAAACAAAACAACTGCCCTGATTGCATAAGACGCACCCACTCCTGCATGAATGTACTGCCGTGACTCCAGTAAGAGGATTTTATAAACAGGTTTTAAACTTTAAACTCTAATCAACATTCATTCATAGTTCTATCCTGCCAGAGAGTGGTTTATTCAATCCCCCAATGTACTAGTAGGAAGTCAGCCCAAAAAGCCAATTCAGCAGCAGTTCCAGACAGACAGACATACCCTGTTAAGCTGGAACTGGCCTTTGCAGTTGTTATATAATAGCTGCGGATGCTGATGGCACTGTATGATGAGAAAGTGAATGAGTCAGTTACTTTGGGGTTGAAGAATGCATCTATTATTCAGATGCGGGTTTGCTCTCCCATGTGCCCCATCTTCCAGCCATGACTGGACACTCACTCAGCAGGTACAGATATATAGCCTGGGAACGAGCATCAGGGTTGAAAGAGCTCACTGTGGTAGTGTGGCACAGTTCAGTTGGAAAAAGCAGAAATATTTTTTACAGATAGGAAAAAATCTCACAAAACTCAGTTTAAAAATGTACCAGAAAATAAACAGTTACAGGCCTTTTCAGAGCAGAAGTTTTTTACTTGTTATCGTAGTATGAAAAGTTAATTAACAATGGCTCCATTGTATTCTATTCAAATATCCCAGTTAGCATGACAGCGTGACAGTAAGATGGCAGGCACAATCACAGGACCCTGAAAATTGAATCAGCTAAACAGAATTCAACCATTCTTATGTTATTATTTACACCTGCTGCTTTTACGATGTCATAATGTATTGCAGGAAAGACACCTTAGTTAATCTCTTCTTCTTTTAAAAAGTATTAAGATCCACTTTTTAAAAGAGACCTACAGTATAAGAAAGGCGAGCAAACACACACACCTACAGTACCATTTTCTTCTTTACACTTTACAAATCCACAACAGTGTTTGGCTTTCATTCTGAGAAGGTTGAAAAGGATTTTTTTGTGTGATGTATACTGTAACATTTGATTGAGCTGTACATACAATTTCTGCATCCAGTGAGAGGGTGGGTTGTGTACAATTTTCGTGTTGTGGTCTAGTCACTCTGAGGGACTATGAAAACAAGCATAATCCATGAGAAAATATGTTTCCCTCAAAACCTTATTAAGAATGCAGTTTAGTTGAAGGAGAACGACATCCACTTTTTGCTTAACTTTTTGCTCTGTTTTGGTCTTCAACAACTCCTCTTGGGAATATTTGGATCTTTAGCTGCTAAATGTTTGGTGCTGCGCTGGTAGTGAACGGTAGGTTTTTACAGCTTTCTTGTCAAAAACAGCTGCCTGTGGGATGTGAAAACCGAAGCAACGAGTTTAAACAATTCTACAAGTCTCAGTAGGGGTGAGGGGAACTGCGAAGTGGGTTGAGAAACATCTGGAGGTTGTGAGCAACATCTTTCACATTAAACCTGATGAGTTGATCCATATCAATATAAAAATATTGATAAGAGCAACTTTAACTCATCTTTTAAGTGCAGACCTTTACTTGTAACATAATATTTGTACATCATGCTTATTTGACTTCTCCAAAATAATCCTTTTACCTGTTCCTTTTTCCTCTCTTTGTCCTTTTCCCGGTGAATAAATTAAGGTTTATTTTTGCCTTCAGAGTCATCATGTGACTCATTTGGAAAGCAACAGCAACCCTGGTACCCTCAGATTTGCTGTATGACATCTGTGTCATGATAATGGTTATCCAGGGTCCAGGGGGGTCGTACACACTGCAAACAAAACCACAATCAAGATAAAAAGCCCACCACTCTGGGGATCACGAGAGCGAGAGAGAGACAAGGAGAGAGAGCTTTACTGTAAATTAAACAGATTTATTTTGTGCCTGTGTCAGTCTGTAATAATCTTCAGCTCTGGTAACAGCGTTGTGGCAAGCTTTAAGGGATTTAGAAGGCTCTACTTCTCTTTCTGTTGCCTCTATTAATCTCAGCTCTCTGCTCTTTGTACTGTAGTGTGTGGCAGCTTCTGGGAAACAAGGGTTTAATGCTGGGTCATTATTACAATTCCATCCTGTTTCTGCTGTCATTACCACAGAGTTGTGTGCCTAGTGACAAGTACAAACAAAACTCACAAACCTCTTCCTCTTACACAAACACACAGGGATAACACTGTGATTCTCAGATGACACGGTGCCCCTGACCACTTAACTGGGATTGTCCTCTTTGTGACCTTGTAAATGGATTTCCACTTCTGTTGATATTTTACATTTGATTAGGCTGAAAAAGAAAAACGTCACGTTTGCTTATGTTGTCCAAAATAGAAAACCTTTGTACTTTTCTACAATCTGACGAACACACATATCTACACATGCACAATATTTATTTTCCATTCCGTCAATACTGTATTACAGTATTATTATTTTGTAATTTCTGCTCAAGCTTGAAACACATTTGAAAGGCTTTGGGTTAAGCCCCTTTTTTCTCATTTAAAAAGCATTGAGTATAATACACGTAATGTCCCTGCAAGGTATATAAGGGAAAGAAATCAATCAAAATTTTATTTAGATGATAATAAATTATTAGTTAGAACAATATTTTAGTATTAATGATTGATCGCACATAACATATTGTGGAATGTGAATGTGGATTAAAGCTCAGTCACTATTAACTACTTAACAGAGAAGAGATAATATCTTGGATCATGTGCAATAAAGGTCAAATAAAGGTCAATAAGGCCGGACCTTTTACTTGTTCAGGGTGTATTTGAACTGCAGCCAATTGTAGCATGTAGATTACATATGGAAACCATAGAGATAAATCCTCAATAGGTCCTCAATGTGTTTCTTGTCTATTATTGATTGTTTCTCCAAAGTTTTGCAGGTTTTTTTTTTATTTGGGAAAATACACTCATTTACTAGATGAGAAGATTGATACAACTCTCAGTGATATCAACGTTTTCATCTGACTCTTGGCAAATCAGAAAATAAGTGCAGGGTATATCCCAAAATGTTGCAATTGCTTTTTTCCACGGGTTTGTATTTTGCATTTTTGCAGGACAAAAGTTGTACTGTAAAAGTGTGCATGTGTTGCTGTGGCAGAAGTTAGAATGTGTTTAAAGTAGTTGAACCACTGTGTCTTAGTGCCTGACTAGCTTTCCTAAGCGTTCAGAACTCTGACAGCTGGCTTGCATTATTAACTTTGCAGCATCTGTCTGATTTCACAACATCCCGCCTCCAGGACTCGTCTCTCTCTGGCTGGCTATAATGAGGACGGAAGATACAGCAAGATGGCAGTGGAAAGAAAAAGATGAGGACTGAGAGGAAAAAAGCTACTGTTGGTGTCTGACTGCACTCCTCACCTGATGCTGATGGGTTTCAGTTCTGTAGTCTCATAGGAGCTGGTTTCAAGAGAAAAGACCAGCAGCAGTACGACTGATAGAACTACGTTTTAATGTAACGTGACTGAGTGAAAAGCTCACAAACTGTACAAAAGACATGGCAAGTTGTTGAGTTAGTGTTTGACCTTTTAACTCACATTTTGATGTTCTCATTAATATTTATGCCATGACTATTTCTGTAACCTAATGTTCAGTTGGACAGTTAGAATGAGTAATGCTTTTTCATCAGCTGTCAAACCAGAGAGAATAGGTCGTGCAGTTTGAGCCAATGAGAAATTAACACACAAAAACTTTTTATTTCACTTAGCAGTCTAGGGCGTTTACGCTGTTATAAACTGCCTTGAAGGAAAGATTACCATGTATTTTTGTAATTCAATTTTAACGTGTCATGAAGCCATAATGATCACAGCTTTTTTTTCTTTAAAACGAGTGAAAAATGTGAAAGTAGCCGTGTTTCCATTCATATGCTGTATTTTTAATGCAAATTTTAAATGATCACATTAGAAAAGCTGCTTGAAAACAGTGCTAGCAGTGCTAGCTCTAAAAGAACAACTCAAACTTGCCCAATTGAACCAAATTCCTTACGACTTCTCTCCATTTTTCTGTTGTACATGGGTTAGATGTGGCCAGCAACAAATCCCACTATGGCCGCGCCAAGACCCGCCCTTCAATAGCAGTTATTGGCCAGGCTTCCAGGCTTACGCAAGGTAACGTAACCCCATTTATTCATGTCCTATCCCTTGACCAATCACTTATCCTAACCTTAACCACTCAAGGTCAAATGCCTGACACCAACCGATCGCCAATGGGTCTCGGCGTGGCCATCGTGGGATCTGTGATTTTGCATGCAGCCAAAGTAACTTGTCATGTTTTCCAGCTGCATCTCTAATTATTATTTTAATTACTGGCAGATATAGCTTATAGCGCCAACTTCTGCCGAAACTACGTTGTGTCCTATTTGTTCCAAACGAGTTGATGGAAACGTGCCTAATTTGCATCCCTTTTTATGCAACATTTAAAACGTTTGCTTAAAATTTGCTTGACAATTGAATAGAAACAAGGCTATAGAGAGAGAAAGAGTGTAATTTTGGTTGTTGCCATAGCAGTCACACAGAAGGAAAGTAATTACAATGGAAACACAAGATTTTTCTCTAAATAGCAGCGTTGGTATGGATTGAAATGTCAATTGGTCGGTCTGCCCACCACTTTGGTCCAGACATAAATATCTTAACAACTATCGGATAGATTGTCATGAAATTGTGTACAGACATGGGTCCCTTTTCATCTCTCAAAAATTCACAGTTTTCACTTTAATTATTGAATGGTCTTCTACCTTCTCTTTGTAAAGCACGTAATCACTGATTTTCATGAGTGCCACATGGCCTGTATATATATTAAATTTTTTCCCATCAGCCTCAGCTGTACTTAGTTTTTTTGGGGTACTAATCAACCAATGTTAACATGCTAAGAGGCTAAAGTAAGATGGCAAAGATTGACAAATATTATGCTTGCCAAACATTTGAGCATCACAGAGCTGATAGCATGGTAGGCTCTAAGCCTTGTTTCACTGCAGCTAATGTTATAATAATGGTCTCATCCACCCGCCACTCCTGCATCACCTGTAGACTCTGACCTTAATAAACCCCCCAATCTCTGGAGGCTGAGCCTTGATGTTTGCCTGCGGGGAAAGACGAGGTCAGAGTCCACTAACAAACACCAACTCTGTACATATTCTGTATTCACATAATACATTGTTTAATGAGTTAGGAGATTGAAATGGATTTATTGAACCACGACAATAAAACTATTGTTGAAATAATGTTGGATTTATATGATGCTGTTATGTTGCAACATAATGATAAAATAACCATATAAAAAAAAGAGACTTAAGGTTTCATTATTTTATAAAGAATGAGCTCATTTGTTATGTAACTACACATTTTCTCTGTGGAGAAAATGGAGAGAATAATCCTCTTATGAAAAATAAAAAGTTACAGATTACAATGACTCCCATGATATCAAAATGGAAAAATCAATAACTGAAAGGTGCATGGCTAAGGGAAGATACATCAGGGCTCAACTGTGCAGACGCACACTGACAGTAAATGGACTTTCATCAAAAGGCTGAGTGTCCATATTTATGGTGGATATTGATGTTACATCTAAAACTACTGAGTTCAAACGTCCTGTTGTGTGAGTGAAGGAAGAGGATCCAGAATATAAATGCAAATATTCTGCCTTATCAGCACAGAAGATACTTTTGATGTATGATGGGTAACCTACAGAGCAGAGGGGAGGAGATGTGAAAGCCTCAGTCTTGGTTCTTCTTGCTGATACAGCCATTAATCAACTGACTGCACTGATTGGTTTCTATGAGAATTACACTGCAGCTTTGGGTTTGGTGTTAGTATGTTAAATCCTATGTAACTGTTGTTCTCACAAGAGGTTGTTACAGAAATAAACATCCACATTTAGAAGTTTTGTTGTTGCATGAAAGATAAACAGTAAAACAATAAATGGATGTTAATGTGCTGCTCAAGACTGAGAGGGAAGAGTGTGATGCAACATAATTATGAGAGTGGTATCAAGCTTCTCATCTAACTATTTTTATAATTTCTAAACACGCTGATAAAGACTTGCTTTTGAATAAAAATTAATTTTTTATACATTTGTTGTATATTTGTATTGGTTTCTGGCCATGTTTTCATCAAAACATTTTAACTTGCATGAGGTATTTTTGTTTAAAACAACCTCAAATGCTCTAATGGAACCTCGATGTTCATGTTTCATAATTTTGTTTTACTTTGTACTAACGTATTTTTTTATGTACTTTTAAAAATAAATTCATGGTGGGTTTAAAAGGGTATTTATTTGATGGCTCAGCCATCAAGAAGAATCCTTGTTATTTTGATCACCCCATGTACTGTCCTTACAGGGCATGGCCAAAATAACAGATACACTTTATGTTATGTTATCTCACACTGTATTTCTGGTCCACCAGGTCCATTTAAATTGTTCGGAGCTGTGTGTGCTTTTCACAGATGAAGGTTGTGTCTTGCCGCAGTGTAAAGCACAGCAAAGCCCCTGTAAGGCCTTTTGTGACTTAACCAAGGACATCTCACCTCACTGCACCACCAATCAGATGCTACAAATGCAACCAAAAAGTATTCATGGACGCTGTCACCTCTGGAAGTATCAAAATGTCAACAACATCAAAAAGTTATTCAATATGTAGATAGTTCCACTGGCAAGACAAATTGTTATGCTAATCAGAATCTAAAAAATGAATCAGTCCTGTTACATGAAACTAGTCACAGTTGGTAAGTGAATAAAAAAACAGTAACTCAAAGAGGAGTCATGATGTTCTCACAATAAAAAGTGCGACACTTAAAAGAGTCATTGAGCATCTGTGGGCTTGAGGTGGTACGTTGTTTTACGTATTTTCACAGTCAGTAATAGAGTCACTAGCATCACCACAAATCTGAAACATATGGAAAAATAAAAAATGAAAATGACACTTTGGAATCAGCAGCAATAACTCAAATGCCTGCAATATACTCTTTTACTAATACTATTATAATACTATTTTCGGTACGGTGTTATTACGTGTCTCCAGACAGACAGCAGCCCGGAGCGTTGGCACTCATCAGTGACTCAGTATGTGCAGAGGATGACAGTGCCAACCTGGAACCAACAAACATTGCTAATTGTGTCTTTTTGGATTCCAGTGTATTAGTCTGGGAAATTAAAAGGCACAAACCAGTTACTGTCACTGGTCAGTGTATTCTCTCCCAGCAAGTGATCCCAAATTGTACTAATGATGTTTATGTTAAAGTCAACTTTAAAAAACAACAACAAAAAAGTAGATTTCAATCAGGCAGTTTATACATCAAACTCAAATCGTTGCTGTAAAATACCTATTTCTTTAAAAACAATGTGTTTTGTGGGGTTTAATGTGTCTGATTTGTCACGGGTTGTTTTCTTAGTGCTGCAGAATAAATGTTTAAAACTAGCCAGGATAAAATATGTCAAGCTCTACATGCCCTAATAACTTTAACATGAGTTAATGGAGCATGTGGATCAACATTTGCTGAAACTCTTTCTTTCCATTTCAGTAGATTTAAACACACTCTAAGAAATCTATTTTGGATGACTGCTCTGCATTACAACCTTATAAAGAAATAAATGTCCTAAAAGGTCCTGCTCTGTGGGAATTTACCAGTGTTTTTTTAAATTGTTGATGTTCCCAATGAGAAAGATCGTTTCTGGGATTTCAGGTGTTAAATGTGAGAGCTCCCCCTACTGATGAGATCTGAGATCACAATGGAAACAATATTAGATCAGCAGCTGTCATTTAGCATGAATCATCCCACCTGTATTCCGGTAAATAGGGGAAAAGGGAAGCTTAAAATAATCACCGACCCAACATGGTTGCTAAACACATTGAACACTCCTAATGGCTGGTAAAGCATGCAGTGTGTATGAGAGTGTGTGTATTTATGCTCTAAAGGTTGTTGCCCTTTTCTTATCTGGATTGGAGGGGTGGTGGTGGGATGGGGGGGGGGGATAAAGGTGGGGGTTGGAGGTGGTGCAGGTTGGGGGGTGAGGTGGGCTGAAGTCATGGTTGCCATGGAAACCATTGTATTTCCCTCCCCTGTGATTGGTGCTGCTGGCATGAGCGAATAGCTGCTATTTCTGTCATTATTCAACACCTCAGACACAAGCTCAGTCACAGGACACACACACACATGCACACACACAGTACATATAACTTGAAAAGTGGAGCATTAACAACATGAACCAATATACTCCATTTCCTTCTTCCAAACGCCTTAGTAGTAGCATCACATCTGGGATGATTATACATAGAAACACTAAAGGCATTATGTGTCATCAGTTGCCTTTAGTTTATTGCTAAAATACATTTCATGGGAAACGTACTATCTGATTCTGTCTTCTTCCTACAGATCATATGAGCAACCGCACCAAGAGTAGCAGCAGCAACAGCACACAATGTGAAAATCTAACTGTCCAGGTTACAAAATCAACTCAAAAGCAATAGCAACAGATTCATGTCGAGTAACCGTTGTCAAACAGTAACACCCTATTTTGATCAATAACTGAAAATGTGTTCGATTTACCAATTGATTTTTCAGTAACAAGAAGCATTGACTCATAAACTAATCAGGGTTTGTGGAGCTGCACTTCCACTGACAACTGAATCTCTCAGGAAATACACTGCATGAAAACAAGATGTCACATACTGATGTGTGGGAAAGTCCATTCATGCAAATCCTGAGGGAGGAATAAGCCATTTCGGAGCATCAAATGAGACAAGGAAACCTAAAACTTAAGCCCATACACTTTTGTTTGGATAAATAAGGGAATCACAGTAAAATACAGTAACATGAAAAAATGAGTCCAGTTAACGGATACAAGCCACCTCAATACATCAAAAGGTTACTTCCTGTGTCCAATGCACATTGTTATTTAATCATCTCATTTGGCATGATTATTAAAAGTGTGATTCACAGAAAGAATAACAAAGGACATAAACCAGAGGGAGCAAACAACCTTTACAATGGTTTATTCCCAAAACAACATTTTCAAGCTAAGGAGATATCCCCAAACATGACACAATGTAAGAGAACAACACAGGATTTTGTACTAATTATCTTATGATATTCATAAAGTGCAACTGAAAAAGCTCCCAAACTGCCTCATGTCTCCAATCATATCTCTGGGGCTGAGATCGATCCCAACATTACATAACCTGAGGTGTTTTTGACTGATATTACTTAAAATTTAAATTTTTTAGATGCCAACTAGGTTGTGCATTGTAAGAAGAGTAGTCATAATGAGCTGTACAGCTCCAGCCTACACATATTTAGTCTGTTTATCTTGTTTTACAAGATTTTTTGTTGTTGTTGTTTGCTGGAAGTAGTTCTCAAGCTTGATTCTTTCAGTTTCATTGAAGATGTTAATGCTTTATTCAAGTTATTTAAGACCAAGGTAACATTCAGTCTTGCTTTGTCCAACTAACAGTCCAAAAATCAAAGATGTTCCAAACACAACCATATGCTAATTTTTGCTACAACTGTACTGTTCTTATATTTTTTATATACCTACTCAATATATACATACATATATATATGGATTATATGGATCATACTTTACTTCTCACACTCCAGTGGTAAACAAAGTCCTTCATCAGGGCAGGGAATAGTTCAGTGTAATATGTATGTTGTGTGGGCCGGGCTTTTGTAAATGTTAATCTCAGCTCATTAACATTAACCACTGGGATTCTTTTTCTCTCTGCGAATCAACAATGCAGTCTTGTGAGAGGGCTTTTGACGGATTGTGCATGAACAGAGATCTTGGGGAGCTGAGCACAAGGAGAAAGAAAATCAGAGAAATGCTGATCCACAGGATAAAGGTGATTTTCTCTCCACGTTGTTGGCAACATCTACGCCTGTCAGTGGGACCTGATGTAAGATTCGTGGGAAGGGTCAAAAAGCAGAGGCATCCCTTCATGAGGAGCCCAGAGGTAGTGAGACACTAAGACCCAGTGGAGAGCAGGAAGGCTGGGTGCTGCTTGCTCACCCGCCGCCTGCCTGTCTGCTCCGCACGGTTCTGCAGTTGCCCTGGGCGCATGCCGGAGACAGTGCATGTGTGCATGGAAATGTGGTGTATCCAATCTTTGTGCATCATAGGCTTGAAGACAGGCACCCTCTCCTCATTTTGTTCTTTACGCCATCTCTCCCTTCTGCTCCTTCTCTCCCACCTGAATCGAAGACCTGGCTAGAAGACAGCTGAGAGGAGGGAGGTGTGTGTTTCTGGTGGGATGGGGATGGTTAGCTTGGTTGGGTGTGAGTTGATGACAAGATGAAAGGGGCCAGGTGAGGAGGAGACACAAGAGTGCCCCTCTCTCTCCTCTCTCTCTCTCGCTCTCTCTCTCTCTCTCTCTCTCTCTCTCTCTCTCTCTCTATCTCTCTCTGTGATGTGGTGTGTCAGTGTGTTTGCTGTGAGTGGGGGAGAGAAAGCAAAACAGGTTGGCTCTCCTTCTGTAGACTGTGAACCTGCAGAGGAGGAAGCAGCCCTCTCCAGACTGAGGTATGTTACCGACTTATTGTCACACAAATCTCCACACATACCTGTCCTGTTAGCTGACACAGGTGTATGCTAATTTAAACTCCTGGTTGTCACTTGCATGTTGCTGCGGAGGAGTGAAAGAAAACAACAGGCTAGTTTTTTCCTGGCAGTAAACACCGTGTCATGTGCATATTGTTGGGTCATGTGGCTACCAGCCGGCAGCCGGAGAGGTTTTTCTGTAAACTTAAATTCTAGCTTTGTTTAAAAAAAATTGGATCTTCTCTGGCAGAGTTTGACTCTAAATTGTACTTCTGTCACTGGTTTGATTACATTAAATGGGAGGATGTACTGCATGTGAGCCCCTTCCTCGCTAGGTTTTCTTCTTATTATTTAAATATTTCTGTTTGTGTAGTTTTGACTTGATAAAATCCACTTTAACACAATACATTTTAAAGAAGTAACAGGGGCATTCTTTTTAATTTGTATCCTTTTATAATGGCATGTTTGTGGGACTAGAACATTTCGCTTAACAGAGTTGTGGTAATTATTGACTTGGTGGAAGAATTATAATTTTGGTGGTCCTTAGAGCAACAAAATTACCCCAGACACCAGAGAGCAACAAAACAATGAATGCTGATTAGATGAAGAATCTCCAGAGGCCTGCTTTAAAGTTGTTGACATCATAGCTGAGATGTTGTTTATTGGTTATTTTATTGGGCTAAAGGTGACTGTAACCCTTTGACCTATTCAGCAAAGGCCACCTATAGTGCGCCTGCATCTGCAAGGTAATTGTTGTGCTTGCTTGATGTGCGTACATGGCCAAGAAAACAACAGGCAGTCTGTTATACTTTACTACTATACTACCTTATTGCACGTTTCCCGGCTTTTTCAGTGTGTTGTGTCTAGGTGAGGTTATGACAATAAACACAGCGCCAGGCCTCATACACACTTGAAGGTGCTCTGCCACCATTTACATTGGTTTTTGATTATAATTTATTAAAGCTACATTGGTTTCAAAATGTATTTTCTAAATGAGAACATTATAGGAAGATTAACTTTTTATTTTTTCATGCCACGATTATAATGACGCGAAAAGTGTTTATTGATCTTCTACTCCCATCACTCCAGACAGCATGGAGCTCTGTAATACAGAGTTTCACTGCTTATTCGCTCATGCAGTTTGCTTCTTGACCCTGTTAAGAGGGACATATGGTCCACTCTGCGCTTTTAGCTTCTCCCTGAGGCACCGGCTGCCCTGAAAACAACACATCCGAGGGTGCAGATGTCAAATACGTAGTAAATTGTGACCTAGGCTACAAGTGAGTGCAGACCGCATCAAGTCTGAGGTTTTTACAGCTATAGCACAAAAGCAACACGACAACTCACAGCATCAAAGCAACAGAAATACGTCATGCCATGTTTTTGCAAAAGAATGCATTGAAAGCCATTTTGACAATTAGTAGGTTGTAGGTTGGAATTAATCTAAGTCTGCTTTGATTTGTCTTTTTATGGATGGCTGGACTAAGAAATGAGGAGTATACTAGTGTACTCAGTATTTGCAACAGATTAAATTGATGGTTTTTAGGGATTTTCTCAAAGCAAAGGATGATTTAGGGGTTTTTTGGGATGACAACCTACTACCCATCAATGTTTTGGTCATATAATATTCTAAATGAAAATGTAAATTTAGATGTTTTTTTTCATCATTAAATGACCTACATAAATTATACAGTGTTATATTTCATGAATGCATCATGCTATGTTGTAAAAAAATTAACACAAAACATTGACTTGCCTACTTCTAAACAGGACTTTCTGTTTTGTTTCAGAGCTTTCAAACTGAAGGTCATCTTGGAGAGAGCAGGACGGCTTCACTTAAAGTTACAAGGAATTTTGTGAAAACTCCTGTGATTGTCTGCAGAGATCCAGGCTAAAGTCTACCAGGTATCAGGTCCTCTACAGCCCCAGGTGCCATGCCATACACCACCGCCTGAGCTTCTCAGATACACCCTATGACAGGGGAGGATGGGTGATGGGTCTGTGAAATTTAGCGGACTCTCTCCTCCTAATTCCATCCTCTCATGGAGCGCCCTGTCACATCGAGCCCCTCCTGGAACATTTCTTTCTCCGGCCTCCCCATATTTTCAGCCTCACTGCACCCGAATATTTCTAACGTGACCCCACCCGTTGCAAGCATCAGAGGTGGGGTGGATCTGAACAAGTCTTTGGCACTGTGTGCTATGCTCATCATTGATGTGTTAACAGTGGTGGGGAACTTGGCTGTGATGATTGTTATCACTAAAACTCAGCAGCTGCGCAAGTTTGCCTTCGTTTTCCACCTGTGTCTGGTGGACCTGCTGGCAGCGCTGGTGTTGATGCCTCTGGGGATGCTGTCAGACCAAATCCTTGTGGACGAGGCGCTGTGTCGGAGCTACCTCTGCTTGAGTGTGTGTCTAGTGAGCGCTGCCATCCTCACCATCTGTGCCATCAACGTGGAGCGCTACTACTATATCGTCCACCCCATGCGTCATGAGGTGAAGATGACAGTTGGGGTGGCGGTGATGGTACTAGTGGGAATCTGGATTAAAGCCATTGTCATGTCAGTGCTGCCTCTCCTGGGATGGTTGCTCCAGGGGAACCAGGGTGTGGGGACTCCTTCGGTCCTCATTCAGGGTCACAGACACTGCTCCCTCCACTGGACGGGAGGCCGAACCACACGGCTGCTTTTCATTGTCTTCTTTACATTTATCTATTTTCTGTGCCCCGTGCTGCTCATTCTGGTGGTCTACTGCAACATGTTCAAGGTGGCACGGGTAGCAGCCATGCAGCACGGCCCACTTCCCACTTGGATGGACACACCGCAACAACGGTCCGAGTCTATCAGCAGCCACTCCACTATGGCGACCAGCCTTGGTGGAACTGGTGCCCGCACTACCCCTCAGAGGACCTTCAGCGGTGGGAAGGCTGCGGTGGTCCTGGTGGCAGTGGGAGGACAATTCCTCTGCTGCTGGCTGCCATATTTCTCCTTTCATCTCTACTCGGCTGTGGTTTCTATTGCTCCCACGTCTCTGGCCCAGCTGGAGGATGTGGTCACATGGATAGGCTATTTCTGCTTCACCTCCAATCCCTTCTTCTATGGCTGCCTGAACCGGCAGATTCGCGAGGAGCTGGGCCGACACCTGGCTTGCCTCTTCAAGCGGGCCGGGCCCAGCCAAGGGGAGCAGCTGCCCAGCCGTGAGGCCTCTATTGAGGAGAACTTTTTGCAGTTCCTTCAGGGCACTGGATGCAATCTGGAGCCCTGCAACTCTCATAGCAGAGCCAGCCCAGAAGAGCCAGAGACTGAGGGCCTTCAGGAATCAGCTGTTCAGCAGAACACGCCAGCTGACTTCCACATCCCAGGGCAGATCCTTGAGGAAACCTCAGAGTTCATACAGCGGCAACAACTGAACAATAAGCTACATGTATCAGAGAACTACTGCAAAACAGTACCAGAAGTGTAACTGCCTCTTATTTAATGTCTCTTTTTCATCTACGTATAATAATCCAATAAATATACAGTATTTAGTTTTATTCATATTTTCCAAAATTTGTTGAATGAATACATCTGTTGTTCCTGCTACAACAGTGCTTTAAAGATCAAAATACAGTGAACTCCAAAACATGGAGACATCTTTGAAAAGTTTAAGTTGTGTTTCAGAGAAAGACAAAGTCGAACAGTCATGGAGCATTACATGTTTTGAGAGCCATACAATGTTACAGGCTGTTTTTCTGTGGGATGTTAAAGCTAAGTTCCCACTGCAGCTGATGGACACTAAACCCTTGTTGTGTTAATCACGGGTCAGCAGTGTGACAAACATCACATCAACATAAAGAAGTGCTGAAACTCTGTGAGAGCAGAGGGTGGGCACAGCTTTCAAACTTTATGGAAAACAACAAGAGCCAGTAAATAAATATTTTGAGACAATCGCTAAGATAAATGTGAGTTTTGGAATGCATTCCTTGATTCATTCATCGTTAAAATTTGGGTTCTCTATCAGAATATAATGTACAGTATTACAGTATATACAGTACAATTGGTCGTAACACCTCAAAAATACTGTACTCCCATTTGCATTTTATCCTGTGGAATATTTTATCATTGACATAACTTATGATCTAACCATAAAAAACCAGCCTGCTGAACCTCTAGTTCATCTTCAACAAAGTGTTATTTTGTTGAACTACCTAAAAGAAAAGGTTCTGAGTTATTGTAGCTGTCATTGCTGGTTTGTTTAGAATCCTGGTTCCATCAAAGTGTATTTTTTCCACTTGCACAGCTTCTCATAACACCGAGGAATTAAAGCAAAACATATAGTATAATATGTTTTCTTAGTAGAAAGGAGGGATTATTCAGAGCCATTCCATTTGAAGTGTTCATTGTATTGAACAGGATTATTTCACAGATGGTGCTGCTGGTGGTGGTTATAATAAACAAGCTGACATACAAGTGTATTTTTAAGCATTTTCCAGGAACATCATTATCATGTTAATCTGTTCTCAGTCTTGTGATTATCACCTCCTCACCAAAATAATGTCACATTGGTAGACTCGTGATTTCAACCCCTTCTACTCAAAGAACATTGTGAATGGTTTAATTTGTGTGACAGTGATGCTGTTAAGGATTTGAGCTTTTTAAAAACATCTGCTAAAATGCGCAGTTAGTTTTTTTGGAAACGAGGCTGGACGTGGACAGATTCAGACATCGCTGTTACCGCGTGATGTCTGTGCTGTTTACAGGTAAACACAAGAGCAGTGTGAGGGCGCTTGTGTTTGTGCTAAAAACAACCAGGCTTGTTGTGGCTACACAGCAGCACACAGGTGAGACAATGCTTGCACATGGCAAGCTTTGCCTTTGGTCTCATTTAGCGAAACATGGAAGAATCTGGTGATACTGTCTCTGATCTCAGGTGGAATACAAACAGTTTGCACAAATCACACAAGCAGTGACAAATGTTCCAAAGAAAATTACAGGGCACAAATCTCTTACTAAACACATGTTTGTCTCTTTTAATACTTGCTCTTTCTTGCTGCCTTCATCTATTTTGGACTGCTTCATACCGGACTGTTGGCATGATCACAAGACACCCAACACATGCCGTACAGGGAGGTTCATATTTAGCTGGGAGTCAAAACAAAAAAAGGCCCCTTTGTCAGGAGAAGACACACTGTTCTTAATTTTCTTGCTATATGACTTTGTAGCCGACTGTTTTTCAAAATGATGGTTCAGTATTGTGAGACAAAATCACTGCCATAGATCTCAATTTCCTAAATGTATAATTTTTTTAATAGTAATATTAAAACTACAAAAATACACTATTATAAGAATTATTAATATACAATTTTATGCAACAAAATAACATGAAACTACCTTTATTGATCCACCAGCGTGCAGGAACAAAAGTTTCACCTCTTTAGATAATCGGAGAACTTCCTCACTGAGCATTATTGATCATCTCGTCTTTACAGTAAAATGTTGTTTATTTATTGATTTACTGATATATCACACAGGCTGGAGTTCTTACAAAGCCCCTTAAGGTGATTAAATCCACCATTTAATCAGCAGGATTTCAGTTACCGTAGCAGCAAAATTGCCCTGACCAATCTTATTAAATGCTAAACTGTATCTCTGCCTCCATCTGTTGATTACGAGGAGAAGTAAGCTGTTCTGAAGCAAATGCCAGATAGCAATCCCAGTTTCACAAAATTTCATGGACACTGTCAGCTACAGTTTTACTGTAAATTATCAATATCAATATGTTCATTTCATTTTGTAGCTTTCTTTTGCTTCCTAATTATTAGGGTTTGTTTTCCCCTTGTTAAGATTTCCCTGTGTTTTGTTTACCCATCAGTTGGAATCATTAAAGACAGCAAGAAGACTAACGTGAGTGTTGTGGTTGTCGTTGTTGCCGTCATAGTTACTGTATCAAACATTTTCAGATCGATAACCGCACCAGAAAGATCAATCCCATCAATCATCTCTTTCCCTCCGGCCTGTGTGTGTGTGTGGGTGTGTGCCTTTGTGTGTTTGTGCATTTGTGTGTGTGTTGCAGCGATTCTTGATAACTGAACTAACACTGACCACCTTCTACTACAACTTCAGGTTCTATATATAACTATCACCCCAACTAAATGCACAAAACACGGTATACTTTCAGTCTTTTCAATACGCAGTGTTGATCAAATCCATTATCCCTTAAAGTTGTGGTAGGCACTTTATTTTGTGTTGTTTGGCATAATTTCCATAATAATATTATAGCAGATGGTTATTCAAGTGGTCTGAGAGAAGACTAGACTTCTGCACCTCCTGTTGGCTATATTTTCAGGCTTAAGAAAATGTGACCTGTGACAGAAGACTTTGGCCAATCACAGGTCATTTCAGAGAGAGAGAGAACATTCCTATTGGCTGTTCAATGAATGCAGCTGTGCATGGACACATCCTTTGAGTAAAAATGCAGTCCAGTGTATTGACCGGGGTGCGGACATTTACTGTGAAAACAGCCAGGAGAGCTGTTCTGCTGGAGTTACCCTTTAGCCTTGCACGATCACCAGCTGGTTTGCCCTGGTTACATTTCCTCACATGTTTCAGAACACAGGCCTAAGCCATAGCATCGCCTACAGTTGCCATCCGAAAAAGGACACGACAGAGGAGGTATAAGAAGAAACTTAAACAGGCATACGAGCCCGTAGTTTAGCCTTCTGTATAGCTTACGGGTGTGGCTAATTCAAGTTCATCCACCCTGCAGCTCATACTCTATTTTCTTATTATCCTAATCTTCTAATCCTGTCCTGTGCTGCTCCCCATTGGACAGAGTGACTAATAGCTTTCATGTTGAGCCATGGAGGGCAGCTCCCGCAGCACACAGATAAAGCCTGACCTTTGTGATGGGATTCGACACGCCCAGTGAGAATGATCAAGGAAAGATGCCATCGTCACGTCACTCTGGGGGCCAAAGTCATTCAGCGCATATAGGCATAATTTACAAGGGGATGAGGGTGATTGACGCCCCCCCCCAATAATCAAAACTGGCCAGTGCCCCTCCAAATATCTTATCATCATGATGAATGAAAAACATTAACTGTTTAAAAAACATCCACAACATTGCAATCTGCAGAAAACTTCACAGGAGAATAATGTTTCCCATCACATAATTAGAGCCAATGTGCACTATAATTTGATGTAGAAAAATTCATCCACATTTCCTGGGGGAGGACCCCAAGAACCTGTGTTTAGAATTTGTTCAATGATGACAAGATAGGTGGAGATCTCAACCAAAGTTACTCCCTTGATTCAGTGGATGAGTTGAGTGTGTATCTTATAAACTAATCGCCTAAAAAGAGAGCTGGGATCATCAAAGAGGCCACAAATGGGTTTGAAGCTCCCAGACCAAGAAAACAAGTCTATCTGTGAGTGAGTATAGAAGCAATTAAAGGTCTCCCTCACTAGATCAAATAACTCAATCACATGAATTTATCACTTACTTTTTAAATCCTGACTTCTCTGAAAGCAGCTGATGATAGCGCTGATGGGACGGTTCGGCAGGAGGAGCAGGAGACTGGAGAGAAAGGAGCAAAGATAGAGATTAATGTTACAGACATAAAGTAGTAAACAAAGACATAGGGCTACTATATAGTGGTTCGAAAAGTGAGGTATGGGGATCTTTGATTGGTCGATTAATTAAGGAGATATTAGCAATTCAAAATGCAATTTTTAAATAACTTTACTTGTATTGGAATTACATTTCTAAATCTATATAATAAATTCTTTACTTATCTACATTTAAAGTGCACCTTATTAGGAAGGAGTACTAGTACGATTCACAGCTGCATTATCTACCAGGACGCTGTGTCACCTGTACAAAGAAGACAATAATATGTTAACATGACTGGCAGGTATACAATGTGGATACAACAATGCATGTTATGAAAAAGCCGACATTCAAGCCAATGTGGAGAGAACAAAAAACAGAATGAATTACCTTTTATGAAAGTTTTTTTTGCCATAGCAACATGATGTCAGATAAAACGTGTGCTATCCATTTGTTCACAGTCTGATATAAATTCATAAATTCATTCACAGTGTGCGATGTCACATAAAATCTAATAACCTGGTCTTCTGTTCATATCGCTACATGTTTGATGGACACAAAGTTGCCACAAGATACAGAACTTCTATAGTAAGTTGACCAGGGACAAAAGAGCTTTAAAATTAAGACAAAAGACTGAAACTGAACCTGACCTCTTGTATCGAAGAAGTGGGTCGTTTGTTTTCATTTAGCAGTGAAGTCATAGACTGCACATTATTAAGTTAACAGTCTATGAGTGAAGTGCAGATTGAATAGATCTATAAAATCCACACCTGCAGGTCAGCTATAGGTCCACTGGAGGCGCTCTCACTCCACATAAAGCTCCTGCCACACACTGCTGACTATAAATGGATGTAAACTTCAGAAAAAAACCTGCATGTGTGTGTTCAGCTTGTTTGAAACTACACGACATCTTAGTTCACGATGGCTTGTCAGAAACATATTGATTTGTATCTGACTCTTAGTAATATCTACGCTACACAGGCAGAATGAGCATTTCTAGTTGTTTATAGGCGACTACATTTCCCATCATCCTCGGGGGCCGCATCAATTTTCCTTTTCAGTGCCGTTTTCTTGGTTTGCAGCTGGATCAACTGGGTGAACGCGCGACTGCGCAGCAGCCATAGTCTTGAGTGGAAAAAAATCTGCTGATAGTTATTGGGAATTTTTCTAAAAAAACGTTGGATTATATACGCCTGATTTTACATACAAGTTTATACTTAAAGTCATTCGATTTCTGCTTTTCTTTTTTTCATGTTCTTCTGCGAGTCTAAACTTCGGACGATTTGGATAAAAATATTTTTAAAACATCTGTTCGGGGAGTATTTTCGCTTAGCACCCCCGTATTGGATCACCTGTACAGGGGGCCGTGTGTGGACTGGATCAGAGTCAGCATCAGACTTCATCTGGACAGACAAGCCTGCGGTGCCAACGCCTTTTCTGCCTCTCTCTCGGCTGGGAAAACTTCTGCTCACACCGACCAAGGGCTCGTTCGACGGCGTTTCCCTTCGACTCATGAGCCGCTGAAACTATAATCCGACACTAAAGAAGTAGTTTGAGGGTAAAAATGGGCTGCACGATCAGCGCCGAGGACAAAGCTGCGGTGGAGAGGAGTAAAATGATTGATAAAAACCTTCGGGAAGACAGGGAGAAATCCTCCAGAGAAGTGAAACTGCTTCTGCTCGGTATGAACTGTGTTACTGTCTATTTTTAATGCATGCGATCAGTTTAATCACCATAAATGTTTGGCTACTTTTCACGTTTACACTACAATCTTTAGTTTATGACTCCATACACACCTCCTCCTTCTGTTAGTTTAAAGCAAAGTGGCTCATCACGTCTCCACTGACAGAACTTGGAGAAGTAAACCGGATGTTGGTAGTGAGAGGGAAACTACTGCAGCCTACTTTTGGCTTTTCTATGAGTTTTTGAAAGGTGCTCAGAGGACACTATGTTGACTTGTCACCAAAGCACGTTTTAACTGATGGAGATCTGTTTTACTTCAGGGCCTACAAACAAAACGTTACAGCTGCAGGGAAATGCTGACAATGCTCATAAGGAGCTAAGCACTAACAAATTAGAATGCTTAACTATTGGAGCTGGGCATTATTGTAGCAGTTTAAATTTATTTAATTGTTCCACACCATTTTGTTTTCTACGATAATTAAACAAAACACTTTCTGAGTCAGATTTGTCCCCGTAATGACTTCTGAAACAGTTGAGCTTCATATTATCACAAGTTAAATGTGACGAGTATCAATAACTTAATATGTTCTCTTTTCTTGCTGTATCTCTTCACACTGTACATAATGATACATTCTGAAGTGAGTTTTAGGGCTGCGCCTGAAGATTTTGTATTAACCTTACAATTACTTGAATAGCCTATTCAACATTTGGTCCATAAAATGTCAGAAAATAACATAAAATCAATTTCTTGTAGCCCAAGTTGTCTCAAGATTGCTTCATATGTCCAACAAACGTTCCAAACTAAGAATTATTTAGTTTACCATACCATCACAAAAGAAAAACATCAAATCCTCACAATAAAGAAGCTGGAACTGGCTAATGTATGACATTTTTGCTAGAAAAATCCCTCAAAAGATTAATTAAAATATCTAAATAATTGCCAATAAGTGTCTATTGATTAACTAATGGATTAATCAACTCAGCACTGTCTGTAGTAATTTCCCGTTTTTAGGAATAGTTAGACATTAGATAAAATATTGAGTTGTTACTTTTAACTTCAGGTTTTCACACTGGTGCAAAACCTCAGCTGTGTTATATTGGTGACTTATAGGTTCAGGATACGTACTTTTTCGATACTGTGTGCGGATTACGCCGTGTGCGGATTTTTGTCACAATATCACACCTGGTCAGAGGATATGTTGTTTGACAGACAGGTGTGTATTCTTTGTTTCTATAGCAACTATTCAGTTACAATTCAGTTACAATTTGAATATCATCACAGCAGTGTAGTTAAAAAAATAAAATGATGACAAGTTGATCCTATTTTGCTTTTAAACAATCAATGAAAGGCCCAATATCTAGGATTTAAAAATGGGGCATGCTGACACATTGACACCATAGCTAGGTACACAATTAATTGTTACCAACGAAGGATAGGCTAGAATGACAAAAGTCTGTTACGCTTCCTGTAGTGTTGAGAGGCTGCTGTCTTCAGTCAGTGACATTATGCTGATCAACAACAAAGTCAAAATTCCACAAGACTATACCTTTCGGTGTAGGGAAGATGTTAGCAAATCGGAGGAACATTGGGCTTTATTTGAAGTTGCGTTTATGGCCACCTGTTAACTCTCTTTTAGCTCTGTTTTGTTTTCCAACATCTCCAGGTAGAAGTATCTGGCTCTTAAGCTCATAAATGCTCCTCTAAGTTCACCAGCTTTGTCTGCTGATGTACAGTGGTTATTTTTTTAGATGGAAAAGACGCTGATGAAAGTGGTGAAAGTGAACCAAACAATACATTTGTGGGCCGTGAAACCAAAACAAAGATGAAGTACACTAAAACGCTCAGAAGACTTTAGTGGAACTGTAGAGTTTGGTGATACTTCTCTGTGGGTTCATCACTTTAAGTGAGACCTTTCATATACACAGTCATTTTATTCATTGTTTATATGAAGTTATGATTAAATCAGCTTTAACTCAAGCTACTTTCTGAGCACCTTTGTGGAATGTTTGGATGTAAAATTAAAAAACAAATGGTAACTTCTTACCCACTCGTCAAATGAAACTACACTGAAGTATAAAAAGTATAAAAAGGTTGAACATACAGCTTCCGCCAAGTGTTGCCTCCAAAATGTTGTGCACTGTAAAGAGATGTACACTACTCAAGCTGATTGCACTGATGTAATTGTGGTGCAACACTCTAAACCTTGCTTGTGAGACTTTTGTTTTCCTCATGAAATGTGCAAGACAGAGAACAATTCATGTCAAATGAATGTTATGATGTGAAAAAAATCTGTGCTTTTGAAATGCTGTAGTTTGGTGAAGACATGGGTGACTGACAAGAACCTTATGTGGAGTCCTCACTTGTTACCAGAATAAACGTACAACGTATTTAATGAAATGGATGATTTGAGTGCAGATGCAGTTATTCAATTAGTCATTGAAATGAAATCATCACTACATTATTTTATGCAAATGGACTTCCTGAAGACATTACAACATAATGCACTGATAGCACATGATGTCCACAGACTGCCGTGTTCAGAGGCGGAGTTGCAATCGGGCGAGTCAGGATTTGCCCCGTGGGGCAGTAGTGTTTTGTCTGATTATAGTTTTACATTGCAAGGTCTTAGCAACACCATCCAGCAGGCTGGTGTGCGACCGCTGCCCATTGATCAAACTGTGCAGCCTCTGCTCAACCCGTACGGTGGGTCACAGCAGCCTCTTATTTCAATACAAACACAGGCTCATCAGAAAGAACAACAGTTACAATCATGTCTAGGATTTTCAGAAATATATGGGGATCAGTGAACGGCCCCTCACTAAATGGCATAGCCCTGGTCGGCCTATGACGTAACGCCATCGAACACCTTTTTTTTTCTCCTTCATGTTCAGAGTCATAATCAGCTTTATTTGCCTTTGGATCGTATTGCTCACAATGTGCTTACTCATATAAAACAAACAACAAAACAAACAATATGTACACAGTATAAACAGAAACAATATGGATAGGTTGAGACAATAGTGCACTGTAGAGAATCAAGTATGCAGGGGTATGTTATTATATTAGTATTATATTACAATATTAACAGTATGAACAGCTCGGAAATAGAGAATGAGAATGATGAATAAATAATAAGTGGAAATAGTAAACAGACTGATTAGAGACAGTGTTGCTGGAGTGCACAGGAATTGAACCTGGCACTGTGGGTCCTAAGTCAGCTGTTCATCAGAGTGATGGCTTGTGGAAAGAAGTCTGTTGGTTTTGGCGTACAGTGCTCTGTAGCGTCTACCAGAGAGCAGAAGCTGGAACAGGTTGTGTCCGAGGTGAGGTGGGTCTGCAGTGATGTTTCCTGCTAGTTTCCTGACTCTGGACGTGTATAAGTCATGAATGGAGGGCAGTTTGGCATATCGATGATCTTTTCTTTATTTTGCTTTCCATCGCTCGCTACAGTACGTTCAAGAACAGATGAAGACAGACACTGGAAACGTTTCATTGTAGCAAACTCACATTTCATAGACTGGGTAAACCCCCCTCTGCCGGTGATTTGATTTTGCCCTGCGGCTTGGTCTGGAAACCTGCACATTTAATTATCCTGCTTCAGTTAACAATTTTGAGGAAACCAATCACAAACTGGCTTATTTACCTGGCACGCTCTTGGCGGGTTTAACACAATGACGAATAAAGAACCGACCTAGCAGCTTCTTGTTTACATTCAATATAGCGGCCACCAAATGCCACCGAAGCGCAGCAGCCTGTTGATGTTGCTTCTTCGCCATCCAGATCGTTGGTCTTATTTGTTGAAGGACTATCCAATTGCGTACAGAGTCATTTGAACTATGCCCGTTGGTCATGCCTCTTGTACAGAAAATATACAGAGCAGACTCACCAGACCAATGCTTTATCTCAAATCTATCAGAATCAGAAATACTTTATTGACCCCCAGAGGGAAACTCTGTGTTGCAGTTGCACAAATAGTATAAATATCAGAGGAGTAATATAAATAAAGAAATATAAGGAGTGTGTATATGTATGAGTATGAGTGTATGTATATTTACATGGTTAAAGGAATGTTATGAGATAGTATTTACATAATTAACATAATTAAGGAGTTGCAATGGTGAAAAGTAATAATAATAATAATAATAATAGTAGTAGCAGTTGAGTATTGCACAAATTTCAGGCCAGTGTTTTTGCACAAAACAGACTGAGACAAAACTATTGAGCTTGTCTTGGTCTGGTGATAGCCAGACTACACATTTCAAGCCTCAGCAATGTAACTTTCAGAATTAACACTTTTGTTACCAGAAACAGCCTGTTTCTAAATAGCTGTTAGCTAACTAGCAATACTTTACGATTGCTAGTGAATGCAACTATGTCATGGCAGATGTGTATTGCACATGACCCCAGGAAGGGCATTGGCAAGTTTGAAGTTGTTCTGACAAGCGGTTCTCGAGAAAGCTGCAAGCAGCAAAACCAGAGGCCAAGCAATTGAATGGTTCCGAACAGGCCACGTTTTGAACGTGCAGTGGACTGGTTTTTACAAAGAAAGGAAGTCATCCTTTTATATTTTTACAGATTTTCCTTGCACCTTGATCTAAAAGATCAAGATGGCAGAACAAAACCATACCGGTAGATCTGCTTCCTACCATTTCACAGTAACTTATACCCACAGCTGTGAGTCAATTTGTATTAAAATTTCCACTGTTTTGTTGATAGATTACAGCCTGATTGCGTGTGTTGCATGGAGAACAAGCTATTGTAGGTAGTCACGCCCTGAGAGAATATGAATAACTAGTTTAAAGTTGGCTCACTTTGTCGAGGTTGTAGATGAATCCCACCAGCCAGTAGCTAACTGGGTTGTGAGGATTAACTTTAAGCAAATATGTGTGGTGCTGCCAATGCAGGCTAAAGTCTCATTGTATGGACACGTTCATTTTAAAGTTCTGACCACAGAGATGAGGGGAAGCGATTTTTTTCAAGGCAGTGCCCTCCACGCTCTGTCCGTGCCTGGACAAGAGAGCTATAGGGGGAAAACAAAGAGTTTGGCTGCTGCTCTTTGTACCAAACCACAGAGTTGGAAAGCCAACTAAGCCCTCCAATGAAAATGGTCTCCTGTTTGACCACGAACAGTAATTCATATAACAATCTGCATTTCAGATTCTTGTTAAATGAGGCTTGGTTTGGAGTCTGACTCCTGCATGGGTTTGGACCACTCAGTAAATGTCTGTGTAAAGTTGGTTTGTGAACTGGGAGGAAGCCATGGTTGATGATCAGCCAAAAAATGCCATGAAAAGGAGAATTGGTGACTAGGGGAAGGGATCAACACAAATTGTCCTTGCCGTCTGTGTGCGCAGGAGTAAATCTCTTTTGGTGGTGACAGCTTTACTATAGAATTTGTGGATTTAATTGTTGTTGGAGGGCCATCTAAACATTAATCTACTAGAAGACTCCTTGACAAAATTCATCTGCTAAGGATTTCTAACTAGCTGTACATGTTTTGCCATCTTGTAAGGATAAAAAACATAATAAGACAATGTACATCCTTGTTTAAAAAAATGTACAGGTTCAGTCTTGTTCCATGCTGCTTTAAAAAGGAAGCAGTTATCCATCTTTCAAATTCCTGTGCCAGAAAACTCATTCTGCAGATGCTTATAATTATTGTAGTTATATTATTCAAAAGGGTCTTTACTACCATTACAAACTCACGCCAGATGTTTATGGAGATTGTTTATCATGTGTTGTGTGAGTTTGGTATCTTATTTTTCATGTGCGCACTTGTTTTCATTTTTTTCAGCTATGAAAATTGCATATTCTACTGTTGAGTTAGCCAATGCATGGTATCGGTAATCTCGTCCACAGATCTTAGCAGTGACTTTGTCGTGTATTAAAACCAATTGATCTGTTAGGGGGGGCTATATTTGGCACAGCCAATCAATCATGCTGCCAATTCTTTCCAGAGGCCAACTTTGGTACTGCAGCAGTATAAATAAAACAAACCAGAAGACCTTAGTCTAGCATAAAGACTGGAAACATTGGAAAACTGCTAGCCGGGCTCTCTCCAAAGTTTTGTTCTGTCTGAATCAAAACTCTGTGTGTGTCGGAACCCTGCTCTTTGTCAACGTGCAGAGAGAACAGATAAGCCCGTCCCTACAGGCTCTCAGGTCACAAAATCTGGCACCATTTGATTTATCTTGAATTGGTCCATAATACGGTCAATGCCCAACAAAGTATCAATTTTGGTACCCAACCCTACCGGTTAGACTATATGCTTGGCTAATTCTTGTCCAAAATTCCTGGTGGCTTTTAGGTGCTTCAATTTCAATTTTGGTTTTTTTTGGACTGCTGGGCTGATCAAAAAAACAATTTCATCACCTTTAGCTTTGGGAAATACAGACATTTCTCACATTTGATGAACCAGGATAAATCAAGAAAATAATATCAGATTATTGATCATAAAAATAATTGTTAGTTGCAGCCATAGGCAGACTGGCAATCTAGAGGTTCGGGCAAATGCCAGAAGGCCGATGAAGTCTTGGGCCGATTTGGGCCACTGAAGGAAAGTGTGTTATTTAAATATTAAAGTCATGCTGCTGGTGCCATAATCTTATGTTAACCTGGTCTTTGCAATTATAAAGCAAATAATGTCACCTTCTGAAATTAGGCAAGTATTGGCCAAAATTGCCCGGGCCCAATTTTTGTCCCATTCCGCTCCTGGTTGCAGACCTACATCAACTTTATGATTCCAGTAAACACAGTTAGTGAGTGATCACATCCATGTTGCTGTCTAGTGACACCTAATAGTTGGTTGTAGCCATCTTTGAAGAAGGGGTAGGATAGTGTGAACCTTCCCTGTCCATTATCATATCAAAGAGGTTGCTTTGTTTCTGTTAAAGTGGAATACAAAATCATACAAATAAATTCCCTATTCAATAAAGAAACAACACTGGTTGACAACACTGCATGTTGTGGTGATGATGCAAATACACTGTACTGTGGGTCAGAGTACAAGTTGCTGTTTATTTTGTTTAGATTGCGGACAAACTTTTTAATCATATGTGATGTTTTTATGGCCCCTCGTCTCTCTAACGCCCAGATAAGCATAATATTTGGGATTGTCTCTCCAGTGGAAAAACACTGGCTCAGCCAGGAGTGTGACAACAGTTTCCTGTTTGGCTGATTGTTGTAGAAATACTGTAAAAGTTCCTCATGTGAAATTATTGTCCCAGTCATCACAATAGTCTTTATTGTAATTTAGGCTTTGCTATAAACTGTGCCAGTCATCGGTTCAACATTCGTCACAGATGGACAATATTGTGAAAGCTCTCACTTCCCTATGAGGCACCCACCTATTATTTCCAATAATGCTCTCTGTGTTTCTACACCTTTTCAACTCTAGCCTGTGGTATACATATTTCGTGATAAGCAGCTAGCATCTGATTCCTCCATGTGACACTGTCATCTGTGTCTTTCTATGGCTGATGACAAATAGCAAAGCAGACTTAATGCGCCCATACACCCAAACCACTGACTGGTGCATCAGATCGCTGCAGCATACAAAAAAAAACTTCATGACGTATACTGTATTTCCTCAGGCCCCAGTCAAGAACCTGTTATTAAAATTGATTGCTTTTTTCTTATTTGTTTACGCAAACATACTATACACTGCATGATTAAATTACATCAGATTAGGTTCATCCGCTATGAAAAGCTGGTTTGATCCATCATCCATATGAGAGGTGTTTTTGTTGCTTCTCTCGTATAACTACTGTCCTTTTTTACAGGTGCTGGGGAATCTGGGAAAAGCACAATAGTAAAGCAGATGAAGTAAGTTACAGTCCTGATAACCCTGCACATGATATTATATTAAACTCTTACATCTTCTTAGAAACCTTGATGCTATTTTTTTATTATGTTGACGAAAGACTCACTCCCACTTTTAGCTGCAGCCTTGTTGTCAGAGGTTAATATGGTGGGGAGAGATGTGGCTAGAAACAGGGTTCATCTTTGTGAAATACTGTGGAGGCAAAGTGTTACCCTCATTTCACTCCACTTGGGCAGTGTAGGAAGCTCCCTTTTGCATAACATGTTAAACAATGGCCACAGAGGCCAGCCGTAGCCTGGCAGGAACTGAATAGACTACCCCAGTTCCCACATTAGGCATGCTGCATGCTCACCGAAACTCAAATTCCAGCACTAATGACAGGGTTGCATGAAATCTTTGAAATCTGTAATTTGTTAACATTTGTTTAAACCGTTGTTCAAACTGTCAAATATGTACAGTATGTAGACTCTAAAAAATTCAGATTGGTCTCTTTTTCAGAATTATTCATGAAGATGGCTACTCAGAAGAGGAGTGCAAGCAGTACAAAGTGGTGGTGTACAGCAACACCATCCAGTCCATCATGGCCATCATCAGGGCGATGGGCCGGTTAAAGATAGATTTTGGGATACCTGCACGGGAGGTAAGTTAAATACATTCAATAAACCTGACTTTTAAAGAGCCACATCCTCATTTGTGATAGGAATCACCACAGGAACAAGTTTACAATGACAGCAATTATTGTCTTCATTGCCAGGACGATGCTCGCCAGCTGTTTGTTCTGGCGAGCTCAGCTGAGGAAGGGGTAATGTCGACAGAGCTGAGCGGCGTGATTCAGAGACTGTGGACAGATGGCGGAGTTCAGACCTGCTTTGATCGATCACGAGAGTACCAGCTCAACGACTCTGCTGCATAGTGAGTGACTGCACTGTGGTTCAGGAAAAAGAATCTGCAAAACAAATGCTTTCTCACATAATTTCTGTCTTAATAGAAGAATAGACTAGAATTCCTTTTGTCATTGCGCACACATAAAGACAGCATATCGTGTCACCCTCTGAAAACCAAGCCCACCGGAGGGGAAAACTATCAGCGCCACAATATGCAACTAAGTGCCATAGCTAGCTAAAAACTTCAGATTTAATCATGTCAAAGCATGTTTTTAGCAACTTATTTCTGCCTGAGAGGACAAGTTTACTGTTAACAAGCTAATGTTAGCTATGTATTAACAAGCTAATGCTGTATAGCTTTTGGATTTATCCACGTTCCACTATAACAAGAGTTGCAAACTGTCAAAATGCTTTAGCCTAACCTACAGAAATATAGTCTAAAACTGACTTTTGGATGTATGACTTGGTAACAAAATGCTTCCTATACACGTTGGGCATAATGTTAGTTAGTGCCAGGATCCCGCGGTCTTGCAGCAACTTATAAAAACAGTTGTGGGTTCTTTACCATGTTAGTGCATCCCACCACACGGCAACTTTTAGGCATTTTTTGTTGTTTGCCATCAGATGGAATTGACAAAGAGGCAACTTTGGAGAAATGTTTTCCCGGTGGGTGCTGAACTTAAATGCACTTTGTCTCTATTAGAATCTTGATGGAGCTTTCACACACATAACACACGAATACCAAATAGAGAAAAATACAAATATATATTATAAAAAAAGAAGGAATTTGCTGTGACCTCTTAAAAACTCTTAAAATAGCTGAGATATTGCACATTGGCTGAGTTGTGGCCCTATGTACAAGTAATATGGTTGGGAATAAATAGGTACAAAGAAATATACAAAGGTGCAGTTGGAATGTAAACATCTGTGTAGTGTTCTATACAATGCAGCTGTAACTGTAAGTATTGTATTGCTGAAGGTTAGTGTAGACAGTGTGTGTCAGTGTTTGTCAGTTCTTCATGGCTGTAGGATAGAAGTTGTTTTTAGTCTGTCCGTGACTTGATGGAAGACCTGAAGCATCTAACAGAGGGGCAGGAAGTCAAACAGATGGTGTCCATGGTGGGATAGGTCTGTTAGTATGTTGGTGACCACCCTCTCCACCCCACACTGGTCCAACAGAGGAGCTCCTTCTCAAAGAGGCTGCGACAGCTTCGATGCCGCACGGGCCGCTACAGAAAATCATTCATACCACAAGCAATAACACTTTTTAACATGTCATCACTGGGTGCTAGATAAGACTTTTGGACACCACACTGCTGCACTAATGCAACCTGCACAATTGGTTTATTTACATCTAGCATACATTTTAACATTTTAGCATATTATTTAAGCAGTTGCAGATTTTTGTTTCCCCATCCTGTACATATTCAAATATTTGTTCTTTTTACTTTATTCATATTATTACTTCATGTATATTGTATGTATGCATATTTTTATCTATCTTATCTATTTTTTATCTATCTATCTATCTATTTATCTATCTATCTATCTATCTAGTCTATATCAACGGCGTTTTGTTTACGGTGTAGTTATAGTTTTACTGGATGTCCCTCACTGTCGCTTTCTATGTGTTGGAATTCTAAACTCTGGGGGATTTAGGAGCACTATGGTTAACTGTTCCTCAGATCTCGGCAGGGTAAATCGAGAAAAATTCCAGATGGAAGTGAAACTGCTTTAACAATTTATAGGGAAGTTAGAAATTGGGTCATCCCTCTTGTTACTCTTAAACTTGCAAATACATTTCTTGTAATCTTGTTTCCCTCTTCATGAGGTGGACAAGTTTGACTCCATAGTTTTCCTTCCTCATGTCTATACCATTTTTACTCTAACAATAAGGAAGGCAAGATGTGTCTTGTTCCCAATGGTCCTGTGTCAGCTTGTTGAATGCTGATTGCATTCCTGAAAAAGGAGAAACTTGAAGGACAATATGATGGGGAAATGTTTCTGTCAACTTGCAGCTGTTAAATATTACTTCACTTGAAAAAATAGTTTCAGTATGTAATGATAGTCAACCACTGGACAAAACTATCTGATGAAGAAAATAAAGCAGTAGGAGCTATATATAGTCCATTCTTTTATATTACCTTAACATGGATAAAGGCCAATGTTTTCTGTTGCTGTAGCGTTTATCACACTCTCCTTGAAAGAAAGTTGCTCAAGGACACTTTCTGTATTTTGAAAACAGCCCGTCATGATGCACTTTGTCCACGCTGCGAGTCAAAAGGAACCAGGGTAGTTAGTCTGTTTTTACTCAACCAACAACGAGCCAGTGTTTATCAAGCACCAAAATATGAGCCCATATTTAGTATGGAGTCCTCAGACATCTATCTGCAGAGCAAACCCTCCACTTCACCAGACATAAGTGTCCAAAAAACATTTTGTCGCAGCCCTTCGACGTGGTATCTGTTTTTATGAAGCACATATTGGGAGCTGCCTGTACTGCAGATACCTCTACAGTAAATTTACACTGTGATGTGTATATTGCCTCAGGGATAATCTTCATATACCCATGTCTTCTGTCTCTCAGCTACCTGAATGACCTGGACAGAATCTGTCAGCCAGACTACATCCCATCTCAGCAGGATGTGCTACGTACACGTGTAAAGACCACTGGCATCGTGGAAACTCACTTCACCTTCAAAGATCTCTACTTCAAGTTAGTGTTGCTGTAATTTATGTACTCATGATGAGCCCTGTCCTCAGGTGGGCTGCTTGTGCCATGAAGATAACTTATTATGCTTAACAAGCAGGGCCTGAGCTGGTTTCAGTCAGCATTTATATCTAAACACAAGGATTCCCATCCTGGGGGCCTGGACCCTCCTAGAGAGATCATTACCGAGCCAGGAAAGATTGAACAACTTAATTCTGGCATACAACATCATGTTGTTTTTTTTTGACTCCATTTTTTGAAATAATCTCTGAAATACTAAATAGTTTTACCTCTTGATATGCAAATTGTGATGATGTGTCACAAGATAAACAGGCTGGGAGTAATTTTATTTTATGAGTGTGATGCTGTTTTTCCTTATCCAACAGCGGATGATCATTGCTGTCACAAAAAATACTTTTTTACATGCATTACATTTTGCAATATCTCATCTATCTATATCCATGCTGGTTATACTCTAGCTGTCTGTGTTTATTATGTTGTCATAATGCTGATTCTAATGCTAATGTTGATTCATTTTGGAGTTTTTTATCCCGGTCACAGATGATTTTTTCTTTTTTAGAAACTGCATATTGAAGTGCTGATTTTCAAGCCTCTTTTTTAACTAGCAAATGCTGCTGACTAGCATTCAGCCTAATGCGACCCTCCTTTGTTGAAGTAAATGTGATTACATCTCTTCAGTCCTTTTACATTATTTCAATATCTAGCTTATGTACTTATACATATTGGTGAAACATTTACTGGAATAGCCTCCCTGGCCTGCCTTTGTAAGCCCATAAAAAACGCCCAGGATCTGGAAATATGCAATCACTGAATTGGTGTTGAAGCACACAGTGCTATTTTGTTTCTGTGTCAGTTAAACAGCTCTGTGCAGATTCTGTTTGCCTCTGAGGGCCTCAGGTGGACACAGAGCCGTGCGTTTGTGTGTGTGTGTGTGTGTGTGTGTTCTTGTCCTGGATTTAAGAGGACACTCATCTTCATAAAACACTGGAATCAAAACGCAACATATTCACTGTGCTTGCTTGTGTGTGTGTGTGTGTGTGTGTGTAGGATGTTTGATGTTGGGGGTCAGCGCTCAGAGAGGAAGAAGTGGATCCATTGTTTTGAGGGAGTCACATCTATCATTTTCTGCGTAGCACTCAGTGACTATGACCTCGTCTTGGCTGAGGATGAGGAGATGGTAAGTAATGGGTGCAAAAGGATGTTCTATTGAAATGTCATATTAAGTAATGACAGTGTGCCAATAAGTCTGGTTTTATAGCTTGGAAGTCATGGCAAAGACTAAAGAGTACTTCTCCCATTTAGATTGAGACACTAAAAGGCATGTAAAATATGTTTTAATTATTCTGTATCTTTTACGATCCTTTTCGTACACATGCTATTTCATTTACGTGCCACACATAGCCTTTGGTTCAGGTTGGAGTAGTCATTACGCATAACCGGCACTGTGACAGTTGAAACCAAAATTGTCATCATTGATTTTTATTATTCACACCTGTGTTAAAATGTCTTCTTGAAAAAGGCCTATTGTGGGTAAGTTCCCATCTGCGCTTTCCACAGAACCGGATGCATGAGAGCATGAAGCTTTTCGACTCCATCTGCAACAACAAGTGGTTCACACTTACCTCCATCATCCTCTTCCTCAACAAGAAGGACTTGTTTGAAGAGAAGATCAACAGGAGTCCGCTCACTATCTGCTACCCCGATTACCCTGGTGAGACAACCCTGTGTATTAGCAACTTATTTAATTGTTATACGGTGTAGTGTGTCGTCGCTCTTGTGTTTCTAGTGTGTGTCTAATGTTTTGATGAATGGAAATCTTTATTTATCTATTTTATGTATCTGAGCATTAACTATCTGAAAATGCGTGATTGTGCTCTGATTAATTTGACCTTACTAATCGAATAAAGCACATTGGATCTCATACTGATTCAGCGTTTTTTACAGAGCAGTCTCACAATGTAACAGCCGCTTGCAAAATACATTGTGTGAATATTAATGACTGCCCTTGTGTGCTTTTCAAACGTTTTGCAGGTTTTTCCACTTTTAAACAAAAAATAAGCTTGAATCACCATGTATCCCACAGTAGAAAGAACAAAATCTTTATCAACAAAAAATAATAAATATTTGTAAAAGGTGACAACTAGCAAGCAGCTCACTGGCAGTAAATCACAGCTGGTCACAGATTAATGGCATTTTTTTTTTTTTGCTTTGGTGTGTTTAACCCATATTTTTAAAAATAAGACGAGCTGTTTACCAGAAATCATACAGGATTGTTCCATGTAAATTATAACCAACTTTTTCTTATAAACATATTTTTTACTGCAGGTGGGAACTCATACGATGAGACTGCAGCTTATATCCAGTGCCAGTTTGAAGACTTAAACAAACGAAAGGACACCAAGGAGATCTACACCCATTTCACCTGTGCCACTGACACAAAGAATGTGCAGTTTGTGTTTGACGCTGTCACTGACATCATCATCAAGATCAACCTGACTGAGATCGGGCTCTACTAAAGCTTCAGGCCCTGCAGGTCAGCACAATGACTTTAACCTGCACTACTGATTATGCACAATGATCCAGACATGTGGCAACATGGTGTTGTTGTCAAAGCCAACAGTTTTCAGATTGTTGCATCACTCCAGAGACAATAGTCAAGTCTCTTCTGGGACTTTGCTCATGTGTTGGCCTGTCTGGTCCAGAGAGTTAAATAGTTTCATAACTATAACCATATTCACACTACATAGAATTGTATCCATGTATGTGGATGAAAAAATGCTAACATGCTTAACACAATGCTAACAGGGCTAGCAGAATATGGATTGCTAAATGTAACCGTCAGAACGTTGGTATGTTTCACATCTGTTACCATGTTAACTGTGGCATTTTAGCAAAATAACATTGGCATTCAACTCAAAGTAGAAAGGCTGAAAAGGGTCGCTGACACCAAAGTTGTTCCCATCTGACATTTGTAAAAATAGCTGGAATAAATAGATATTTTCCATCCAAATATTGTTTTCTGGTGTGTAAAGAGCCAAAAAACTTCTAAAAATGTATTTTATTATTACCAAGTAGTTTATGAGTGAATATGTAAATGACATGTTTAGGGGCATTATATTCATATTCAATATTAATTTGTTAATTACTGTTTTTCATTTACCTTGCAGGTGTCTGGAGCAGAATCAGGACTTCTGGGCGGGTATGTCTTGTTTGCAGAGGGTGAATTGGAAAGTAGGTTTTTTTAAGGACTGAGCTGGTGGCCAAACAGCATGCCGGACCTAAATTCCACAATTTGGGGACTTGATACTACAATTGTTTTTGTCTTAATAGATGTTACGATGCAGAGCATACTGGGAGGAAGTGATAAGTATGGAAGGCTTGTGAAATTATCACTGTGAGATCTGTGGAGTCCTGTCATATTTACAGTAATGCCTTTGCATCATTCGGGGGCTGGCAGGAAAAGCCCCTCTGATGTCTCTGACACATTTATACTTTGTCTGTGATATGTACAAGGACCAAAACAAATCCATCACTGCATTTCCCAGTTTCACAGCTGTTATGTAAATTTGGTTCACTTTTTCTGCTGCATCTTTTCTTAGCTTCTCTTGGCTTCTCACTTTTATTGGAATGATTGCATTTGATTTTTGAGATCCAGTTGTATAGTATTTCAACTTCTGGATATGTGAATGCAGTAACGTATGTATGGAGACAAGGTTTTGTTTGTGAGCAGTTTTGATGTATATAACTTAACCTTTTGGGTTGGGATTAGTTAGCAAGCGTGTACTTAGTAGCAACACAGCTGTCTACATTGTTAATTATTAACTAGACAAGATTGTATTGAACAGTATTTTTATACATGAAAAATATCCCTGCAAATCAATTTTTAAAGGGAGATCTTGATTTCCCTGTGGGTTTTTTAATAGTTTTAGAGTTTTGAATATGACTAATTTTATTCAATCAGTGGAGGTCAATATAAAATATCCTTTTTTTTCAAGGTACATTTTTTTAATCTTATGGATATCAGTGAAGATATATGAACACATTAAACATAAAGTGGGATAGTTTGAAATAGCCAGATGCTTTTTTTTTTTTTTTGGCTGAAGCCATTACATAATACTACCATTACTGCTACTACTATTACTAATAATAATAATAGTAATAATAATAATAAAAGGAAGTCTGTTATATATATATATATATATATATATATATATATATATACACACCTGACATACAGAGTCCTGTAAGTGGCGCACAGTTACTCCCTGCACAGAGAAAACATCCCTGAAGGTTCAAGTCTAGCTTTCTTTACATTGCATTGAAGTTGTATTGTTTTTTTAACATCATTAAATGATGGCACAAAGTTGTCTTGTCGTCCTTACACCATAATCTTACCGCAAGCAACACCAGTTAGATGTGATCCATTCTGAACATTTGTAGTCTTTCTTAAACCATGTAGGGAAAGAGGTCATTCAAATTGGAAACTATTTTTAGACTTTGACACATCTGTATGCTTAAACGGAGCTCAGTTTTTTCTGACTGCTGCAAAAACCACAACTCAGCAATATGTCTTCATTGTCCTGCCTTGTATGTTGTCTCTGTAGTATAACACTCAATTGAAATGTATTAATGCCATGGGTTATTATCAGAACATAGATTCAAACTGTTATCAATCAAGTCAACTTTAGAGCATGAGTGGACAGATCCAGGACATTAATAGTTTTAAGCCCAAAAAACTGAATTCTACATGTTTCTTTTTCTCAACAAATCCCATTAAAAAAGACCAACCTAAGTGTCCTTCTTTCAAAATGTTCTGATTTCTTATTTCTGTCTGCTGCACTCAGCCGCAATTCCATTTCAATCAGAAGAAACTTCATTTAAGAGTGAAATAAGTTTACTGAACATGGTGCATAATATGTTGATACGTATTGGGCAATTACACTCCATTGTAACGTTAAATTATAAGGGGTAAATGTAAGGCAGGGCTTCTGATGGAGAAACCCTAGGTGCCGGGAATGATGAGAACTGGAGGTGAATTGGGGGGAAGATGGTTTTAATGTGATGCCTTCCTGAATGAACTTACGCTGAGCTTCAGCGCCGGAGCAATCCCTTAAATGAATTGTCATCGATATGGACTACAGTCAGGGTTATACTGCAGATGAAAATACTAATGAACCACACTGGGAATACAATTAAAATTGAATGACAGATTGAAGGAATTCTGCACTACTTTGCTCTGGAGTTTGACTGAAAAACCCAAACTAAGAACATGCAACATTAAATACTGTATGGGACCAAAATACGCTCTACTGCTCATTCAAATCTTCGGATGATAGTTTGTCTTGTTAGCTCCAAACACTGATTACACTCTGCTTTGTCCTTGCTTGCTGTCGCATTTTATGAATCTGTCACAGTGAATCTCAACGTGCAGATTAATTGCCGCTTTAATTTGTTTTGCTCTCTCAATAGGTTTTTTGTTAATGAACTTCCATATGCTGCCATTTCCCCTCTGACTAGAACATTGTATGATAGCAGCGTTGTCCCCCAAAAGTAACAGCTTGTTCCTTCAGTGTCGATAGCCCTGTTGTTCCTTTTAATTGAATATACAGTACATTATTCAGTGATAGACAGTGTGATTCGGCAGCAAGGAAACAGAGACACAGGTGAAGTTTATGCATCTTTATTTAATGCCTCTAAATTTCATAAGAAAGGACAAACTCAGTAGATTTCATTCCCTTTTAATAATAAAGCATCATCTCTCTAGTATTTCACTTTCTCTCATATAGCTTTATCTTTCAAAATATAGTGAATTACCTACTCTTATGTACAAAGTTTCTCTACTGTGTTTGACCTGAAATCAATTTATTCAAATGAATTGAATACAATAACACTATTAAGATTAGGTAGATGTACAATTTGCTTTGTAATCTGGATAAACTTTGAGCACTGGGAATATCTGAGATGTTTGCCCAGCAACTTTTAACAGTTTAAATATCAAGACCACATAGTCTACGGTACTCAAAAACAAAAACAAGGTTTCAGTGTTGCTATTCAAAATATTTATATTTTCCTCGATTTTATTGTTGTATTTATTTTTAAAGAGCTTGAATTTTAATATTAAATTTAACTCACGACACAGTAGTCAAAAGGAAGCAACGAGGATCGAATGAGCAACTATTTCATCTTCATACCTTCAAACCAGCAGCTTCTGGTGTGAGACATATACTGTGCATTAAAAAACCTTGTAGAAAGCCGTATGTCCACAACAACAATATGGTGACTCGTTAGTTGTTTCAACCCAGCTGGCGTGCATTGTGTTGCAGGGATGTACTGTTGGAGATGCTGATGTGCTAGAAGCAGTCAAGGACCGGGACTTGGCATGGAAGTGATGGCGTGAACACAAAAAACTTAAGTATCTTCTGTGCTCCAACAGTACACTTCTCATTGAATGCCAATATGTGAGGGGTTAAGGTAAGAAAGGAAGTTCTGCAAAGAAGAAAAAAATGTAAAAAATCAATCTCAAACATGTTGAAATCACCGTAAATCATATGTAAAATATTTTGCTACTGTCTTTTAAAGGTAAACATATTGCTACATTTACAGCTACATAATCTTCAGGTTGTTAGATTCAATATGTTTCTGAAATGAAAAGTTATCTTCTTCTGCAGCTTTGGGCGGAACTGGTTTTAATCATAAATCACTAAAGGGATTGCTTTGTGTTTCTCATTATCTTGCTCATCCTCAGCGGTCCGAAAGGGTCTAAATTGTCTGCGTGGTTGGAGTTTGTGTCGGCTCATGTTATGGTAAGAAGTTGTTGCTTGGCAACACAGGACTGCCTGATACAATTTGCTGTACGAGGATTAAATTGAATTGTCAAGGGTCTGCCTCATCTGGACCCTATTACTCTGTATCAACGAAGTCCCCGGGAGTGATGTGGTCACCGCGCACCTCTTTTCACAGTGGAGCTGCTTAGAAAAGACCGCAATCTTTGAGGTTTTCTTTGATGATGATGTCTGTCACAGCGTTAAACACAATCTCAACGTTTTTTGTGTCTGTGGCACAGGTCAGGTGGGAGTAGATTTCTTTCACCCCCTTCTTCATGTTCAGGTCCAAGAACTGCTGCTTGATGTAGTCGCTGGCGTCTTCGTACGTGTTGGAGCCTAAATGATATGAAGGTTGTGAAGATGGGAGAGGATTTATGAGAAGGTTCATGAGTTTTGTTGTAAAAGTACCCTAATCCTTCATCATCCATTAATCCCTCTGCATCACGGTGTCAGTTAGCTGACACGACATAAGTTTAAAACATATTTTATTTGAGGGAGCAACATTGAGAATCCTTACTTAATCAATCTAGTCTTCCTTATTTTTTTATATGAGCAGTTTGGGTCACAAGTCAATCTTAATGTGTTGTGTTTGTCTGCATTCTATTACAATTTACCAATTGGTGTTGCTCTTTATACATTCTCCTGGTACAGTCTCATATTAATGAAAGCTGAAGCATGACTTGTTGGTAGCTGACAGTGATCCACTCTTGTGGCATGCCTGATGTAGTCTTACCATGTGACTGTCCATCTAGCCTGATATTCTCATTGCTACAGCAAACTTAGTCCTGTCATTTAACTCACAAACCATTAAAGCAGCATCAGTTGGTCTTACCATCATAATCTGGGAAGCAGATACTCAGATGGACTTTCTTGATCTTTTCTTCAAACAGATCCTTCTTGTTGAGGAAAAGCACGATGGAGGTCAGTGCAAAGAATCTGTGGTTGCAGATACTGTTGAATAGATGCAGGGACTCATGCATGCGGTTCTGAAAAGGTCAGAGAGGGATTGGTTGAGTTTACTAGCCAACATGTCATCTCATGTTTTACGATCAGGCAGCGGAGTGTCAACTCACCACTTCATCGTCCTCTACCAGCACCATGTCATAAGCACTGAGAGCTCCGCAAAAGATGATACAGGTCACACCCTCGAAACAATGGATCCACTTCTTCCTCTCTGACCTCTGGCCCCCCACATCGAACATCCTGTTCACCACACAGAAAGTCACCACAAAATCAGTACTTGACATCACTGTGGTATGAGGTTTAGTCAGTTTTGCTGGTTTCTGAGTTTTATTTAGGGCCCCTTGTGAATTACCTGAAGTGCAACTCTTTGCAGGAGAACTGCTCTTCAATAATACCAGTTGTTTTGACTCGAGATCGCAGCACGTCCTGCTCAGTGGGGAGGTAGTCTGGCTTGGAGATTCTGTCCATTTCATTGAGGTAGCTGAGAACAAACGGCACAGGAATCAGGCCTCAGAAATGAAATCTTCTTTATCAATAAACACTAAGCCAGCAGCCTCTTAAATTTTACAATGTAATCCCTCTTCTGTCTCAATCCCAGTAGTAGACATGGACTCACTAGCCAGCAGAGTCGTTCAGTTGGTACTCAGCAGCTCTGTCAAAGCCGGCCTGTACACCAGAATCTTTCCACAGCTTCATGATGACATCAGACAGTTCAGAAGGCATTGTGCCTTCTTCAATGGAGTCTGACAAATTCTGCAGCTTCTGTGCAAGCTCCTGTGGTTTTAATGCACACAGAACAAAGATCCATCAACTCTGGCACAGTACTTAAACTATTTATAGTATAATTTGAGTCTGTGAAAAGGAGCTAAAATGAATAGCAAGTGAATCATGTTTGGTGCACATGTGTCATGTGAGACCTGTGAGGCAGTCGAGCCAAAATCAATGGCCAGCATCTCCATGCCTCTGATGATAGCCAGAGCAGACTGCAGGATGTTGCCATAGATGATCGCTCTGAACTCCAATTGCTCCTCTTTTGTGTAACCACCTTGATGCAGAATCCTGTGCAAAGGTAAAAGTGTTTTAGTTCAGGGAAATGTTTTACTACAATAATCCTTTGCTGAGCTGGTTGGAAATGCATATATTCATGATATTTACAAAATTGTTATGAATAAGTATAAAAAGTAATTTGTGGAAATAAGAAAAACTAGGATCTTGAAAGATGCTCAGTTTGGATGTAAAAAGTCAAGTTCATGCAATAGAGAAACAAACTACAGTGCCACCCTGTGGTGTGTTTCTGACTCTTTCTGCCAGGGTGAAACTAATTGAACAAAACAAGTGCTGACAAATCAGTAAGCGGATGTTTGCCCTGTTGACCTCTTGTCAAAAGGCTTCACTGCAAGTGAAACAGACAGAGATGAGGGAGCTTTGGCCTGCTGGCTGTATGCCTAAAATAAAAAAAAACGTCATTGCTTCTCACTGACATAGTGTGGATGATGCACAAAAAATAAATATTATCACTTATTTTAATACTTACTTCATTTGTTTTACGATGGTGCTCTTCCCTGACTCACCAGCGCCTGGAAGAGATTAAAACGGTCAGCAACAACACACATAACTGCCAAAGCCAAACAATGTCCTTGGATGTTGCAATTCAATTTAAAGGCACAGTCTGGCCAAAATACACCAAAACGCTGTGACTTTGGCCTGAAGTGCGGTCTACCTGTTACCTGTAGATAGTTGGGAGATGAGTTTTTTAAGTTTGCAGTTGTCTGCCTTCATCACATCATTTTCACAGAGTGGTGCTAGAGTAACTTACAGGTAACATCTCTATGGAAATCATGATAATGCTTTTCAAAAAAGTCCACTAATCACTGTTTTTGTATTAAAGTTTTCCTGTTTATCTCCATGCAAATAGATGTGTTAAAAGCTAATTTTTCATATGTTGACCTGTAGCCAAATGTAAATTGCATATATATAACATATAAAATATTAACAAATATATAAAATGAATATAAAACAGAGGCACAGAAAGATACTCTATAGTAGGCAGAGCAAAAAATATGAGTGACACATGTACCAAATCAGCTACAGTCAAGAAAACTGCAGGTGGAGGCAATACGCAGCAGATTTTTGTACATTGAGCACCTTATCCTGTAACAAATGCCTACTGAACTCCAGTGTGTTGGCAAACATCTTCTTCAGCACTCTAAGCTAACTCAGACCAGAAGGAATTTATCACAGAGCAACCAAAGCCGGCTGTCCTGGAGCCACATTAAGCTCCATCCTCAGACTTTAATGCTTGAGCATTTAAAGACACTCATGTGGCCTCATCCAACCCTCTCTGGGAGAAACTGTTTGGTTCTCCTCCGCTAGCAGTCGTTAGCAAGTCTTTTAGATGAGGTAATAAAGGTGGCACTTTGACAGTATCCAGACTGGTTTTCATCAGCTGTGAATATTAAACAAAGACTGCCTTTATCTTCTCTGTGAGTCATTTTTTCACCTAGTACTAATTAGCGAATGTGGCTTTAGGCTTTGCAGTGGCATTAAATCTGGTCTTTAACGGGGAGCTCTGTATCCATTTTTTTTTTCAATTGTAATATACAAATTGTAGGAAATTTATCAAATTCCACAAAGACTTGCAGCATAACAGTTTTGGAAGTTCCCAGTAATTAACAACATTTAGTTTTTTTTGGTAAATCCTTTTGGTAAAAGTCTTTGCGAAAGGTATTTTACCGTATCCTAAATATTCAAGTAGTTATATCGTTTACTAAGACATGTCAAATTTCACCAATGTTTATTATTGTTTCACACACAAGGAGCTAATCGCAAATAGGTTTAGTTCAATTAAAAATGTCACAAGGTCACCAGAGCCAAAAAGATGGCACTTTTCTTATCTTTACCCACTTATTTTGTATCTCTGATACTATACTGCTGGAGAAGAAACTCCCCTGGGAATCTAATGGAAGAAGATATTAAGTCTTTAAATAGTGTTTAATATAATAGTGTTTTCTCAATAAAATACTTGACTTTAAACATTCATCACCATCAATGCTCTGCAAAGATTGATTATTTAAAATACATTTTTTTCACCTAAATTCTATTTGATAACATTGTTGTATGCATTTAGCACTTGTTATGTCACAAAAACCATCTCTTTCATATAATCAACAATATTCTAAATGTTTTTTTACATCGTCTTTTAGAGTTTCATCAACATGTATGCTTGTCATTTGACACTGTGAATGTCGCTGCTATAACATTGGTGGGAATAAAAACACATTTTATACTTTCTGTGCGAGTTGAGGGATCAACAAAGACCTCACCAGGGGATCTGCACTAAACCAGTTAGCTAATTGGATTGACATATCACAGCTGGGCTGGGATTCATTTAAACCAAAGGCTATGTTTGTTTTAAGTGCCAATGTCATAAAAAGTCATTTATTTTAAAGCAGAGCGAAGACAATCTAAGTACATTTTGCCAATACTTTTTTAAATTCAATGTCTTTGTCAAATTATATATTTATATTTCTGAAGCTTTTGAACCTTTGATATATTTTATTCTGGCATTTTAAGTTCTGCAACTTCTTTAAAACAACTCACCACAATAGTAAAACCACAACTTAAAACAGCTGCACAAACTCAAGTCTTTGCAATATGTTTATTTTGTTTAAGCATGATAAATTAATGTGTAATACATATATTTAGTTTAAAGTATACTTTCAAATCTGTTCTCTAATTTTTTTTTAAGTATTCTTCTTTTTTGAGCTTTGTCTCAGATCCCTGTGTTAGCTGTTCATCCTGCAAACGTATCTCACTTATCTCCCTCTTTATCCAGAAACAATTCACCTGCACAGCCTGTCACTCCTCTGAACATACAATATCTTACATTTAAGTAAGCAGAGAACAACTGTGTCGGAGCAGCTTGATGACTTAAGTTAGCTCACAACCAACATTTCAAGAAAATGCAACACATGCGTTAATAAACTCAAAGTGAAGCCTCCATTATTAACTTATGAATACATTATTATGAAATAAACAATCATCTGCTACATAAACTAACTCTCATCCTAAACCTTGGAACCAATTGTGAACCTCTCATGTTTCAATGTAAGCTGACTAAAATATTTTCAGCTACATTAACAGCAATATTGATCAGTTACACCTGCGGAGTGTTGGCTGAATTTATGACTCCTGTTCTTCTCTGCAGACCTGAACCTCCACTGAAAAGTTGTTCAATCAGAGATGGAAAGTTAAATTTCAGTTTGTTAAGTACTGAATCTTTTGACGTGAAAACCCATCAGTATGAGCACTTCGCATCACCTGCAATCAGGGATATAAAAGAAAACTTGGTGCAAAAATACTATTCATTAGTTCACTTACCAAGCAGTAATAGCTTGACTGTTTTAGCATCCTTATCAGCATCTTGTTGGAGTTGTTTTTCCAACTCTTTGGACTTTTTGTCCTCGGCGCTTGCTCCCGCACCCATGCTTTCTTCCTCCGCAAACTCAAGATCCTCAAGGATAGAAATTTTGACGGTTCTCTGTGAGCTGGAGAGCAGAGAATCTGGATGCAACACTAATCGTGCTGAAAGGCGATTTCCGAGCGGAAGGGGATTGGGAGGGAGGTGCTTGAGATTGGCTCCTTTGGCCCTTTTCGATTAGGTGATCAGAAGGGAACCGAACCTCTCAGGGATGAAATCAATTCAGCAGCTCTGACCAGCAGAGATCCACCCTTTAATTCCTTTTACCTAAACCCCTGATTTAGGAGGTGCCTCTTCCTGATTGGCCAACCAATCCAATTAGTGTAATAAGGGCAGTAGTGAATGATGTAAAGCAAAGGAGAGAACAAGCTCCCACATAGACTAGCTGGGCTCAGTGAGAGTCATTGATCTCATTGATTTGATTTGTCCATTAAAACAAAATTCTAAATGATTGTGTGTGTGTGTACGGAGGAAATACACCATGAATTACTCTGTTTCCACAGCTACAGCAACAATTTTTGGTATTTCAATGGTATTTTTACATATACACTTGTACAATCTAATGGTGATCAAATATTACAGCTCTGCAATAACACTGTCAAAAAGGTGATAATTCTTCTTAGTTTAGTATTGAGGTTGTGCATTAAGAAAGTGCATTTGAGAGTGCATTATATTGAAAGATGTTACTAATAGTCTGCCCCTCTCATGTAGTGTGTAAATAGAATGGACACAATGTTTATCTCTAGTGTAGTCTAGTTTAATTTCACTGCAAACTACAACCTCAATAATAAACATGCAGTTAAACAAACAACGCTCTGACAGTGTCACTCAAAATTGAACATTATTACCTTTTTAAAGGCAGAATTTATGGCAGAGCTGTGGTAATGGATCACATTAGATTATATAGGTGGCCAGTGAGTGTATAGATAAAAATGTAATAACTGTTTCTAAATGTATAGAAAAAATGACTGGGATCAGTACGTCCATTTACATAAAAGTGTTATAAATGTGTTGCTCTATTGATTCATGCTGTAATTCCTGCCTGTTAGACTTTTGACTTCAATGTCAGTCACATGGATCAAGCAGAGAGGCATTAACGTCTCATAAACTACTTATAGTTAAGACGTTTAAATCCCAGGTGGTGTGGTGCATGCTAAATAAAGTAACTGTCACTGCAATGTGCTGTTTATTGGGGTCTAAGCGATAACATTACCTAATTCTGTTTTCCAAGTTGCATCCAACATTATTTAAACTTTCTCAATTAATGTTTCCTTTTAGCAAGAGCAGCACGTTTAAAAAAAATGAGCTGGGATGTTCTGTTCAGTAAGCGGGTTGTTGGAGCAGCTGATCGGGGAGCAGGTCAGCCCTGTAGGATTGATGGGTGGAGGTCAGTGGGACTGGTCTTAAGGGCTGTGACAGCCCTGTGAGTTGTAAGACGACTTACACTGAGATATCTGAGGTTGTAGATTCAGTCAGAAGTCAGGTTGTTTATCTTTTTCTCAACAAACAACATGTTGTTTAGTTTCATAACTTTAGAGTCCCAGGCTCTTTAGTTAGCTTTTAAATGTATCTTTTACTTGACATATAAAAGCCTTGTATCAACACAGTAGCATCATGTTTCACAGTCGATGATCAATTACTGATGTTATGACACTGCTTTGAAAACGTGTTGTATGTAAAAGGATAGGTTTACATTGTTCAAGTTCTATCTTTAACAATGCTCACATGCCCATATTACATTGAAAGCATAATTGGTAGCTGTAATCATCCCTTCCTGAAGTGCTTCCAATGTAGGCTAAGGGAATAAGGACAAATGTGTTTTAGAGTTCAGCTGAAGCTTAATAAGGTCTTAGACATCTTGAAAAAAGAGCATTTAATACTAATAAAACTGATACCTGCTTAGTTTGATTGACTTAATGTAAACTTAAAACAAATATGAATGAATGTGAATCTTAAATTCAAGAAATGCTTTTTTTGAGATTAACTACAGCTGAGTTTCTTTTTTTCAGGGTGTATGCTGTACAGTTTATTCAGTTGGAATATTAGAGCAAAATGTCTATATGACATGACTGTACTGTTATGAGTGAAGGTGAAGTCCTGGTCCTGAATAGACACTTTAAAATCTCCTTAGCAGGTTTCATCAACTGGGTAGATGAAGTGCAGGTCATCACTTCCCTGGGGTGACATCTGCACTAGATTCTTGTCAGTGTGTCAATCTTCTGCCACTTGCAGCTGAATAAACTGGCATATCAACCGAGAACAAGTGATTTTATGTTTTTGGCTTTAACATATCAAGATATTTTTTACAGTGTGTGTTGTGTGACTACAAACATGTTGAGACAGAAACATCTGCGTACCATTCATTAGTTTAATTCTTGTATGTTTGTGTTTAATGTGTTGTGGTGATTATGGCTAAAACTAGGCAGATGTGTTTGTTGTGTTTAACTTCAGCAATACATCAGCAGTAGAACAGTGTTTTTTAATCATGCTTCAGTTTTGGAGACGCACCCGGCCGCTGTTTAAATGCACAATCATCCACATAACCACATAAAGCTTTTTATTGTGAAGTAGAATCTAATAAAAGCAGGCAGCAACAGCTGAATTTGAACAGCATGGGAAATGTTGTGTTTTAAAAAGTTCTTTTGCTTGTATTGTTCAGCTGTGTTTCTGCAAGTTTATTGTACGAGGAGCAGGTTAAAGAGAACTTGGGGCAGACAGTCCTGTTGCCAGTTCTGTGATGATAAAAACAAGCTCAGCGGGAAGCTAAAGGATTGACAGGCTGGGATCTCTGAATAATAGGAAGTTTGCCACATGAACGAAGGTGAAAATACAAACTATGATTGCACACTTTCCCAGTGCCTTTAAGATGTTCCTTATAAAATCTTTGTTTCCTGTTTTTTGAAGGTGAAAATATTAAGTTCAACCTTACAGGCAATAAATACACTCCAATAGCTCAACAAACTTTAGCCCCCCCCCCAAAACAATGACCCCACTTTCCCTTTCATACTGCTTCACTTACACCGTGGCAGAGTCGGGTTCTGTGCTGAGATACTGAACATAACAGTCATGTCATTCAAGCATGTAGTGTTAATTGCCTTGGGCAGAGTGTTTCAGGTCTAAATCCTCAAACGCTTTCAAGCAGGCTAATCGCAGTAGCACATCTAGGGATGGCGGCCAATCCCATTAGGATGTGAATGGCGTAGCCCCGCTTGTGCTCAGTCCCTGCGTCTCTGATCTGTTGACAAGATTACCCACAGAGCCTCAGATCAACCCAAGAGAGAGGGGATTAATACCTTGTCTTTTTGGGCAGTGGGTGCAGGGAAACTGAACATGTAGGACTTATGTTTTTAGCAACATACATATCACGGTGCTGAAAGGATGAGGTCGCACTGTAGAGCCTCTTTGAACGAACATCAGAGTAGGGAGATAAATAAGCAGATAGATTATAATCAAAGATCTCTGATAAATCAATGATGTTCCGATGTCCCATATCCTGTCGGGATCAAACTGATATAAGTGTAACTTGTGTTTGATAGATCATGTGTGACTACTGTGACGTGTGGTGATGGCACTTTGTACAAACTCTGCAGACTCCATTAGGATGTCCCCACCCACTGATGAGCTTGTGGTTCTACTCGACAAGCTTTTCTACAAGTCTGGAGAAAAATATATAAATAAGTGAACTTCCTCAGATGACGCATAGGGGAAGCTTGGTGACGCTGTACGGTCTGCGTACTGTAGCAAGATGTTGTAATACTCGCCGTTAATCCTCTTACACAAAACATCTTGTAACTCCATCATGTAGCTACCGTTAAAGCTTTACTGCGTAGGTTTTTTTATATTAATGAGCATGCAAAGCTAATTAATTTCCACAAAAAAGCTCTCTGTATTTCTCAGCATGGCTATGTTCAGAAAATTGTGTTGTCCGGTGACTTTCCCGCACAGAAATTTGAGTGAAGATAATCACCTCTTCTGAAGAGTCCATCATATTTTTTGTAGTGTCCTCCTTGGCTACTAGCAACAGTTTTGTCACTTATTTTCTCCATGGGGTTACAGAAACTATGCAGTAAAGCTTTAACTATGTAGAGGTATAAGGTACTTATAGTATAAAATTATTTTAATTATGCATCATACAATTTTTTATTTTTTATTACTTGCAAATTTTGTTTGAGTGAATTTTCTCAGTATTTCTAAGAAAAATTCAAAATATAACAACAATAGTGGGGATGACACAAATTACAACTACAAAAAACCTGAAATTTGGGAACAAAAGCTCCAGAAACAAAAGATTTTCCATAAAAGTTATTTGATTTTAGCATAGAATTAAATGTTCTGTCACTTATGCAATATGCAGGAATTCAGATAAATAAATCAAAACTGCAGAGCAGAAGCAGAGTTCTCTGGCTCTGATCACACAGTCTGAAACTCCAATCCTTGGTTTAACATTTTCTCTTCTTTATGTTTTCATCCATCTTTGTTCATCCTGCTTCCTCACACACTCAAAATGTGTGTCCCAGTCAAATGTTTTTATCTTTATGTCCTGTAACTGATTGGCCACACATTGTGTGAAGAACGTTTTCCTGCTGTCTGCACAGTGCATGCTGGGATTCTCAGTTAAGAGAACCTTGATCCAAATTCTCTTCTAATGGACTTTTTTCACTGCAGACGTTTTGACATAGTAGGATCAGCCTTGGTGTATTTAACAACATGAATGATAGCTGCGTTCCACTAAAGGGGGAGCCCATACTGTGCATGCTGACTCACTGAAATAGCTTACTGGGACACTTGATGAAACAAAGCCATCATTAATGTCATCTGTTACAACAGTGTTTTCCTGCTATAACAAGTCAAAACGTCGGCTGTGAAAAAGGGCTAATCTCTTGTCAATGGCTGCATGTACGTCTTTGCTACAGGAGAAAGCTGTTTGTCGAAGGTCAATGTATGTTTTCCTCCAGCTGAAGAGGGATTAACAACAGACGGATTAACATTACAGTCAACGAGTGAAAATAAGTCTGAGTGCACAAGGAGTGGTGTTAAGGTGATTTTGTTCATGGATGCAGTACAAACAGACTATTTGTCCTCATCCAGCTGTTCACTTACTGTCTGATACAGCAACACTTTGTCTTAAGCTGTCTACGACTCTCCATCAATGACATGCACTGCATGAAACCACAATGAAATTCAGAACACCTGTTCTGTTCATCCATACATCCATGACACATCCGTCCATCCTCATCTGCTCTGAAAATGTTCTCAGGGCAGAAGATGTCGTCACATCACAAATAACCCATCATATCATCTTATCAGTTTCATCTCTCATGCAAAACACCACACTGTTTGGATTCCACAACATCCTTCACTAGTAAAAACACACAGTGTGACAGTGTTTTTGCTTTGGACCCATTCACTCACACTGACCATGATCTTCATTTTTACAAACATTAGACGGGTACATCAGCTTATCAGTATTTGATTCTCCGAAAGATAAAAAGCTGACAATCTCTGAAAAACACAGAAAAGAACAACACTAAACATTGTTGTGAAGGTATTGCCATAATCTTTAAAGACTCTTTTAACCATCTGGATGAAAAAAAAAAAAACTTTCCTTCAGCTGCACAATAAAAAGCCTGCGTACTAAATTTTCCAATCCAAACAAATGGTGGACACAGAGGCAGCGTGTGTGTGTGTGTGTGCGTGTGTGTGTGTGTGTGTGTGTGTCTTTGAACCAAGCAAATATGTAACTTTCCCTATTTTTCTTTCTTTCTTTCTCAGACTTACAGACTTCAATATGTTGTAGTGTTGCAGTTTTACTACTTTCCTATAAATACCACAAGAGGGCAATGGCTCCACAGTGCAAACTGCTCCAGTGCTCTTCCTTCCTTCCTTCCTTCCTGTCTTTTACTTCATCATTGTCAGTTATTTTCCAGTTTCTTATTTTGTATTTTTAAAGTGGAGGATTGCATATAGTTTCTGTTTTACACATAACTGTGTTTTCTTTTTACGACAGCATGAGGCTGCTGCTGAGAGCTCCAAGAAGCTCCAGTGCAAGCCATATGTTAGTCAGTGTTGGGGTACCTACCTGTTCTGCTGTTTTACGTAACCTGATGTATAGATTTATGTATAGGGTATCTGAATCAGAAAATGACATAATCACTGTTTTGGTGTTTGTATATGTTCATGTATGTATGTATCAGGACTGAATAGACATGGGGCTTTGGGCAGGTTGGCATTGGATAATCCGTTTTTCAGCGAGCTTCTAGTCTGTATTCATTTGTGCTCTCATCTGCCTTTCTGAAACGATTAATGAATTTCTGCACATCCTGCATTGACGTCAAAGTAATTACTCTTGACAACTTGAGAACTTTAATTGCGCAGCAAATGTTCCTCGTTTTATCCAAATATTTGTTTTGGTAGTACATCTACTGTTGTGTTTGGTTCACTTAATGTGTTCTTTGATTTGATTATAATGATTTCAAATCAAGCCGTTCTCTCTGCTTTTCTTTATTCTTCTTTCCCCCTCTGATATTTTTCAAACCAGCAAGTTGATTTCTCAGAACACTTTGCATCGCAGGCTGCTCTGTCACTACTGTCCTTTCTTGTCACACTGTCTCCTCTCACCGGCTTGTGAGAAGTCACAATAATCAAATAAGAATGCATGTGATGATAAACAGACACACGAGTCATTTATTCAGGATGAGACCTACAGAAAGGGTGGAACAATACAGTGATTGTCGAGTGTATGTGATTATACATTGAACATAATTAGAGGGGATATGATTAGTGTATTAATCAATTACTAATTAAAAAAAAAGCAATTTCAAGGTTTTAAAGCCCAAAAAGAAAGCCCAAAAAGACATTGTGAAGAGTTATTTTTAACATTTTACAGACAAAATATTAGATAATAATTAAAACAACTGTCAGTTGCAGCCCAAAAAATACAATACACAAGACAAATAAAACAAAAATGAGTGTGTCAAGCTAGTTTTCATCCAGTCTCCTTTGAATCAATAGTCACTTGACAGTTTTTTAGTTTCATGTAAAATTTGTAACTTCTTAATTGTTTCATGAATTCAGCTTTTGTGTGTTAATAATTTTCCACTCCCACATTAGAAAAAAGAGGATGACTGAAGTGATTTAGTCATTTGCTACATTGCTGTCAGATCCAACAACAAGGTGTACTAATTAGCACTAAACAGGTACAGCTGAGGAATGTCTTTAGTTTTGCGTTTTTGTTTAGGTCATAAATCAAAATATTAAACACGTTTTGACCTGATGATGCAGCTAGATGAAAAGTGAGTAGGATTCATCCTCTGGGCACAATTTATATATTTACATAACATTTAATGGCAATCTGTTCAAAAGTTTTCAGTCTAGACAAATGTAATGGACCGACAAATGCCACGCTTCTGTAATTTTATTTTAAGTTTTTTTACTTTACACCACAGACTGTGTACTATTATCATTATTATTATTGTTTATTAAATATCGTTTTTATTGATGTAGAATTGTAGAATGTACAACTTTTCTCCCCTCTGGTTTGCCCACACATAGATTTGTGGTTGTCATGGAAACAGCAGATTTGCAGGCTGCTGTGTGTGCATTGTGTGTGGCGTGGGTGTGTGTATTTAAGCATGGCAGGAGGGAAGCCGAGCCTTCATCAGCGCCGCAGCTCAGGCACGAGTGCCTTTTTGAGTGGGTGGGGTCTCTTTCGCTGCAGAGGGATGCTCCACAGCCCCACACTGGATCAACCAGTCTGATAATTCCTACTCACAACACACACACACACACACACACACACACTCCCTGACTGCAATCGAACCCCCTCGAGCTCCCAGCATCTGTGCCACATCTCTTCCCTTTCCTCTCTTATCTTCTCCTCCTCTCTCACTCTGTAGCTGTTTGACGCTCCGTCCTCAGCAGCTCTGACTCACTCAGCTCTTCTTTCCCAACCGTGCCAAGCTGAACCCTACAAACTGGGATTATGTCCTCCAACCTGCCCTCAGGGACCGCTGCCGGGGCCAAAAACAAGCCCATCTCACCCTTCAGGAAGCGAGGCAGCCTGCAGTATGGAGCCAGCACAGGTGAGTGGAGGGCACATGGGGATGAAGAAGGTAAAGGTTTGAGTGTGTTGTTTTACATAATCTCACTTAAAATGACCCTCAGGTGTTGTGGCTCTGGACTTTGCAATGTGAATTTTGCATTAAGGTGATGTACAAAGACTTTTTTTCTGCGAGTAGTTTGGTGGAAATGCAAACCTGTTGATTCAGGAAGGTGTAGCAGAGCAGAAGATGCTCTTTGTAAAGGATTTTGGCATTCATACTCTGCAGTTTTATGTCACTGTGCTGGCTTCTAGCTTTTTACCTCATTCCTTATTTCCAGACTTGTTTTTATAAATAACCCAACAAGCACACATATATTCTGTGGCATCAGGCAGAAGGTGATTTGCTGTAGAACCAGTGAATGCTGTTTGAAAACATTTTGACATGTTGCATAACATGTTTTTTTTCAGATAAAAATCCCTTTGTCAGTTTTCGTGCTTTAAATTAAAGGATCACCAGCCAATTTATGTGTCAGTGACCTTTTGGCTTGTGAAAAAATGCACCTAAAAATACTTTGGGTTGCTTAGACAAATGTGATGACGGTGTATTTCATTTAGCCTGATGGCAGTATGTGGCCTAGAGAGGATATATAGGTTTGTACCTCAGTACTTGATCCCCTGCTGAATGAGAGGATTAACCTCTACTCTGATGTATGCACACACTGGTCAGCCTTTCATCCAAGCTACAAAGAGTGTAGAATGACCCTATGACAAAATGTTAGTCATGTACATATCCCTCCCTCTGCTCAGTCAGTGTCATCTCTTAATCTTAACACATTTTTTCTAGAACATAAAAGAGGTTTATTCAGTACGTATTCATGTCATGTATTTAATGAGAAAAAAATGTTCGTACTTGTGTCAAGGATGAAAAAAACTGTTCTTGATAACTTGAAATGTGTTTATTTGTATCGGAGGCAGATGGTGTAATCTCCCTCTACTGGCAGATTTTTTTTTAACATATTAGAATTATGTAACACACACAAACATTGCCTTAAAAAGATGCAGCATCTTCAAGAATAACCCATGTCATGTTACCACTGGGGGCGCATACAACCGACAGAGACATGCTGTGGTATTACAATGACTGTCAAGGTAGTCAGCGATTGATTTTTAGTCGTGACAATAAACAGCTGGAGGTCTGTGTACTTCGCCTCCCCCAATCAGGATGCTCGAGCGACCTGATTGGGGGAGGCTGTAATCTCTGTATTATTATCCTAATAATATTTATTGCTTAACGTTGACAGTGGCTCTTAGAAATTGTTCTGGAGGGGTAAATCGTCCCTGGAATGATGAGAGACAATCTTGGCTTTTATATTGAACAGAGACAGATTAGCTTTTCTGTTTTTTTAGACGTAAAGAGGACTGTGCACATATTCTGCCTATGTGGTTTGATTTAGAAAGTCTTTGCAGAAGCACAATGTGAAAACATTCCCATTTTATGTTGTTAAAGCATCCAGAGGATCATCTGAGTCAACAAAGATGGCATTTAGGTGACTCAGTGTCTGTTGATTTGTTTTATCAGAAGGGCAGTAATTCAGTTTTGGGCAGATGATACAGTTCAGTCTGTGTAGATAGTGACACTTGCAGTTAAAACAAGCTGCAGATACACAATTGTTTAACTCTATTAGATGGACTACTAAATGCCAGTGTTATGTCTTTAAATGCTTAAGGAATATTTAATAAAGTGATTGCTATAATTAAATCTGCTGCGGTGGCTTGTGACAAGATAAATTATTTATCATCTGACACTTTTATTTCACTCGTCTGCCTATTGATTGTCTAAATCAACACTTGTCATTCTGCAGGAGCGTTGTTTTATTAGATTGTTAAAATAAGAACTCTGAACTTCAGATCCAATCTAATGGGCCAGTAAGCACAGCAGAGTGGAATAGACGTGGAAGGCCGCAGCACATCTAATTGGCATTAAACGAGTTTGAATCACTCACATCTTAGCTTTCTTTCAAGGTCATGGACCCCCTATACATATAATATAGTACTCAATGTCTATCAGACAGCCCTTTGCTCTTCTGCAGTTATCATGTGAAGAGCCAAAGCAGAGTGTAGTCCATATTTGGCACACTATTGCACAATTGTGGAGTGAACTCTGCAGAGAGCGGCAGTGTGTGAATCACTTCTTTGGCTGTGAAAAAGGTAGTTCTGAGATAAGAGAGCCACCCACTCACCAGTTAGCCTGTTCTGTTGCTCTCAAATCAGAGAAGAGTGTTTGTTACTCACGGATGAAAGCTTTGTACAGTACAGTGCAGTAAGTGACATAAACAGACATTATTATATCATTCAATAAACACACACACCTTGTTCACACCTCTTTTAATTGTGTCACTTCTTGTCATTGTTGCGTGGCCACTTATGTTGGGTTCCGTGCCATAAACAGATAATTACAGGAGAAAGACCCTGTAGGTTAAATGTTAAACCCTATCACTCCCCAGTAACGCAATCAATACAAATAATGATTGACCAAACCCTGGTACTCTCACCCCAACACACCTTCATCCAACAACCTTTAGTGAGTCACTCATCCTGTGCATCTACAATGCATACTTTTGTCTCTACTGCTCAACATGTGGCCTGCTAGAGGTCTCATGGACTTGTGCCCTGTGGGTGGGACCACCTCTTGTTGTTGCTCATACTTAATGGTGTGCTAATGCAGTAGCTATAGAGTTACCTGTTGCCAGCTGCTGTTTGCAACACATCAACCTTTGGACCTGTGTCTTGTTTGAAAGGTACAGTGCATGCTACTGTAGACGTCATCTGAAATTAAAGCACAAATATCTAGTGGCTGAAATATTGTAGTGTTTTGTCTATCGGCACCTTTTTTTCAGTAGTGAGAAATAACTAAGTACATCAAATTAGGTACAATGTTGAGGTACTTGTAATTTACTTAAGTGTTTCAATTCGAGTCTGCTTAAAGTTCTATTCCACTACATTTCAGAAGGAAATATTGCGCTTTACTTTGAATGCCATTTTTTTCACAATTAACTAAACAATGAAATGATAAAATCAAATTAACTTAATTGATAACGAAAATCATTATGCAGCCCTGGAAATGTCATTAAAAACATGTCATTGTGTTATAAAACATGATGCATTGCTAATGAAAGATA
>NC_048413.1:16407583-16561336 GCF_013103735.1 Etheostoma cragini
GTGGCGCCATTTTAATGCTACAAAGCCATTACCCGCCATTAGCCTCCCATTGACTGACATTCATTTTGACGGCACTTTGACAGTGAATAACTTTACACCTGAAGCGTTTAAAGACACTATTTGTCTATTGTTTATTTCTAAAGAAACACAACAATGTATAAAAGTCACCATTACCTTGTATCTCACATTGTGGCTAAGTGGCAGACGTTTTTGTAAAAATAGGCTAACAATTGGGACACAACTAAGCGACTTGCTGTTGCATAGTAGCCAAACCACCGTATTGTCAGGAGAAGCTCGCAGACAGTTTTGACATACATTAGCTGTTCAGGTTTAATTATTACTGTTAACTAGCACTTTAGTTAGCAATAATTAGTCTGTGCCTATGTTATCTCCTTACATATACATACACTCTCCGTCTCTGCAAGATGCGGAATGATTGAGATTTCTCTTGGCACAGCTACCAGAAGACTTACAACTATCAGACAGGTTGCTCACGTCACATCTACTTCGTCAAGCTCGGTTGGAGGCTACGCAGTAACGCTCAGCCATCACTGGAAAAGTACTTCTAATATCCTTCACTGGTCTTTGTCAATTTTTTTAACTGTCTATGATTGATTAGGTTAATTAAAGTCATCTGGTTTGTTGTTTTCCTCTTGGGGTGACATCAATTTGATTAGTCCTCTTGATGAGCTGATTTTGCTATGAAGTGCAAATAATTTAACCTTGAGAGGCAGAGCGATCATTTGCTTGTAGTCAGATTGCATTTGACTTTCTGCTGTGCTCAGGGTTTTTTTCTGTCCAGTTTGCTAGCAGTAATTTTCAAACTGCATTGTTCCAGTTTAAGAGCAGCTCTCTCTAAAAACGTTTTATGTATATCTAATGTTCAGACTGTGAATAGAATAAAGCGCATTATTTTTTAGCTTTTATAACAGATGGTGAAAACAGCTTCAGAAATGATTGATGGCTAGTGAAAGTCTGTGCATTTTCTTATTGGCAACAAACCTCTTCAAAAATACAAATCCAACAATTACTATATGGCTGTGCAGCGAAAGCCTAATACAGCTCTCCTAGAGCGCATTGTTCTCCAAAAACTACATAAACACATCAAAGAGCCACACTGTTGCACTGTGTGACATGCTCCTTCATAAAAATGAACATGGGAACTGTAGTTTATTTTTACTCAATCCCACATTGTGCTGCTGTAAAAACTCACCAGCGAACTAAAAATAGTCCCGACTAAATTCAGTATTTACTTCTGTTTGAGTAACATTTGCTAGAAACTACAGTGCCGGAAATTGTTTACGGTTTTGAAATAAACGTATAGTATATTTATGTGTATATACAGTATATATATACTACAGGTAGGTAGGTAGGTACAATAATAAGAAAAAATGTGGATGTTTCCTGACAAATGCTTAAACAAGATTCTGCGTTAGGGTCAAAAGACAACTTAAGTTAAACTCCACACAGTACTGAGCAAGACAAGATAAGATAGGCAGCGCAAACAATTGCAATTTAATGGAATTCTTAACTAACAATAGATTCAATAACATTTGTCTGTAAGTCATGAAAATATTTCGGAAAAGCTTAATTAGGCATCCAAGGAAGCATATTTTCTCTAAGCTTTCTTGACTTAATTAAATGTCAGGAGCATTAAATAAATGTGTCATTGTTTCGGTCTGCCATGACTGAATTGTTTTCATTCACACATTTCTTTACAATACATGCTTTGGTTGTTATCTGGGGCAAATGTGCACTTGGTGCAAAAGTATAATTGGGAAAGGTATAACTGCAGAACTTCCACACAATGACAGATTTCACAAACATTCATTCTGTGTTGGAATGAATCTGAACATGAAGTGAATATGTTTCATCCGTTTTAGCATTCACACAGTTCTGTGTTTCTAGCATGGGAAAGCAAGTTCCAGAAATTACTGCTGCAACCACAATTGGGACAACGTGCTGGCCCTTTAATTTCATTCATGTGAGAAACAAGGAGGGATGCAAGGTCCCATTTATGAAACAGTCATCTCCTTCAGACTGCCGCTATTCAGCAGGCAAAACAAGACCAAGACATGTCAGACCTTACAGCTGAGCCAGCACCATTTTATTTACACACACAGACGACAAAAAACATCCGGAACACATGGCCCCCACAGCAAAACACAGCACAGAGGATAAAGTAGTGGACAGGGGGGTGTTGTTAGAGAAACTCAGAGCAGGAGAACCCACATCCGCTGGTTATGTACGTCGTCGTCATCATCGTTGCCCCCCCTACCCCCCCCTCTTGTGGTACATTCCAGATAGATGTCAGAGGCATTTAAATGAGGAGGATCAGCTCCAGAGGCTGCTAGTGCAGCGACAGCTGGTCTGAACAAGGAGGCAGACAGAGCAGAGGGAGGTCACACACTGGGATGTGAGGGGGAGTTAATGGATCTGCTGGACCAGCTCTTTGTACGTATCACATGGACAGATTAAGGGAGTACAGGATGTGACTCTTGGACTCTGTGTGTGCGTTGATGTCAGAGCATATGTATGTTTAACCAGTTTTATAATTTGACTGAATGTTTCAAGTGTTTCTTTCTTGCTTCTCTCCATCCCTCCTTTGCATCATGTTTAACCCATCTTGAAACGAAAGCAGACGCCATCCCGGGCTATTTGCTGCTTGGCATGCTCCATCTCCCTGCCAGGACAGCCTCTCCCTCTCTCTAGCTCTTTCTCCTCTCCCAGCCTTGCTAGTTGCTGGTTAACGCAGGCTCTGAGGAGACAGGTACGCTTTCCCCTCATCCCGTGCAACAACAGAAGAAACACTCTCCTCTCTTCACCTCTAACCTTCCTCCATTTTTCCTTTCCCTCTTTCACACTCACACTGCCACTCTCCCCTGCCTGTCCTTTAAGAGCTTTTTGTAATAGCCCTGAGCAGTGCTGTCTTTCAGGTGCTGGGGATAATGTATGCCGATTGATTGTCCCACAAACTAGCTTCATCATGTTTTTTGTTACAAAAGTGCAATTGTGCACAAAGAAGCGGAGCAGATCAATACACCTGCAACTGTAGGATCTGATCAAGAGGGTTGTTCTTTACGGCTAGTGGGCATACTGCCTTTATATTTCTAGCATTCCTTTTCTTCATGGTTCAAGTGAGAAAGCTGAGAGCACTAAGAGTGTTCTACCAAATTCAAGCTGCAGACATGCAGTTCACGCAGCTGCAGAGCCTAAACCAAAGAATTTCATTACACATCTTGAGAGATGTCAGCTGTTTGATGCAGAGCCATTGAGAGAGGCTGGCGGAGTAAGCATCCTTTAGAGGAGCAGAGGAGTGTTGTTAAATCCAGCTGCATGCTCCCTGCCATGTATTTAGACAAGACACTACCTACGTGATAATGAGCAGCCAGATTTAATTTGTTGTTATGTTGAATGGTGTGACTGCCATATTTTATTATGAAACACTGGAGTGTAAGATAAGTGACATTTTCTTTCTGCTTCTATAGATGTTTTAGTTTGTAGAAGCCAACTTTGATTTGATATTCTGCGACCAAAACTGGGGCTGAACTTTGTTGTTTTTTTGTCTCCAAAGCACAAAGTATCAAAAACTCAAAAACTGCCAGTTGGTGTCAAATGGCTTTGCACAATCTTGTTTTTGTTCTAGCCTTGAAATCCAGACCCAAATCCAAAAGGGTCTGGTATTGAGTAATGAAAGTCACCCATTTTGAGGGGTGGCACCAAGCTTGCATTGGAAAATATCACTGCACGCAGTTGGATAACACTTTGACCGATCACGACAATACGTGGGGTGACATATCCAGAGCCCCTTATGCTTAGCTACCAACGTAGCTAACTGGTAGCGTAAACTGTTGTAATCTGTTTAGCTTGCCTATAGCAGATACACCAATGGGATTGGTGCAGCTTGGCTACAAGGGTATAGTTAAAGAGCAGCATTACTCAATGCCAGAGTAACTCAGTGAGCTAATTCAAATTGTGCTCTCGCGAAAAAAAACGCTGGATTTCCAGGGTAATTTGGTTCTTGAATTTGAATCTAAAAGTACTATTTTGTTTTATGTAGGCAAAAAACGTTTTTGTTTTTATTTTAGACACTTAATTAACATAGGGGTTATGCAGAAAAACATATTCTAAGGGGTCTTAAAAGACTTGTTTGTTATCTGTGCTAAAACTGAGTGAGACCTCTAGTGCTGCTTTGTTTATTTTGGTATTCCGGCTTTCTCAGCAGCACTGACACATGTGAGCTGTGAGTAAGTATTGGTTATCGCTGTGAGACATTTGCCACAGAAGTTGTGAGTCACTGGCATTTCTTGTGGGCAGAATACCAAATCTGCATAGTCAATGGAAGCAGGTAGAGAGGGGTTGATGATGAATGCCTGATGGTGGAAAAAACAGAGAAGAGAGAGGATGAAGTGGAATAAAGGGAATCTCTTGATAATGTGCAATCATTCAGAAGGATGTACTTATGCTGACATGTTATTCCATTCAGACAGGGATTCTTGTTGACCTCTAAGAAATGATGACGTTTTCTGACAAAGGCGAGGGGGGGGAAAACAGCACTGTTCATGAAGTTTCACACAATGTCTCTTGACATTATGACCTCTTGCCTGTAGGCTTTGGAAAAACTTTCCTTTTGCCATCTCATCCCTGAGGACCCAGTTTGACTTTGACTTGAGTTATGGCTCTGACACTATTACCCTATTTAGAGGCTGTGGAAGTAGATGTGTAGCATTGTCTTTGGTTCAACATGTTGAATTGAGCCCTCTTGTTGCTGCTTTCTTCCAGCTCTGATTAGATCAATGAAGGCTTTAGCCAACTCGATTAGGTGGTATGTGTTCAAGCTGACTTTCATTTCTGAGTCCTTTGCTCTCCAACTGCAGGAGGATGAGTTGTTATGTAACCATAGATGCTACTGATCCAAATATAGCCGCCATTAGGGGATTAGCTCCGGGCCCCAGCAGGCTTGGCTACGCTCGGCTTTGCTGTGGCCCAGTATGGATGTCTTTGCCGCTGGTCCTGCCCTCCACGTGAGTGTCCACTGTTATCACAACAAATTGATGTGCACGCAGACCCACAGCAGAGATAACATCTTTGCCGGCCATTACATCACACGGACGTGCTCCCTCCTAGCACAGGAGTATCTGTGGCTTGACTTTGTGTCCCTTGTGACTGAGACTGGAGGACAGTTTGGCATTAGAGCATGTGTTCTCATTTTTGTTTATTCGAGCTGGCTTTGGATAGACAGATGTTACTTACAATGGTATTATTTTATATTTATATTTATAATTATTTAACAAATGTGTCCAGTAGAGGTTTTTCCATATTATTTGCATATTGTGCAACACCTTTTTTTTTTTGCCTTTAAACAGTGCTGCAACTAATGATTATTTTACATGATCAATTAGTCTGCTGATTATTTGTTTACAAAATGTCCAATTATAAAGTATTTGTTAACTAGATGAAGTCTTCAAATGTCTTGTTTTGTCTCACCAGAACTTCAAAACCCTAAACTAATGAATTTATAATCATAAATTACAGAAATCCAGGAAATGTTTGGTGTCTTTACATGAAAAATAATGTGTATTTAAAAATAATTCATAGGTCATTGTTATTGTTTTTGTTTGATTTGAATTTACTCCGATTCAAAGCGAAATGTTGGATCTCCACTATTCAGCCTTTTAAAGGTGGAAGCACTTGAATATTTATGTGCTGAAGAAGTTGGTTTCCCTCTGTTTTTGCAAAAGTATTTTAGTCCGAGATACTTCTGTGTTTTGACGTTGCTGTGTTGCTGTGCATCCAAATCTGTTCGGGGTAGTGAATTGTGGTTGGGCCAATGATTGCACCATCACCTCTTTTCTCTTTATGACCACCATTCCGCATGCTTAATCAAGTGTTTTTGTATCTTTAATGAAGCTTTTTCTCGAGTTCTAATCATGCTCATTAATTTGCTTCTCTGGTCTCCTTCACTGTCCCCATAGAGCAGACAGACTCAGACATTCTGGGTTGAATAAATCAGAGTCTTAATTTAGATAGGGCACAATAGTACAAAGACATTTCAGACTGCAAGGTATACTACAGAATACCCTCTTTGACCTTTGTGTGTGTATGGCCTATAAATACTGACAGACCACAGGCCCAATGACACTCTAGCACACACAGGATGAAATATTTAACAGGGTGATGAATATTTCAGTGGCAGGTGTAATGTTTCGAGGGAATGATTAACATCATTGCAGACAGGCTAAATATACACCTGGGGGATACAAAAGTAAAGGCATTGTCTGTTTCTCACAAACAAATGCCTAACGTCTCCGTTTTTCTCATTGCTGTTGACAACTTCCTCGCCGTTCTTGTCCTAAGTCTTTTTCAGTGCCCCCCCCCCCTTCCCTGTTTTCCGTAAGTTTTTTCCTTTCCATGACAACTGGGTTTTTAATGAAACTTTTTGTCTTGCAATGGCAACAACGGAGGGCATTAGCCGGTGTATGTGCCGATGGACTCCCCACCTGAATGGTCCATTGTGTCTTGAGGAATAAACAGCCGCTGAGCTCAGACCTCCACTGTTGTGAAAAGACCCACTGATGGAGAAACAACAAGCTTCTGCAGACTGATTTGGTCACCCTGAAATAATTACATGTTTAAGGAATAAAAAAAAAAAAATCAAAGACTGAGTACTCTCATAAAACTGATTTAGCTTATTCATAGTCATGTCAATCCCACTTTTTCAATGCTGGGTAAAATGAGAAGACGTTTCCTTTTTCTGTAATCAAGAAAGATAATCTCATTGACAGTAATTAGGGTACAGCTGTTGCTAGAGAAATGGATATATGATCTTACTTGTCTGACTACAATAAGATGATACTGAGGTCCTAACGACTGTTCTTTATTTCCGGATTATTTTCGGAGCGACATTCTTCAGTTCTTTAAAATATGCATAGTTTTCTCATTCATTTCATGATTTCTTTCCCTCTTTCCCCTTCCTTTTCATCTCCAGCTGATCTCCGTGGTGCCCGCCACCTCCTCACTTCCCAGCATTCCTTGCCTGGGATCCCTGTGGCCTTGAAACAATCCATTGACCTGCGTACATCCATGGACGGGAAGTACAAAGAGATTGCTGAGGTTAGTACTCATTGATTGTGCTCAGTTGTCAACCTAATAAATGAAAATGTATTTTGAACTGATTTGTGTCTAGATGTGTAGACTACTATAACATTGTTTACTGTATGTGTGAAGGAGCTGTTCTCCCGCACAATGGCAGACAGTGAGATGCGCAGTGCTCCCTATGAATTCCCTGAGGACAGTCCAATCGAACAGCTGGAAGAGAGACGTCATCGCTTGGAGCGACAGATAAGCCAGGATGTCAAGTAAGTGCAGCAAAAGGAAGGAGGTTGTTTGCTAATAGACAAACATGTGACGATATTTGCTGCCAGACTCTGCTCTAATGATCCCCTTTTTTCGCTCAGGTTTGAACCCGACATTCTCCTGCGAGCCAAACAGGAGTTCATGAAGACTGACAGTGCTACAGATCTTGAGTGAGTGTTTTCACTAGCTGTAGGCAACAGTGGTGTCATTATCCATTGAATGTATATCTTAAGTACAAGAATAGAAAACAATTTAAGTAATCTGTTTGTTTTATCTATTATAAGATACATGAAGGAGAAGAGCCCATTTCCAGACCTGCAGGACCTGGTTCCAGAGAAAGAATACCAGCGAGTGGCTATTTCTGGGGATGAGAAATGTGGGGTAAGTGTAAGTCAGAATCCCAGCAATGAAGGGAAAATCAGAAATGGTTTTCTTGGTAGAAGCACTTTGCCCAGAATTCTTTTTGTTGCATTTCTTACAAATAAATGCAAAATATACACTTTGTTTCTTTTCTTCTCTTTTATTCCTTTTAATTGTTTCATCATTCTTCCAACAAGGTTCCCTTCACAGATCTGTTGGATGCAGCCAAATGTGTGGTGAAGGCTCTGTTCATCAGACAGAAGTACATGGGTCTGTCGCTGCAGAGTTACTGCAGGACCACCGCTCGTTACCTGCAGGAGCTGAGGGAGAGACCTCTGGACTTCGAAAACTACGAGGAGGAGATCTCAGAGACCGCAGTCACTGCAGGTAAGTACATATGTAAATACATCTACACCCCTACACTAATATTTTTATTTACTGCGCACTTAATACATGCATATCCAACAAAAAGGAGGTTATGATTTGTGCTGAATCAATTGTTCATTAATTTCCCCAACAATTATTATAACTGATTGATCCTAAAGTTTTCAAGTCATTTGTATTTTTCTGGTTCTAGCTTCTCAAATTTGAAGATTTATTGTTTTTAGTTATTTTTGTAATCATTGTTAATCGAATAGCATAAAAAGTTAAGAAACTTCTAGAAGTTTGCAACAGATAGACATGCAATAGATATTGCATCAGTAGACAAAAACAACAATAAAACAATTTAAATTATTGTTATTCACAGTTTTATTCTTGATCATTCCAGAACTTAGATTAGTGGTGATGTTAGATTAGTAATCTTATGTTACTATAGGAATATAAATCATGTCCATTGTCATGTGCCGTACTTTCACAATAAGACATAAGCGGGCACACCCACAGATTTCACAATCCATCTGTCACACACCCCTGACCAGGCTATCACAGCGTGCAAGCTGTTCAAATGATACCTTAGTTGCATGTGTGCTGCCACCTCGTCCAGAGCCGTGACACAGTGCAACATTCTGTCTCCTCTCAGATGCCACAATGCACCCACCTGTCTCTAAAACGCACCCCTATGAGAACCAGGACCCTGCCAGCATGCCCCACGATATGGGATATGGCTGCAAGATGGTGGATGGTGTCATGCATGTGTACACAACGAGGAACATTATGGAAAAGTGAGATATTTATGATGAATCACTCGCATGTTTGTACCTCGATTTGGTTGGATGCATGTCTGTTTTTAGACCCAGCTCACACATTTTGTTGGCAGCAAAGAGTTTCTTGCTTAAGTTTTGATGTCGCCAACAGGAGCACAGAGCTGGACTTGCCGTATCCAGACCTGCAGGAGTACATTGCTGATATGAATGTCATGATGGCCCTCATTATCAATGGCCCAGTGTATGTTTTTCTTATTTAGATTTTCTTTTTAAATTATACCGTTCTCATCTAAACCACATAAAGTAACCCTAATTTGTTTGTGTTTACCTTATCCACAGAAAGTCCTTCTGCTACCGACGTCTGCAGTATCTTAGCTCCAAGTTCCAGATGCACATTTTGCTGAATGAGATGAAGGAGCTGGCAGCACAGAAGAAAGTCCCACATCGAGACTTTTACAATATCCGTAAGGTGAACTTGGGAGCTGTTTTCTACTGTGCCTAATCAAAATCATTTATTGTAATCCAGAAACGGACTCTAGTAGGCTATATACTTTTTTGTGTGTTGTACAGGTTGACACACACATCCACGCTTCGTCTTGCATGAACCAAAAGCACCTTCTGCGTTTTATTAAAAGGGCCATGAAGAAGTATCCCAAGGAAATTGTGCGTGTGGAAAATGGCAAGGGTCAGACGCTCATGGAAGTGTTTGAGACCATGAACCTGACGGCCTTTGACCTGAGCGTGGACACTCTGGACATGCATGCAGTGAGTAACGCCCATGATGGATAGATCATAACCGTTTTGAAATGACAAACAGGGACCAGACAACAGCTTCAGGTAATGCGAGATTGTTTGAATCACTTTCTCACTTGCAGGACCGAAACACTTTTCATCGCTTTGACAAGTTTAATGCCAAATACAACCCCATCGGCGAGTCCATTCTGAGAGAGATCTTCATCAAAACAGACAACTACATTGAGGGGAAATACTTTGGCCACATTATTAAGGTGCTTACTGAATCCATTAACTATCACTTTACCACTGATACCTGCAGAATGAGTGTATGAGATGGACACTGGCCCCCTCTGCTGATTGTTTGTGTCACTGCTTCTCAGGAGGTGATGGCAGACCTGGAGGAGAGCAAATACCAGAATGTGGAGCTCAGGCTGTCCATCTACGGACGCTCCAGAGACGAGTGGGACAAGCTGGCCCAGTGGGCTGTCAAACATCGGGTCTACTCCACCAATGTGCGCTGGCTTGTGCAAGTGCCACGACTCTTGTGAGTAATCTCAGTGGTGGGAAGTACAATACTACATTTACACAAGTATTATACTTAAATATTGAGGCATTTCAACCTCATGCCACCTTGTACTTCTATTCCACTACATAAATATTTTAGTTAATGTTTTAGTTAAAATTCTACATATAAAACATAAATGTATGATATATACTGTATATATATGTAGAATATAAGACATGTTTTCAGTTATTTCACACTTTTTTGTTAATTACATAATTCCATATGTGTTTATTCATAGTTTTGATGCCTTCAGTGATAATCTACAATGTAAATAGTCATGAAAATAAAGAAAAAGCATTGAATAAGAAGGTGGTGGTTCCAAAACTTTGGCCTGTACTGTATGTGTGTGCGTGTGTGTGTGTTGTTTATTAACACACACACACACATGTACATATATATTTATATATGGATAGGATTAAAGAGTCTGTAACCTTTGCAAGACAACCATCTGAAAGGCGACACATTTTCTACACATTAATAATTGCGTATACTTTTTTGACAGTGACATACTTTTACTTAAGTAAAATACTTGACTACTCTAACATTACTGAGTATCACTTATTGAGGTTTACAAACAGCCACATCAGTCGCTAAGCATCTTTAAAATATATCTACATGAGTAAAAAGAGCACATGAAACGTAACATTTTAGCAATGCAACCATTATCTCACAACTGACTTCTTGATTTGTATTTTGTCTCTCAAAGTGACGTCTACCAAACAAAGAAACAGCTGTGCAATTTCCAAGAGATGCTGGAGAACATCTTCATGCCTCTGTTTGAGGTTACAGTGAACCCCGGCAGCCATCCAGAGCTGCACCTCTTCCTTCAGCATGTACGAAGTCTTTGCTGTGCAATCAGGCGTTTATATTGTTCATATGTAGCCACACCCTGATTGTTTCATGGACCTCTCGTTGCTCCCTCACACAGGTTGTAGGTTTTGACAGTGTGGATGATGAGTCGAAACCAGAGCAACATATCTTCAACCTGGACAGTCCGCTGCCAGTCAACTGGACAGAGGAGGACAACCCGCCCTACTCCTACTACCTCTACTACATGTACGCGAACATGACTGTGCTGAATCACCTGCGCAGGTACGTACCGACACCTCAGTCCAAGTGGCTGCTTTTTTTTTTTTTTCATATATTTCTCAGATTCAATGTATGGACTCATTTTAAGATTCTTAAAAAGTATGAAGTTTTGGACAGAAATATATATCTATTATGCTTTTCACAAAATGCAAAACAAGTATTTTTTCCTAAACGTGGGGCGTTTCATTGTTACAAAATACAATGCTTTTTTTGTTTATTGGTACACACATAAGACTGCATAAAATTCAGATAATGAAAACATAAGAAATGCCTAAGGAGAGGTCAAGAGGCCACAGGCGTCTACCTTGTTGACTTTATTTTTATTATTACTTAATTTTTAACAATAAAAATGAAAATATTGAAAGCAACTGAAATACTACATTCTATTTTTTTTTTATCCTTGAGACACAAAACCATTATAAAATAAAATAAATATCCAAGACAAATTGCTATTTGCAAATAATAATGGAATAACAAACATTTCTTCACAAAGGTTTACATGTTTTGTCTTTCTTATATTTTATCAAATTCATTCATTCTCATCAGTATGATTTGATTACAGTTTCACTTTTTAACATGTCAGCTTTTCTTTTACTTCACATTGTTCCTGCTACAATTGATATGCTAAAATAAATCTTTAAGTAATACAATTGTGAGAGAAAGTTTGGCATGTAAATAGTGTGAAATGGAATAGATTGAATATCTATTAAATTAACAGAGAAATTACAGGACTCAACCTCTTTTAAAATGTTATAACTGTAGTAATAGGGTAACAAACCACTAAATACCTTCTTATCCTTTTGGATTTGTCTGTTGCCCTTTAGTAGTCATCTGTTTTACTTTTGAGTCACTGAAGAGCAGCAATGAAGGTTCATTTATGCCAACATGCTTTGCCCGATTGTCTAGAAGACAAAAAAAGCTGAAATATGTTACAACCCTTCAATCCGTTTAAGTCACCCTCCTAATATCTTTGTCTTCTTTGTTCAGGCAGCGGGGGTTTCCCACACTCGTCCTACGTCCTCATTGTGGGGAGGCAGGGCCGATCCATCACCTGGTGTCTGGTTTCATGCTGTCAGAGAACATCTCACACGGGCTGCTGCTCAGGAAGGTGTGACCTCCATATCACAACAGCTGCTTTATTGGTTTAAAAGTTTGCGAGGACATGAGGATTTAATAAAGAAATTGTGCAAGGCTTCGACTCAGCTAGATCATGTTCATTATGTTTATTAGGTTATTTATACTTTAGCTATAATCTCACTTCTATACATGGTCATGGAATGTACTCCCAGCACATTGATTGTTTATTACAGCACATAACATTATGGCTCATGTCGCTCCAGGCTCCTGTTCTGCAGTATCTGTACTACTTGGCCCAGATAGGTATCGCCATGTCTCCTCTCAGCAATAACAGCCTGTTCCTCAGCTACCATCGTAACCCTCTGCCAGAGTACCTGTCAAGAGGCCTCATGGTCTCTCTGTCCACAGACGACCCTCTGCAGTTTCACTTCACCAAGGTCAGTGTACACAGCCAGTAAAACATTTGTAACATTCTACAGTTCAGATTATCATTTAAAATTTAAAATGTATTCATTGAAAATGTGGAAATAAGAAATATGGTATGAGCAAATTGCTATAATAATAGTACTAAGTGATAGTTGCATGTATGAAGTGAAGAGTACGTTTTTAATAAGGCACCTGTATAGTATGTATGTAGTATGGTGGCTTAATTGGCTGACTTCTCCTGCAAACTTTTCTCCAATAAAACATGAATTAGACACTTAGTCACTTAGTCTAAGAGTGAAAAATTACTAAAAATCATTACAGGTTTTTTTAGACCAAAGGTTGTATCTATTTTAAGCAATATGAATTGAAGTTATAATCCTCATTATTTTAATTATATTGACACCCATCTTTATAACATTTATGGGTCTGGCACTAGAGTCCACATTGTAGACTTTTAAAATGCAAGACCAATAGCATATTGTAATTACCTTTCAAACCACCACCATTCCTATGCAAACCAATTTTAGGGTATTTATAGATTTAAAAAAACATGCTACATTATTTTTAAAATCCTTCAACAAGCAGTGCATGCTAAACTGGGATATTATTGTGTGCTATGTGTAGGAGCCTTTGATGGAAGAGTACAGCATTGCTGCTCAGGTGTGGAAGCTGAGCTCCTGCGATATGTGTGAGCTGGCCAGAAACAGCGTGCTGATGAGCGGATTCTCTGATAGGGTATAAATTATCTTTATTTTTTTCTTATTATCCGGTGGTATGCTGTGGTCTGGGTGAATACTCATTTCTGATTGGCTGCAGGGTGTCCATAAAAAAGGGTTATAGGACACCTCATAAGTAGTTCTGGTGAAACTGACTGTTTACCGTTCTAAATGAATGCGCTACATTCGATGAAAAAGAAAATCTAGATATGTTATTTCTAACACTGAGTGTAGTCTTTCAGTGCTTAGTCGACACCACAGCATAGCGCTAACACAATAGCTGCAATGTGGAAGTTGCACTGCCCCTTGGATCTGGGAGCCGCTCAGACCGGTTTGACCACAATCAGAAGGATGAAACATGTTTTACTGTGTAAACACAACTACAGCCTTCCCTCCTTGGTCTTTTGTTCTGCAGACAGTTTAATGTCACTCTTCTTCTGGATCAGGTGAAGTGCTCCTGGCTCGGCCCCAAACACATTAAGGAGGGGCAGGAGAGCAACGACATCAGGCGCACCAACGTTCCTGACATCCGTGTGGCATACCGGTATGAGACCATGTGCGAGGAGTTGAATTTAATCACACAGGCCATCCGCACAGATGAGCTGGAGACCATCGAGGAGGAGGGGAGTCTGTATATGGGATCTGTTCAGGGAGAGAAGTGAACGTGCAGCACAACACAAACCCAATTCTAACGTATTACATTCAGTTTTCACATGACTTTGTACAGATTTGCATATCAACATACCACACCTGTGAATAGAGAAATGCTTTGTTACAAGAAGATTATGAAAGTTGCTACAGTGGCAGTGTGAGAGAGGACCTAAAATCTGTGTATCCAAGGTGTTTACTTCCTTTAGTTTCCTTTGTCATTCTTTGTTTACTCTGTTTAGGGGATTTCATCAAGACCCTCAATGTATTTATTTAAAATCTTTAGATTTCCATGGTTTGTGACTACATTTCATCAATATTTCTGCAGTTTTTCTACACATAGGGCTGTACCTACCATGACACTGAGGTCATGTTCTTTTGTTATCTTTTGACAATTCTGGGGGTTTTAGTGACTTTGAGAGGAGTTTACTTTCTGCAATTAAAAGCATACACATGATGAGTATTTTCTTAGGCAGTATTTATATTTATTTTCTTTCTTTTTGAAAGTTATTCATAGACTCCACATATTTAATTGGATCTACCTTTAGCAAGAGACAAACTTCTTCTATTTTAGTTAGTTGTGATTTCCAGGAGCTGGTTGCACCAGCTGTTAATTACAAACTTTGCGTAGCTGTAAGTGCTTTCTAAGTTGAGATTTATGGAACATCAAAATAAAACATGTTCCACCACACTAAGCTATTACCAAGGGATTAGATGTTACTAAATATTTATCCCAAGTAACTGCTATCTAGCAAACTGAACTAACTAGCAAAGATAACATTTGCTTGCCTATAATGCCACTGAGGTCGGAGCAATAACATATTTTCCATTCATTAAAAACTGACTGAATACTACTAACTCTGACACATATTTCTCCATGTATGCATAGTATATAAATAAAAGTAACACTGTCATTTACAAAGGATTGAACTGAAGTTAGCTACTTGAAATTGTTACTAAGAATTTAGGAACAACTTTAAACACACAACTAGTAATGAATTGACAAACAGCTGGTGCAACCTAATCCAGAGGAATTTCATTGAAAGCACTTCCCCATTCAAATCAAACTAGTAAATATACACGAATAGCTAACTGAATAAATAAAAAACAAAAAAATCCAACTAAAATCTCAATTTGGTGAGTGACGGGTGAGGCAAATTACAACTTGTGACCTTAGTATTTCTAAAACCCTGGCTAGAGCCCTGACTACTTATCAAATCATGAATCTTTGCAGCAAAATGTGATTAAGATGTGATGCAAAACCCTTTCATGTCTATTCATAAAGTCAAATTAGAAACACTGCATGAATCTTTGTCTGTTTGGTTGACATATTCTAGTGTAATTATCCACAGGATAGTACCTCATGCTTTATAGCGTGCAGAAAGATCTCCATCCTCCGTATTCCTGTTACTGGTAACAGCATGCTTCCCACAGCTGTTCTGTGTCTCATATTCTTGCTGTTTTTTTTACAGTCTTTACAGTTATTCAGCAGAGTTGCATGATGTCACGTCAATATCTGTTTCTGGTGTGTGGTAATGCTACTCAGTTGTAGCATCTTATGATACCAACTCTCATTTTAACATTGTAACATTGTTTCTCCTGACAGTCTTAACTGTAACTCTGATCTGATACCATCTTTCCTTAAACACATATTTGAAACACATATATTTGAGTCGTAGTACAGTGAATGAGGCATGATCTGTTCCTTCAGTTTTCCATCCATGCATGAGTCCAACTAGTGCCAAATTCATGAATAAACACATTTTTAGAGAACTGTAACTCTTCTTACTCGTTTACTCATTTTGAAACTCCTGCCTTCAGTATAGGTCATGGTGTTATCTGTTGGGCTACTTGTTGCTATTCAAAAGCACTGCATGCCCCTTCCAGAGAATTATATGTGCTGTTTGTGAAATATTATTTGTCTGGATTATTTGTGTTAAAAAATAAATGTTCAAAGTGCTTGACTTCCTGCAGTTCTTACATTCAAAAAAGTAAATAAATGTCTTCTGAAACTGAAAACTGCAAGTTACAAAAGTAATAAAGACAAAAATAATTTAGACAAATAAGGTGTGTTAGTATGACCTTCAGCAGTTGATAGTTTGTAGGTTTTCTGTGGTCATTTGTGTTAGTGGGTAAAAAAAAAAGAAAAGTGAAACAAAGAGTACATTGTCTGGTGTGCCCATAATATTCAGCTCATTATACTCCAATGTGGGTCAAAGTTAGCACAAAGTTCAAAACTAAATTCAGACCAATTAAAAGCCTGCATCCTTCAAAATTTGAGAATTGAGTTCTGGCAGCAAATAATGAATTCCTTGCTCACACGCATTGTAGACATTCATTTATCTGCTATATAAAAGTTTTCTTGAGGCAGGGAACAAATGTGTTTAAATCTCTTTGATCTACATCGAGGGACTCTGAACCACCTTCTGGAGCGCAGTAGCACATACTCAGCATGTAGAACATGGGATGGGTCATCAACTATCCTGATTCCAGTTTTAGAGTAGCCTGATAGACCGGTGCTGACCAATCCCCACAATCTTCCATGCAGTCTTCATCAGTCAGACCAGTTGCACAAACAGGTTCCCAGACCAAGCTCTGATGCCATATCTGATTAAAACAAAAAACAACATGAATTTCTGACTGACACCATGAACTCTTAGTCAACGCAGAAAATGTAGTGTGCTGGGTAGCTCACCTGTGCGCACGCCCATATATAGAGGTTCACTCCTCAATGCAGAGGCCGCGCGTTTAAATCCGACCTTCGGCTCTTTGCTGCATTTCATTCCACTTCTCTTTCCACTTTCATGTCTTCAGCTGTCCTGAAAAAATTAAGACCTAAAATGCCCCAAAAATAATCTTTAAAAACTGAAAGAAAGTGCAGACTGCTACTGAGACTGTCCATTTGGATGCTCCAAGATAGCGATGTTGTCTATATAAATGCCAAGATATTTATATGAGGAGACCTGTGCGATATTTTCACTTTGGACGACCACAGGCCTGTGGTTGCCAACTTCGCCAGGGGTCAACACCATCTCCTCAGTTATTTTTTTATAACATTCTGAACTGTTGTTGTCATCACACCATTTCTGATGGCAGTATCCTTGAAAAATGTAATGATGGTTGTTGGGATTATAACTTTTATACTCATCTTTGTAAAGGGTAAAAAGTAAAGGTAAACTGATGCAACCCTGGGTGGGTATACTTAAGGTTCTGACTCTAAGAGAGTACCAATAACACTGACCTGCTGTTTAAGGTTGTTAGAAACGAGTGGTATCGCCTAATAATAATAGGTCATTCAGCTTTTTAATTAATAGGTGTGGCTGTACGTATTAAATAGTTAACTAAAATCTGCAAATAGGACACATGAATATCAGGTATTGGTCCTCTAAATGCTTAGATATATAAATAGTACTATGGTAGTGACTGGGTCTTCTTTTGCACCTAAATGCAAACTGAAAAGGATATAATGAGAAGCTCACATCTGTTTTCAATAGGTTGACAATGTCCAGAGACTTTTGGTAAATAGGTCACCAGGCCTCTGCCAGCTCTACAATGCATAATCTCAGCATAGTCCACTGCAAGAAAATCGGGTAATCCAAATTAACCTTGCATACAAATTATTTAATTCATCGGTTTTTATCTCAATTATTGGCTTTATCTTTATAATCAGCTACTTTTTGTGTGTGTAGTAGCAAATTATTGCACCAAATAAACTATTTTGTATGCAGGAGGTAACTCCATAGTTTTATTTAGAAGGTTTAAAACAGTAATCTCTGAACACTTTCTTGCAGTAGAGCCTACTTTATTGTGTTTACTCATGGGGAAAGTCTGGACTTGCAGCCTCAGCATGATTCTGCAACTGGAAAAACAGGATTTCAATACACAATACATTTTATTTAACAGCGCCTTTCTAACACTCAAGGACGCTTTACAAACAATAAAAGGTTTAACGTTACATCTGTTAGACCGGATGGATGAATGAATGAAGCAGAGCTCTCGATCGTCATTATACCCACACACCTTGAAAAGTATTTATGCAAACAAAAAGAAACGGTTAACTATGTTAATGTTATGTCTGTAGATCTGTCTATGGGTTTATCCCGCCTATGGGTTTATCCCGCCTATGGGTTTATCCCGCCCACCTCCAAGGCTCGCGGAACCTCATAGGCTGCAGAAAGAAACCACCTCACTAGCTAGCTACTACCTTAGAACAGAGCTGTTGAAGTCGCCAACAGGCAGCCACAGTTTTTCTCGGAAAGTGAACCAAAATGACCATGAAACTGGCTTACTGGGATATCCGTGGGGTGAGTTGAACCGTCTTCCTTGTTAGTAAAGTAACGTTAACTGAGCTTCTGTTGTTTGCAGCGCTGTTGATGTTATCGTTAACGGCTGCCGCTGGAAAAGATCCACCAGACCCCGGTTTAAAACACACACCGTGACAAACTCAAACTCTTTGTATCTAGCAAATTTACTAATTAGCAGGCCTAGCTACTGACATTTCAAATGTACTAACGCTATGTAACGTATAAGAACTATAAGCAGAGTCTTGCTCCGTGAAATAAATCGCCCCCGGGCCTGGCTCCTTGTGCTCATCATGGTGCACATCATCAAAATGTTATCAACCTCACATTTGACTTAACCGTTGCTTCTGTTACTGTTGCTTCTACGTTGATGTTAGCTAACCTGTATGATTTCAAATTAGAAGTAGCGTTAGCAAATTATCCGGCGTTTACTGAAAGAAAGGAAACCCTAGAAGGGTTAGAGTCCGCAGGTTGGATAAAAGAACGTTTATTACAATAGAACATATTCCAGAGACAAGGTTACAGAGAATATGCATCCATAGCTCTCCCTAAGTTTGTCTAACTCTTTTTCCTTTCTGCATGATCTTTTGTGCACAGGGGCGGTTCATTTGCTACCACGTGACATGTTTGTGCGCTGTGTTTTGTCTTCAGAAGGTAGTGCCTAGCAGAGCTCGGCCTGCAAAATAGATAACAGGTCTCAGACTGCTACTGGAGAGGATCTTAACCCAAACAGAGGACATGTCCCTAACCACCCTTGGCCCTGCTTTTCAGAATTAAACTCACTCGGTAGAGCTATGGTTGGACACATTGTACCAAAACAACTTATCAAAAAGGTCACAGTAAACTTATGAACTATCACACTGAAACCAAGCAGACTATGTGTAATGCTTTTGCTCTTTAGCTCAAAATATAATGAATGTAACACACATGATTAATATAGTACACTCTGTGAATATAATGACGTTTATGAGCACACATGATATGAATACATTTTATTCCAACATTACTCAGGTTTAGCATTGTTATCAGTAAAATTTAACGGATGGTAACGTAAGTATATTTTTTTTAAAGGACCAATAAACGGGCTTTTGTTCGTAGTTGCTGCTAGCTAGGGGCAAAAATCAACAACAGTATTTCAAACAGCTGCTAAAATTGCCAGAACATAGGGACCGATATGCTTTAGAGTGCCAACTCATTTGAATTCATTTAAATCATTTTTGATTAATCTGCCTAATATGACATTAATTTGTTGTGGATAATTAGTATAAACTAAAAACTTAAGTGGTTAAAAATTTATCAAACAGTAAAATTTAACATTTTTAGAATCTGATAAACCTGGTTGACCTGATAAATCCCTTATTTGTGATTGTTCATGACACAAATACTTCAGTGATCCCCTCATGAAATTGTTCAGTTACAGTTGCTCCCAGTCATATTAAAGGCATAAAAAAGCATACAAAAAATGCACATAATCAGTACAGTGGTTGGTTAACATAAGTTTAATCAAAGGATTAAAAACGTCCTGACTTGGGAAGTGCTCTCCTACACAGGACCTGACGATGCAACAATATAACAATTCACAATTCTGTGGTAGTCCCCACCCAGACTGCTAGAAACCTGGATGTGACACTAAACGACCAACTCGCCGTCACTGCCAACTTTGCTGCAACTACCTGATTGTGTAGATTCATGCTGCATAACGTCAGATGGATCCGTACCCCTTCTAACGCTGAAAGCGTCTCAGATTCAGGCTCTAGTCATCTCACGTCTACATTGGCTTGCTGGCCTGCAGCTCCTTTAGTATGCAGCAGCTTAACTTGTTTTTAACCCCCCCCCCCCCCGTTCTCCCACGCTACACCGCTCCTCCGGTCTTTTCACTGGTTACCAATTGCTGCCGGTATCCGCTTCAAGGCACTAGTACTTGCACGCAGATGCACACAAATGGATCCGCCCCAGTTTACATCCAGGACATGGTAGTACCTTATACCCCAACCCACCCACTCCGCTCTGCATCAGCTAACCTGCTTGCTGCCTCCTCACAGCAAGGAACAGTTAATCACTCAACAAAATCCAAATTGTTTGCTGTCCTGGCTCCTAAATGGTGGATTGTTTTAAGAAATGAAGGTTAGTCAATCCGGAAAATTGCTAAAACTTTGAATGTGTCCCCAAGTGCAGTTGCAAAAAACATCAATTAGTATGCACAAGTCTTAGGCAGGTGTGGAAAAACTAAGAGTGCTGTCAAAAATACAAATTGTTTATTTTTATCAATTTACAAAATGCAAAGTGAACGAACAAAAGAAAAATCGAATCAGTCAATTAATACCCTTTGCCTTCAAACCAACATCAATTCTTGAAGATAGACTTGCAAAATGTCGGGCAACGTTGAGGATCATGGGTGCTGTGGTCAGCCAAGGAAACTTGAGATGAAAAGCACATCAAGCTTATTTTTGTTTGAAATTGGAGGATTGGACAGCAGTGACATCAGCTCACAACTGGCAGAAACCAGTGGGACCCAGGTACACCCATCTACTGTCTGGGGAAGTCTTTTCAGAACTGGTCTTCATGGAAGAGTTGCAGCCCAAAAAAAAGGCCACGCAACTCAACTATGCACAAAAAACGGAACTGGGTGCAGAAAAATGGCAGCAGGTGCTCTGATAAGTCAAAATGAAATAGTTGGCTGGAGCAGAAGGCAGTTTGTTTGGGCTGCATTTCTGCGCATGTAGTTGGATATTTGGTCAGGATTAATGGTGTTCCCAGTGTAAAGAAGAACAAAATGTCGTGGAAGTGATGGCATGGCCCCCAAAGAGCCCTGATCTCAAAATCAGCTGCACTTTCATATGGCTCTTTGTAGTTTTGCTTATTTAAAGCTAATGTACTTGCACTAACTACTTGTTGTCTTTGGACCTGACCTTTGGAGGTTAAAAGCACTTACTTGATAATCACTTTGGCTAAAAGCATCAGCCCAATGACATGTAATGTAAAAACTTGTATCCATTGTAGCCCTTTAACAATTAACATGACATATTCTGATTTTTGGACACTTGTCCAGCTCGCCCAGCCTATCCGCCTGCTGCTGGAGTACACCGGCACCAAGTATGAGGACAAGTTTTACGTCTGTGGTGAAGGTAACTCACCAATTCAATCAGCAGATCCACAGTTGGGATTTTTCACCTAAGAAGTGGCTTAAGTGTCCGTACAACATACCTACTTATTCATCTGATCCACATTTCTTTTGCACAGCTCCTGACTACGATAAGAGCTGCTGGTTTGATGAAAAACCAACTCTTGGAATGGACTTCCCCAATGTAAGTGAGTTTAACTCGTGAGTATTAATTGAAGTGTAAAGCTGGTTTAAAACGTCAACAAATAATGGCATTGTGTAACATCTCACCACAGCTGCCCTACTTGGAGGATGGGGACAGGAAGCTAGTTCAGAGCAATGCTATCATGAGATACATTGCTCGTAAGCACAACTTGTGTAAGTATTGTTTATTCCACAAATAAATAATTTGTTCAAAAGAGGCAAAGTTTTAGTAAATCCAATTTTTTATTCCTACATTGGGAATCTTTCAACCCAATCTTTGGGAACCGTGCATGTGTGTGTGCGCGTGTGTGTGTGTGTGTTATATACATACATATACACACACACACACACACACACTGTATATAGTAATATCCCAGAGTGTTACTAAATCTGATCTGATCCCAGGTGGAGAGACAGAGGATGAGAAGGTCCGTGTGGACCTCTTGGAGAACCAGTCAATGGACTTCAGAAACGGCTTTGTGAGGCTGTGCTACACTGACTTTGTGAGTACTACAGTAAAATATTAAGAACATTGAATGTGTCCTGTCATGCCTGAATCTTCACTAAAGCCAACATCACCTCTCTGACATCAGGACAAGATGAAGCCAGGGTACCTTGAGATGCTGCCAGGCGTACTAAAGCAGTTCTCAGATTTCTTGGGAGACAGGAAGTGGTTCGCTGGTGACAAGGTGTGTCAGCCCTTGGGAGGCTTCATATGTTAAGCACAGTCGTCCTTAAATTTTCATTACTCAGTTGTTTTTTTACACTACAACCAGTGTTGGGGAGTATTTCCTTGCATGTAACGACATTATGTAATTTAATTTGCAAAATAAAGGGAACTGATACTGGTAAAAATGTCAATAAATTAAAGTTCCCTATAGTCATGTTTCCATATAATTTTAAGCAAACTTTTAAAATGTCGCAATAAAAGAAAATGCAAATTAGAAGTGTTAACCGCAAATAAACTAGACTACGCAACGCGTAGATTTGTCACAAGTTGACGTTATGAATAGTTGTACATTGCAAACCGGCTTGCTAAATCAGAGCGTTTAGAAGTTTTTTGGCTAAATGGAGAGAGGTAGCATTGTACTACCTGAGGTGGCCACCCGTGCAGATCACAGGTGTGTGTGTGTGTGTGTGGCAGAAACATTTGGTGTCGGCAAGACAACTGTTCACCGCTGTTTCCTTCTCCTATTATCAGCATTAACTTTTGTTTTTCTTCTACTATTTTTGGGGGGGAAAGGGCAAAAACCACCTCAAGAGCGTAAAAACTTGTTTGCAAATCATTTTAATTAAATTTTGCCAACTGCATCAACATTTTCTAATTCAGTACTTCAAATACAAAAAATACTTTTGATGGAATTGTGACCTGACATGATTACATTAGGGTTACATCTGAATATTTTCTACAAAAGCTAGGCTATATGTTGAACAATGTTAATTTAGTTGCATTGCATGTTTTTCATATGCACAATTTCTTTTGCCACGTCTTGCCTACCTACCCTCCGTACGACACACCCCGGGCTTCCGTGTCTTGAATACAGATTTTAGCACCATATTTGTAAATCCGTGACCTCAGAATGATCTCATATTAAATATGTGCTGAAGTCCCACATTTTGGTTCGCTTTGACTGATTGGTCTAAAACAACTGTTGATTAGTGCTACTTTTGAAGGTTAGTTTGGGCTGTTTCTCGCTTTCAACATGTTTTTTAACATCACGTTTCTTTACAACAGATCACTTTTGTGGACTTCATCATGTACGAGCTGTTGGATCAACACAGGATGTTTCATCCTAAGTGCCTGGATGACTTCAAGAACCTCAAAGATCTTTTAGTCCGTTTTGAGGTGAGAACCCTCAACTGTTAAACAGTCAGGAAAATAAAATGTCCCGCACATTAGCACCTTTTGTAGTGATTGTGGAGTTGCTTCTGTGCTGGTCTTGCAAAGTAATTTTTGATTGGCTTGTTTTATCATAGGCTCTGGAAAAGATTGCTGCCTACATGAAGTCAGATAGATTCATGAAGACTCCTGTCAACAACAAGATGGCCAAGTGGGGAAACAACAAAGAGAAATAATGCAAAGAAGAAAAGTTCCTAAGTGCCACTGACTCAACTATTTGTAAATTCCAGACTAGAGATGAGATTGTAGTTTTATCTTTAGTATGTCTTTTTATAAGCAGTTTACTAGCTGTTGCTATAGATTTCATGCCCTTTAATCATGTTCTAGTTTTCCAAATATGTATGGGCCAGTTCTAAAAAAAAAAATCTGTTCAGTCAGAATTTTGTAAAGAAAGATCCAGGTTTTGATTGATCTTATAAAGATAAGTAGAAACTTTCATTTGAATTAAAGCACTTAAATTACTTGTCACATTTGAAAGATTTATTTTGGACAAATTAAAATAAATCTTGTACCGACTTATTTTCGTTTGACTCAATTTCAACATCACTTTCTGTACAATACATGTATGTAATGGAAATATATTATAGATGGTATAAGTTAATGCAAGTAAAAAATGGGGATGGATTGAACAAATGTCTACATAGTAACATACAATCAGTTAAAAAATTTACTTAGAATAACAAAGCACATAAGAGAATTAAGTAAACATTTATTTTAATTACCCACAATTATTGCTGCCGATGATACATTACACAAAGTATAACATGTCAAGTTTCATTTAGTAAAATGCTTTCCCTAAAGCAACAAATTTATGACAAGAGGATGAATTAGAAAATAATGCCAGATGATCTGTAGATGAAAACCCAAAGTGAAGCAGGACATTAGTAGTGGCCGTTGTACCGGCCCGATGGTTCACTGGCGAGCTGTAAGGAACAGGATGAACCATTATGTATGTGCGGCAGTTTGAAGTTGGGCTGAAACATTTTCCACAACGACTGAACATGCGCTCTTGCAGGTAAATTTCAATCCTCGAGAGTGCAACATACATAGAACTTATTAGAGCGTTTCTATGACCACAGTGGTAAACAAACTGCTGTGCTTACTGCACAGAAGGACAAAAAAACGAAAACGGAGGATTGGATATGTGTCATAAAAATGTCGACGCATACGGACATGTTCTGCTAGAGCTTTGTCAAACTGGTCAGTCGTTATTTTGAGAAGAAGTGAACCCAAACAGAAAGGGTCAGCTTTCTCATTTCACACTATAGCAGCAATTCTCAGACTGCATTACGATTTTTAGGTTACACATTCCAAAACGCAACACAGCGTAAAATCAATCTTGTGTAGTTTAAAGTGTTTATGTACTTGGTGGACCCTGTTTCTGCCCTTAGTGTGTGCATATCACATGGCATTACTTACGGCAATGGCTGATTTAATGGCCTGAAGCTGGAAGAAGACCTTGCCTCCTTCCTCAGGACACACAGTCCTAATCTCATCCTTGGTCATCCCCAGAAGCAGTTTACCAGTCAGCACCCCGAGGCTGGTCACAGTGCTGTACACAACAAGGCATTAAACAAACAATATCTGACTTAATCATGCAATACAAGTCTTATTTAGAGTACCAGCATTGTACAGCATAGCTCCCAGTCCCTCTGTACATTATTTTACTCACATTTTGGAGAAACCTTTGTACTCCAGCCATGCTTTAACCTCCGCAGGTGGGGAAGACATGTCCAGAGTCACAGGACCAGGAGTGTTCCTCTATGAGGGAGAGTGAAGAGAATAAAATATCTCATGTGAAATGTTGAGGGGTTATTCAGCAGAGCTATGTGTCACTTACCGGTAGATCTTCCACGGGCCCATCGCTCTCCATATGCTCCAGAACATTCTGAGGAACGTTGCCTTCCTCATTGAGAGCGTTACGAACAAGCCACCATTGCTTGGATTTTTGAACCACCTTAAAAAGCCCAAAGAACAAAAAACCTCAAGCACCTGAATGTCGATAATGGTAGGAATGATTGTGACCGCTGTATATATACAAATAGCTTCATGAAGAATTAAATAAGTACTTAACAAGTATAACGTGAACTTTTAAACATCTTTCTTAAAGGTCCCGTGACATGGTGCTCTTTGAGTCTTTCCCAAAATTCAGCCTTGGTGCAGAATTACAACCCCTTGTTTTCTTTTAATTTTCCAGCCAGTCATGAAATGCAACTCTTATCAACTGGAAACGTAAAGTATAGACAGTAATTGCACTGTTATCAGCCAGTGGTTAGTTTTATAGTTACAATAATGTCAGGCAATTATTTATTTATTATTCATTGAGGTCTATGGCTTGCGTTTGTACAATTTTTATCATAGGTACACTTCTGTGAGAGACGGAATCTAAAACAAAAATTCAGAAAATCGCATTGTATAATTTTTGAAAGTCTTTTTAAACTTTTTAAAAGTCTCCAGACCTGAATCCAATAGAAAATCTATGGAGGGAGCTGAAAGTCCGTATTGCCCAGCGACAGCCCCAAAACCTGAAGGATCTGGAGAAGGTTTGAATGATCTCTGTAACTGCAAACAATGGTTTCTGTACCAAATATTAAGTTCTGCTTTTCTGATGCATCAAATACTTATGTCATGCAACAAAATGCAAATTATTTAAAAAATCATACAATGTGATTTTCTGGATGTTTGTTTTAGATTCCGTCTCTCACAGTTGAAGTGTATCTATGATAAAAAATTACAGACCTCTACATGCTTTGTAAGTAGGAAAACCTGCAAATTAGCTGTTTAAATACTGTTCTCCCCACTGTATATACTAGGTAAACCCTTTTACTTTTCATACTTTAAGTGCATTTTGCTAGGAAAACTTATAAGCATACTTTTACTTTGAACAGGTTATGAATGTGGGACGTTTACTTGTAGTGGAGTATGTGCACAATGTGGTAGTAGTACTTTTAGTTAAGTAACATACATCATGAATACTGCTTCCAACACTGGTGACTACATCTGTCTTGTCTTTCTTTTAGAGCCAAAAAATTCTTTGGCATTTTTGTAATTAATTATTTAAAGTTTACGATGCCCAAGAAAATGCAAACCAGGGATTTGAACGACAGTCAAATGGACAATGATAACTATGCCATGATGGAGATGCTGTCAGTTTTGACAGTCAAAAACAATATCCAACTCCACTGACCATGTTTTCATCTCACCTGTACAACATCTCCCTTCATAATGCTCAGCTCTCGGTTATTCCTGGCCACAAAGTTGTAAATGACCCGCATGTACAGGGGTGTTTTACGGGGGCCGGCTGGTAAACTCTGGCTCTTCCTCATCGGACCGTCCCGACTAAGGAGTGGGGAAGGCGTGTGTGAGGGGGAAGGCGGCTGCCAGCCGTCGTAGAACTCGGGGATGTAAAGTGGGACATTGTCGTCCGGCCATCTGGACCTATGATGTGACAGGAGGGTAGGAAACTTAAATCAAGTTAAAAACTAAAGGAAGTATCTAATACTGAAGTGTAGAACAATTTCAAATTTTGCTTTACAATTAACTGTCTCAGAAATAATTGTGATTAACTATATAATTGTCTCTTTCAGTTAAATTAAAAAAATGTATAATTATTCAAATAAAATATATTATTTAATTACTTATTTTAAATCAATTAAAGTTTTGAATGAATCCTAGAATACATGTTGTGGTCATATCACTGTTATTATGTAACACAGATAATATAAAAAAAACAGGCCCACTGCCTATAATGTAAAATACACCTCTTTATTATCCTAAAACTACTTTCTAACTGTAGCCCAACTTGTAATCTTTGTTACTATGAACGTGCATAAGGCCTTAAGGCCATAAGCTCTGAGGCTAATGTTAGCAATTAATTGCGGTTAAACAAAGACAGCATAACTATGTAAACAAACTGACAATTATGTAATAACTGTTTCAGGCCTACTGAAGTGACATCTTGATTTTACGAAAAAGTTTTCTACAGTAATGAGCTTTTTCAGACACATCTGTGAGTCATGGATTTTAGGTCATTCAAGTATGACATATGTAACAACAGCAACAAAAACAACACAGTAAGAAGGCAGGTCCTGACATGTCATTAGGAGTTATAGATGTTTTATTCATAAAATGTTTTTGTACCACTTTCTAATGAGGTCCCCTTTATGATGAGTTTGTAAAATAAAATTAAAGTACTAGTACGACATTTTAGGGAACCTGCTTATTTGCTTTCTTGCAGAGAGTCTGAGGATATCGATACCACGTAAATATGAAGCTTGAGCCAGCAGATTATTAGCTTAGCATAAAGACGGGAAATGTAGAAACAGCTGGGTTGCACGAAGGTGAAAACATCTACATTTATATATTTATCCTCTATAATGCAGTTGTAAATGTTACTACAATTAAGGTGGTCAAACAAGCCATTAGAATGGTGTTACTGAAGAACTACTGATATAAAAAGACAAAGTAAGTGAGGGAAGTTAAACACCAGTTGGTCTAATTAATGGTTCATAACTAATCAATAAAGCATTTTAGTTAACAAGCGTCTCAAGCAAAAAGTACAATCTTAAACTGAAATTAGTGCTAGTTTAATAATAAAACACTCCTGTCTATCATGTTTTCCAAAGAACATGAATGCAGCATTAACCCTGAACTATATATTCATATCAGCAAACGCACACACTACGTCCCAGGTGTCTGTGCACTTAAAGGTGAACTTACAATCCGAGGACTATATACGAGAAGGTGACAAGCTTAGTGTGTGAGGGTTATAAAGGCCGCCATACCTGGGGAAGTTCCAGCAGTCTCCCAGAGACCTCCACAGCTGGTCTTCCTCCGGGTCGACGACCTGAGTGAGCAGCCGAAGGGCCGTCTCTGTCAGCAGGGGGGAGAACACAGTGGGGGGCAGGTCCGCAGGATACTGAGGCAGTATCTGTAGAAAAATGAAGGCAGTATCAACTTTCAAGGTCAAGAAAAATATGAACACACCTAGTGGAGTGACAATCACTGTAAATAATTGGTGCCTTGAAAGTAGCAGGCAAAAAAATAAGTTTAAAAGAGCTCACCATGCCTAAACTAGTGAAGAAGATGTGGACAAAGTCAGCAGCTGTGGGGCTGGTTAATGTCCCGTCCAGCTGGCCCTGTAATACAAAGAGCTTTTTGGTCACACTGCAGCCATCACGTATTTCAGTCAATACGTTAGAGAGTTCACCCAAAATCTTTCCAAACCACTCTGGTCAGTTTATCTGCGGAGGCATTTAAAGTATTTACCAGCAGATTGAATCCATACTTGATCTTTTGAAGACAGGAGACGTATTCCTCCCAGGGTGGCAGACTGTCAGCTGCTGCTGGTGCTGCAGGAGAAAAAGGAAACGCATCAGACGTGCTATCAGCATGTCAGCACCTTTAAGGAGGTCACTTCCCCAATTAAAAGCAAGCTTTGTCCACCACACGGAACAAACTTTCTCATTTTACAGCTATTAAAATATTTTTCTGAGTACAGATGAGGCAACAAATAGGCATACTAGGTTAGAGCCTCCACGACTACAATTGGTTGTTGTTGTTGAGGATTTTCAGAGATGAACTGATTCATGTAGTAGTTTGAGCAAACATTACAAAACGTTATTTTAATTAAGGTTAAAACTGTTGCTTTAATTATATTTGCCCTTGGAAAGATAAACTGGAACAAGGACATTACCATTTTTCTTAGATTTTTTCTTCCCAAACGCATGCTTGTTCTTGCTCTTGTCCTTTTGTGGTAGAGAAGAAGCATTTGCCGCAGCAGACACTTTGGCCATGAAGATCTCCAAATCGTTTATAACGTGGTTCAAAATGTCCTGTGAAAAGGAGCACACGCATCAAACAGATATAATTCACTACCTGTGACTTATAATTTGTGGAAACGGTTCAATTGACAGTACTGACTGTGTTCCTCTTCATGTTCATTTGCTCAGCAACATCTGGGCTACTCTGTGATTCATGAAGATCAGAATGGTGCATTGTTGCCTCTTGTGGGGGCAAGAAGGGTGGAGATGGCATATTTTCTACAAAGAAGAAAAAATAATTTTTGGAGACAAACATCAATGTTGACACAGTACAAAACCTACTGGATCGTTTATTGGTGAACCCATTCTATTTCCACAGAATGCATCCATTAACCTTTGAGGAACCTTAAAGGAGTTCTCCTCCATGATGAAAGATTTTTTTCATATGGATGCAATCCAGTCGTACCTGGTTCTCTGCTCCTCCACTGTGGGGGCGGGTGGTCCGGTGGTGGTGGGGTCCTCTCTCGCTGCACAGGACGAGGCCCAGCCTGCCGTAAACCTCCTGGAACATGTTGCCCGATGATGTTCTCAAGATTACTCCTGAGATCATCCACGAAAGACGACAGTTAATGCATTTTACGGCTCAATTTCTTTTCAATTAACGTGATTTTATCTCCCTTTAGACTGTATTCATGTGCTGTGACATTGTACCTGATGTCAGACTGATCTCTGCGTGGCTCCACAACGTCACCTCCTTTTTGCGCTGCCTTATCCAGATCACTCTTGACGACCCCTGCCTGGTAAAACAGACACGCTTTATATCAAACTCCTACATGACACCAGCAAACACGCTTGTTACGAAATAATGGTTTCAGGGAATGGCCTTGATTTCAAAGATTTTCACAATTGAAAATGACTATCACATCCTCCCTTCTCTGGAGCCTCCCTTCTTTGGAGGCTTTCAGGAGGTCAAAAATACAGTGAAGAGGTCACTGAGGGTGCTAGTGAAATGTGACTCACCCCAGTTTCCTCACACTGGAACATGAAGACCTGAGGGATGTGCTTGTTGTGTTGCTGCACAGTTACTGTCAGCAGAGAGTTGTAGGCACAGCTATCCAGCACAGCTTTGGTTTGCAGGATGCAGCTCAAAGGCAGCGACTCCAGCTCTGCCTACAGAATCAAGATTGAACAGAATAAGTGCAATGATGAAAGGTTCATGAAATACAGTTAATAATATTGAAAGTATTTACAAAGAGACAAAAGTGGAGCTACGACCCTCAAGTAAAGATTCCTTTATCTAGTTCTAGTTCTTATTTTTTAATGAATCTAAATTTCAGACGCCGAATACCTATCTCGGTCTTCACTCAACAACCAAAAGAAACCTGAGGGTCAATGATGGAATTAAGTCCAGGGATTTGTTGTTCTATCCCTGACAAGTCAAAATATGTTCACTGGGGCAGATACACACGTTATTTTTCACAGGCTGCGACCCGGGATGCTATAGACGTCTCATGTTAAATATAAACATAGCATAGCAAACACTTGGAATGAGATGTTCGACAATTAAGGTGGAATTTTATGATGTCCACATACAATCGTCCATGTGCCGTTGTTTAAATGTTCTGAATTATGTAGCTACTAACCTTGGTCTCGATATCACTGAGCAGAAGATATCCACCCTGAACCTCCATGATCATCTCCTGAGGCCACAGGCGACTTTTGGCATCCAGCCTCTTAAGCTTGGCCAAGCAGTCGTCAATCGTCTTCACTTCCTGGCCGTCCAGCTCACAGGTGAACAAGTGCTGCGGAGTCAATGTGGAGAAGTCATGGATGAAGAGAGGTTAAAGTTGTACTACGTGTCCATGCTGGTGCAGATTTCTCAATCACTTACCTCCACTCTGACTTGAAAGTTGTCAGGATGTTTGTTCAGTACCTCGGAGTACTCCTTTCTCTGCACTGATGGGAAGAAATTTGTATTAAAAAAAGGTGTGACATTTTGTAATCGGAAAAATGTAATAATTAGATGAGGTTTGTTTATGTCTGGGCATACTGTATATTGATTTTCCACTGGGTCTGGACATGTTGTTTCCCTGCAGTGGAGCACCCTTGAAGTCATCTTGTTGAAAAGCTCGCCTCTGCTGAGGGAGGTCCTCCTGTGAGAAACCCCTGAGGTACAGTATAGAAAGCAGTGATCGGAAGATAAACCACCAGCTGAACTGTAACCACAACACAGTGGCGTTGTGTCATGGAAAGGCTCAAGCTGGTGTTTACAGTGTTGTAAAAAAAAAAATCTAACTGGTACTTAAAGGCTTCAACAAATTAATTCTAGTAAATTGTTAACCTGAAAGGGAAATAAACGTACTGACCTTGGGGAATATGAGAAAGGTCCGTTGTTTCCAAACATTCTCAAACTACGTCTTTTTTTTTCTGGAAGTTTGTGTGTTGAAGAGTTAAAGCTTCAGATTGGTAAGAATTCCTTAAGAGGCACTCCAACCTGTAAGAGAAGAAGTTTCTCATGCTGGTAATCTGACACGGTATGAGTTGCAAAAATTACTCACATACGGACATACGGTTGCATAAACACACTCAAATGGATTTGTTAACTCAGTCAGAATAATTACAGATTTTGACATCTTAAAAGTAAACCATGTTAAAGGTTGAATTCACAAGCAATAAAATGAACCCTTCCCTAAGGTTCAGCTCTCACAGCACAACGCTACAGTCCCTTCTGGGTCCGGTATGACTTGTGTTTGATGGTGGCTTTTGCCCTTAGCTATCTCCGAGAGAAGGCATTCCTGATAACGTTCAAATAACATAACTCAAATCTATACCTAATGGCATATTAGAATAAATGAAAAGTTATAAAAAACTAAATTAAGTTCCTGGTTTTAACTTTACTCTTTACATAAATGGTATTGATATAATGAGCAGCAAATGTACTAATAGGCACATTAGACAATGCTTTTTAAATTTAGACGAACGAAGAAGAAAATAACACCTTGTGGGAAATCCTTCTGGAATTGTCATTTTACTGATCTTAACCAGCATAGGGCGTGGCTTGTTCCTTTTAGATATGGTATCACAAACAAAGTTAGGGAATTACATTTGAAAATATTGCCCTATATATATATATATATATATATATAGATATATCCTACAAACCTGTTTATCTGAAAATCAATGCCTATTGATGATTATTGTAGCTTTTGTAAGACAGAACAAGAATCGTTAACACTCCTTTTTTTATGGCTGTTCATTCTTTACAACTTTCTGCAAAAGTTTGGAAAATGATATGGTATCTAAAACAACACATGCAATCACACTTGAAGGGAATCATTACCTATTGTGACGGTAGAGATAGCTATTTATGTAATATTTAAGTCTCTTTATCTTATTAGGTAAGTTCCATATTCACAAAGCAAAGTTTTACAAATCAACACCATGTTTTAAACTATTCCAAATTGAAACAGACATGTACTTTGAGTCTCTTAAATTGGTATCAGATAAGAAATGTATTTTAATAACTGATATCTACTCAGTTACTAAATTAAGAACTCCTGCTGTCAATATTATTTAATGAAGTTTGCAAGTCTGTCGCTTCTTTACAGATTTATTTTTGTATTTGTCTGTTTTATTACTACTTGTACTTTTTTTGCACAATTTTATATTTACGGACTGTGATAAATGAATATTTGTAATTTGATTCCTACATTTAAAAAAATAAGTGTTAGAAAACTTAAGATAGATTGTGATTACACTACAGTTTACTATTTACCATTACATTGTGATTGTCACGTGGCTACAGTGGGTGCTATTCAGCAAAAGTTGCATAGCTTTGCTTTAATATTAACTAAAATGCAAGCAGAAGCAAATATAAAGCACAAAGAATGCACATTCAACTACTAAAAATCACATCAATGAACAGAATCAGTAATGATTAATCTGTCCTGGAAATTTTACCTCCTTTACCAAAACAAATTGTAGATCAATAAAAGTGTATTTTGTAACAGACAGAAATCATAACACAAAAACCAAACACCTGCTCCCGTTCAGCAACAAGATGTAAACACAAGTACACACATTATGGTTGAAATCCATGTCACATACCTCCTGGACTGAATGTAGGTTGCAAGAGGAGTTTCCTGTCAACACACCACTTTCTGCTAGACAAACATTTCCATTTCTGAGGAGGACATATTGCCACAGTTATTCAAGCTCCTATATTAAAACCTCTAATCAAATCACCTTTACGTAATGTATTCATTACCTGTTACTGCCAGCTCTGCTCCAGTGTCATCCTTCCCTTTCTAAATAGATTTTTTACCAAGCAGAAAGCATCTGCTCCTCTCGCAGACTACCGAGACAATTTCCTTGACTTCCTGCACACAGGCACAAGGATCAAAGTGCAACGATCCGAAGGGCGTGACGCATCAAGAGGCTTGGCCCAATTTGTCATTTGAGGTAAGGGGAAAGGCAATGTATCCGTGGCTCGTTATGAGTCCAAAGGTTTTGAATGCCTCACAGTATCTCCTCCAGAGTGATCAAAGGTCTTAAGTGCTCCAGATGATGCTTTTTTCCCTTTTTACAATTATCTAGCTCAAGCCTAATCTATTATCATGGCTATAAAACGGTGGTGACTGTAATTATCTTCCTTATTCACACCCAACGTCACCGACAAAATACATACGCATATGCTTGAATTGCAAAAACACAAACTAGCCAGTTGAAGTTGGATAAGAGAACCATTTATTTTACCATCAGCTGACGTGTAAATACTGTACACACCCATGACATACTGACAGAGACAGTCTTTAAAGAAGAAATAGTTTATTCTGTAAATAAAAGTTAATGTCTCTTATTGGGACCATGAGTTGGGGATTAGAGAAGTCTTCTCTGAAGACTTGACAGTTTAGGCTGTAGCTTTGGCCTGAGTGGCCTTGGCCAGAACCTTCAGGTCTGTGATGCACTTGGCGATGCTCTCTTTCTCCTAAAAAAAAAAAAAACACAGATATAAAGCGTCACTTGTTGATATCTGTACAACACAGTAAGAACAGGGAATACAGTTTATCAAGAAAACCCTAATAACTTATTCACAATAAAGATCATTTTATGGTTGTGGTTCTTTAAGAACCATGTCACCTCATGGATTAAATATAGATAATTTAGTGTTTTCTGCAAGGTACCTCTACTTAAAACAGTTATGTTCAGAATAATAGCGGTGGGTTTAAAAAAAGTGACTAATGTTCAAAATCCTTAGAATAGCTTTTAATTCCAATATATCAATGCATTGGTACCGGGCAAATTCAATCCCAAATCAAAGCATGACCAGGATTAATCAAGTTTGTATATTGTTATACCTATACAGTATACATACATATACAAGTGAAGAAAAAGGAACAATAGGCTGTTTGCATTTTTAACAAACTCAAACATTTACTGTTCAAACTGAGAAAAAAAAAAGATTTTTTTTATATATATATATATATATATATATATATAGTAAATGTGGAATGTGGAATGTCTGAGCAAATCTAACATGACAATTTAAAGGGGTCCCTTCTAAACTGAATTTGTGAACATGATCAAGGAGCATTATGTGTACCATACAACTTGGTGTGTGTTACTTTTCTATATAATCATTCAGATTTTTATCATTTTGTCAGAAAACTATTCTTTTTGTTCTGTTAGCCCAGTTTATCCTACAGGAGTTTACAAAACAGGATTGAGGTTTGATATCCAGGCCTGACAGTGAAATTGTCGAGCATGAAAACGTGGCACTTTTCTAAATTGTTCATTAACTTAAGCAGGGAATGTAAATTTCAAATTAAACTTAATTTCCCTAACAACTAATGAAACAGTATACTCTATTTTCACGTATGTTAACATCCAAACTAAGAAGCATCATATAGCTTGAGGCTTCAGACAGTTTGTCACAAAAAGACTGACCTGCTGTGGCGTGATGCTGCTGACAACACTCTTCTCCACCCAGTTGACCATGTGCTCCTGCTCCATCCGGGTGTGGAGGTTCTGCAGAGCCACCTGGTAGTCCAAGCGCCTCTTCACCTCATTGGTCACCATGTGTAGCCTCTCTCTGTAGTTGGTCTCCAACAGCATGGCCACATTGTTCTGAGAGTAAAAGGGAAGTCCAAGGCCATTATTGAAGCAAAGAAGAAAAACATTAATATAACTGGCTTTTTCTCAACTTTGGTGGCTGGAGTAGTTGCAAGAATTTAATTATGAACTGTATATTTTAAACAGACAGTAAATATATCGAGAATAGCGAATGCATCACTGCAATTCAGTGAGACAGTTGGCTGGTGTGATACAGTGTTGACTGTAATGACATTTATTTATGACTCATTTCATTTATGGACTCTTATATTTTGGATATATTGATTTGTTTTTCTTGTAGTATTGCAGCTCCACACATTCATAGTAGCAGTTTCTTTGGCCAATTTGTGATGTTGCAATTTTTACTTGTTACCAGCAGAGGGGGATACATGTCAGATCACAATGATGCTGCAAGCTTTGAGCAATTAATATGGATTGGTATGTACAGTTCTCAAAGGTTTGCATACCCTTGAAGAATTGGTTATTACAATCTATCTATCTATCTATCTATCTATCTATCTATCTCTTGTGTAAAGAAAACATGAGTGAGGAGGCAAAACAAGTTTTTTATCTGTTATAGGATTCACATTGAAGTGTAGGTCCTAACAGAATGGCACAATCATAAAACAAAACATGGCATCAAAGAAAAAAAATAAACCAACCACTTTTCAAAAGTCTACATAACCTTGGTTCTTAATACTGTGTATTGCCACCTTTAACATCAATGACAGCGTGCAGTCTTTGGAATAGTTGACTATGAGGCCCCGGATTCTTGCGGGTCGTATAGCTGCCCATTCTCAAAATCCCTCCAGTTCGTACAAAGTCTTTGCTCGTCTTGCATGAACCGTACGTTTCAGATCTCCCCAGAGTGGCTCGATGACCTTAAGGTCATGAGACTGTGATGGCCACCCCAGAACCTTCACCTTTTTCTACTGTAACCACTAGTGGGTCAACTTGGCCTTGTGCTTGGGGTCATTCACGTGCTGGAAAGTCCAAGAGCATCCCATGCGCAGCTTCCGTGCAGAAGAATGCAAATTGTCTGACAGTATTTTTTGATGACATGCTGCATTCATCTTGCCATCATTCTTCACAACATTCCCTGTGCCTTTAGAGCGCACCCCCCCCCCCCCCCGAATGTTCTTTTCTACTCCCCATGGCTTAATATCTAGCCTGCTTAGTGCATCCTCGTGAGAGCTCAAAAACTCATGGACTATTTATACACAGACAATAATTGCAATTTACAAAGCCACAGGCATGGGAAATAACCTTTAATTGCCATGTTCACCTGTGTGTCACTTTGAGTGCCCGTAACAAGGCCAAACATTCAAGTGTATGTAAACATGTGATCAGGCCATTTGTTTTTTTTCTGTTATAATTATTGTTTAAAAAGCAGCGAAACAACTATGTAAAAAGATATGTCTTCATATGATTACTATGCTTGAATCAAAGACAGTTAATTTACATGATGAGTCCTTTTTAAAATTTGCCAAAATTTCAAAATGTATGCAGGGTATGCAAACTTAGGAGCACTCTAAATATGAATCACTATATTATGACTAATTCATATATTATAAAATAAAAATGGACCAGTCTATGCTGCTTACCCTCTTAGCATTGAAGAGCATTGATCTTCCCTCTGCTCTCCACTGTTCCTTCTTCTCATCCTCAATAGCCTGAGCCAGGCTGGCCATGGCAAGGTCTTTGACCTCCTGAGCCTTGGCCACTTTCTCCTGCAAACACCCAGAGAGCAGTGCTTTAACAATAAACAACAAAAAACTATTTGATCTGAAATCTGAAATTATCCATTTATTAACCCGAAATGATGAAAATACAAATCTGCATGGTTGCCAGCCTACCTCATTCAGTTTGTCAGCAAAAGCTGCAACACTTGGACCAAATTTCTTGACACCATAGATGATGACGGCACCGATGGAGGCAGCAGCAAAGGTCTCATGGTTGATGACATAGATTTCCTTGGAAAGCATGTAGAGGAGGAGGCCAGTGCCCAGCATGTAGGGTCCTAGTGAGAAAAAGACAAATTTAGTTGTTTTTTTTTCATTGTAAATGAAATAGTGTTCATGCAGCAGCTTATTTTTTCATGAAATTTTAAAATTCTGAGATATAAAGCATTTAAAGCACACTAAAAATAACCCATACATATATCCATATGCACAGTAGGAGTGCGCACACACAATGTGCTACTGTCAAATGTCAGATTTTATCAAATTAAATGTGGGACAAAGTATTTATATCTTGCACATACTATGCCTTACTGAAAAATTTGAGTTGACTTGTTTAAGTATCGATGGAATAACCGGTAGAATACTCAACTACTAAAATAATCAATAACTGCAGCCCTAAACCCAAAGCTGACTCTTAATTTCTGGTTACTGACCTGTGACTCCAGTTTTTGGGTACAAGAGCTGAAAAATCTCCTCCGGGAAGATGCCATGACGAACTTTGCCTCCCTTCTCTGGCAGAGGGGGCACAGGGGCCTGACTCTGGGACGATGTGTGCAGGGAGCGGGACGCTTGGACCAGACTGTGGGAGACATTATTAATAGCTTATTTTTAGGATATAGTGTTTAGATTAGTTATTGCCAAAATGTATCATTGCGTTAGTAACAAATACAGTAAATAAATTCTGAAAGACACATACCCAGCTCCAAGGGGACCGCTGCTTTTCAGGCCACTGGCTGCAAATAGGAGAATAGATTTAAATAAAGTGCTGCAATTAGCCAATGCTTGTGTGTGTGTGTGAATGAGTTCATTTATGTTAAATCTTTTGATTATAAACCTGTTTTAATTAAAAGCTTACCATTATAACCTTCATGGAGGTTGGATATATTGCAGGACTGATGTATTAGCTAAGTGGAACTAATAAATTGGCAACGAAGTGTTTATTATGACAAAAGTCATTACAATGACATGTCAACAGAAACTGATCGTTAGAGGATGAGGCCATTTCAATACCTGAGGATAGCATAATATTAACTAATAAAAATGTCTGATAGCAACTAAGCAGGCTTCAAACGAATATGGGAAAAAATTTAAATAAACATTTTTGGTTTTGCTATGTGAAGCCTTTGGAATTGTCCTTACTACAAACGTAAAGAGCACAAAACCGACCAACGCTGTCAAAAGGTGACATTTACAGAGTGCAGAGCTAACGCTAGCTAAAGTAGTTTGTTTGCTACAATAAGCTATCGCCCTCTTACTTAACTGTAGTTATGTCTTCTAGAAAAACATGAAATGCAGCACAGTCAATAGTGTCACAAAAAAACAGTTGACATAAAATATATCAGCAATAGACAGTTTCAGAGCGTAGCTATACCTTGCTTGTACCTATGCTAGATACTTAAAGCTAGCATTAGCATGTCTCTCATTCAATGTGCGGCCTTCACTTTACCCTTCAGCTTCAAATTAACTTTAATTTCTCCTGCTTGACAGTTTGATTATGCCAGAGCTAGGGGAGTTTAATTATTTAATAAAAGCAAAAGGAATGCATACCTGACACAATAACGAGCCTTGACAACATGTTTGAAGGATGAAGTGTCGAGTTCTTTCTACACAGGGCACCCTTGTTTCGGCCTCTTCTTGCCCTTCTGCAAAGAACCACAAGGCTGGCGGAAACACGAGATATCCGCCTGAAACATCGCGAGACTAGAGTGATTGTAGTTTTGAGAGCGACCGCTAGATGGCGCTTTACACAAAGGGAGAAATATGTCACTGTCCTGATCTTGAATTAGTATTGATTGAGGTAATTAAGGTAGGCTACTGAAGGAGAGATTTTGAGGTTAAACATGATGCTTGGATACAGAGTTTTTGGTTTAAGTATTCTTGAAAATACTCAAGACTTTAATCAAAACTTACACCAAGTAAAATAGGCTAACATGAAGTCAGTCAGTTTAATGCAAATGACTCACACACACACACACACACACACACACACACACACACACAGGCAGAAACACCACCAGCAAATTATGAAGCTGATGTCATTAACTGCTTCATCAGATCAGAGTATTTAACCCGTTTTAATGAAAATTTAAAATAATACATAAATAAACAAAAAAAGTAAATTTCCAAGAGGCAACCACACACCGCACAGCTCTCCCATGTGGTGTGTTTTATCCCAGCCTGTCTGGGTCTGTGTGTAATCTTGGGGCCCACCCGTGTATGGCATCAGTTTGATGCGAGTGGCTGGTGAGATAGAGGAACATATGACGCTGTGGTTCACTTCACTTCCTGTAAAAAATAATGCTCAACAGAAACAGCTACATGTAGAAGAAAGACAAAACCCCCTTGCACTGGCTCAGAAGAGAGAGAAAATGGTTGACTTCTTAATCACCTCATGAAGACTTTTTCCTAATGAATGAGATGGCGTTGTAGGTAAGATCTATCACGCTTATTAAGCAACGTTTTATCTTTGTATTATCTTCCCTCCACGACCTCAATCAACACTTGCCAGGGTCTAGTCTGTCTTTGACAACTCTGATACTCAGTGTTACAGAAGCTTTCTAACAAAATGCATCAACAATACAAGCACTGCAACTTCTAAACTTCTACATTGCATGTACAATTACTGCTACTAAAAGTACTACTGTATGAGCTACTGCTACTACTACTGCTGCTTCTATCACAACTGACCCACATGGTTCACAAAGAAAATGCATTTCTGTGCAACACAGATCATCCTTAATTTAAAAGATACTGTTAATGTTTTGTATTTGCTTTCTTTTAGTATACATTATTTTCCTCTGTTTAGGTACAAGTCTCTAGACATTAAACTATCAGGACAAGGGTTTGAGAAATACAAATGTATACCCTCCAAGTTTTAGGGTATATTTCAAACAGTGTTTTCTATGAAAATGAAAAAATAAAACTATACAAGATATAAAAATAAAAATATACAGTATATATCTGCACCTACATCACTTCATATTTTTCAGCCAACTATGACATATCTTACACATAAATTGTTTACATACTATATATTTCATCATTAGAAATGGTTATAATCCATCTCCTGATAAATTTTCACTGTAGGCTCGAGGCACGGTAACAGCCAGAGGAGCTGCCATGGACGCCCTGGCGATCACTGGAATACAGCTCTCCCAAGTGAAACACTTTGACCAAATGGTGGACATCAGAGCAGAAAAGCGTGAACACCTGCGAGGACGTAACAACGTGACATCATGTCGCAGCCCTACGAGAGAGTTTGACACAAGACTGATAAAGAATACACTGAAGGAAAAGAGGCATCTTGAGTTTCTGAGGAGGAGATCAGTGAGCCCAGAGCCGTGTGGTTTGAATACTACAAACTTTTTTCCCAGGGGAAAACCTTCAACAAAGACATTTTCAATGAAACATCACAGTTCAATCAGCAAGTCAGAGGCATTGCACACAAATGTTCAAAATACTCCTACCACTAATGGGAAGCATCCAATGATGATTTTAACACCAAATAGCAGCATAAGTGATGGTTCAAGCACCAGCAACTGGGTAATATACTTTGGTGTTAGTATTATTGTGTGTTTCATCTTTCCACGTCTACAGGGAATGACACCTAGATCTTGTTCTCTCTCCTCATTTCCTCAGGCTTCATTATGGTCAGAACAGACAACACTGATGAGACAAGAGAAGGGCCTTGCAAGAAAGCAAGTATCTACCTCCACACAAGCGACAAACGAATCAAACCAGCACAGGATAAAAAGCTCAGATAAAAGAGAGAATAGCATGAATGGTAAATGGCTTGCCTAGTTGCATAACATTTTGACAAGAGACTGTCAAATAATCTTTAATACTTATAAGATTTGATACCTATAAGATTGTTTCTGTTTTTTTTCCCTTTTTTCTCAAAGCTCAAAAGACAAGCATCAAAACGTTTATCCAAACAGAAAATATTATCCAAAAAAAGATAGTGCAAGAGACCAGTGTGCAGACAGTGTAAGTTGAATTTATATATCAGATCTGATGTCAGATGCAGCTGTGATTGGTGTTTTATATTTCTATAATAAGATATTTTCTTCTGTGCAGGTCTGGTCTTGTCACTGTCAAGGAGTCAGTAAGTTTCAAATTGTTGCTTCATTCACTGTGGTTTTAAGTCTAAATTGCATATTAGCAGAAAAAAAAAGATTTAATTAAATGTAACTGTTTTTACTGTCTATTATCTTTCACATAATAGGATCTTCAGAAGTTAACTGACTACTTGCAGGTAAACAATTTTTTCCTTAAGTAATCCTGCTGTTGGTGTGTTCTTTAAATCACTACGACAGATGAAATAACACATTCTTGCTATAATAAATGAAAAGTTGAAATTCATCCATGTTACTTACCCTTTCTCAGTTAAACACACTTGAGAATATTACTAATGCAGCCTCAGTTGTTCAAGCTATGTCAGCGAACTGACATTACTGGAATAAGTTTGTGACTTTTTGCTTCTTGTGCTTCTAATACATTACATTTTATAATTTGCTATCATCCAGTACTTTGTGTCATCACTTGTGGCTACAGTTGCCGTTAGTAAGAAACAGATAGTTTTTCTTTGTTTGAAGCTGCCGCATTGTCTGGACGGTTATGGTGGCTTTTATTTATTTATCATCTATTGTTAGCCTGATTTAACTCACAGTAACTGAAATAAGTTTGACTGAATGGCTCTTCTATATTTTCTGTTTATATCTCCTGAAGCTGCAGTAAACACCATGGTGTGTGACGTTAATTGTAACTTTTTTGTTACTTTATTGTTACTTTAATTATTACATGAAAAGTTACTTTTCATGTTTTGGGACCAAAATGGAAAAGTATTAGTTTTATTTTCACGGATTACATGAGATAACTGATGTAGTGAACATAATTTTAATATCAGATTAAAACCTGAGCAGAAGATGCTGGGTTGGTATTTGCATGTTGTTGTAGCTATCGCTCATCTGCCATGTGTTTTCTGCCAGGAGGCCCTGTGGAGAGAGGAGGCCATGAAGAAGAAGCTGGCAGCCCTCCAGGAGAGCACATCAAATCTCATGAACTCCTCCAATAAAATATGGATGGTAAGACTCTCACTTAATACTCATCGAGCACACCACAAGTGTTTCACAGTCAACGTCTCCAAATACCAAACACATATCTCCTATTTATAAGGGTATGTTGTTTCTTTGGTTCCCTGGTAGATATTACACTGAAAATGTATTTTTCACAGTTTCGTGCACAGCAGTGTATGGCAGCTGCTACTTCAGGAAGGCCTGTGCAGTTTGTGGTTTGAAACTTCCTGCTTCCGCTCTAGCTTAAACTGCATAGGACGAGTGCAAGCTGTCATTCTTCTGCAGGAAGGGCGTGTCAGTCAGCAGCTATTAGAGGTGCTAAGCATCCTCATTAGCTCTCTTTTGGCCACTCTGGCTGTAATTGAATGGAAGGGAAATATTGGTGTTTCCCTTTTTGTTTTGTTGATTTTTTTTATTTAAGTTTGAACAGCTGTTAATAGAAGATGATGTAGTTTAAATAATGTGTGCTTTTTCATTCTCACTCAGGTATGTCATTCTCAGACAACTTGTTACTTTATATATATTTTTTAACACAAGCAGATACTGTGATCTTTCTTGTGGTTCACTCATACTGCACGTTCCCTCTGTGCACCAGTAAGCGCAGACATTAAAAGAACATGCTGTTACAGATTCTGGTAGATGAACCATTCATTTTTCATCTGCAGGCTGCAGCGTGACAGTCATTTCCTTTCTAACCCACACAGGCCCGCTGCAGTGAAGACCTGCTGAGAAACAAGATCAAGGCTCTGGAGGCACAGCTGCAAGTCTGCCTGCAGGTAAGAAAATCAGCTGGTGGTAAAGTGTTTTAAATGTTTTCTTTTAAATATTATTTCTATGCAACAACCTGCGCATTTGGTCGAACAGACAACTTGCTTAACACTTCCAATCTGCCATGCAGGGATGGTGCAGTGTGCCTCCTTCATGGTTATGGCTTGGTCCTCACCCTGTAGGTGTCTGTAGGTGTAACTCAGTAGTGTTGTGTCCTTATAGAAGTTTCCCAAAGATGGAGTGAAGAAGCTGGTGATACAGATGGAGAAGCAGAAACTGATGTATGAGGAGAGGACCCTGGTCGCTCTGCAGAAGGTCACACAGGAGAAAACTGAAGCGCTCAGCCAAGCTGCAACAATGCAGGTCAAATATAGCTTTAAATTAACTTTTGACAATGCTGAAAGACACATCGATGTCATTAACCTATTTCAGTTTTCTAGTGATAAATGTGTTCTGTTGACACATTGCAGCTAGATTGCTAAGGTACTTTGTATTTTTTTGCCAGTAGGAAGCGCTAATTACAGCGAAGGCAGAGGCACAGAGGTGGCAGAGCCTTTGTGAGCAGCTGAAGCTGACGTCTGGACAGCTTAGGGAGAACCAACACCTCAGTAATGACCAGCTGCAACAGTTGCAGAGCCACGTGGAGGTACAGTATGGACAGTTGGACCAGGCGGATGGCCAGAAGTTTCAATGTAAATGGTTGTGAAAAACGTTTGTGTCCTGTGCAGCTGTGCAGAGGCAAAGAGGCCGAGCTGACGGAGGAGGTGGTTTCATTGAGACAAGAGAAGAAGGAGCTACAGTACAACATTTGTGTTCTGAAAGAGGACAACCAGATTTTAAGAGAGGAAATCCAGAACCTCAGAGGCAAGACATTCAGAACTCAGAGTCAGAGTTTCAAATACAAGATAAATCCTTTATTTAAACTGCTTTCTGTTTCCTAGATTGCAATGAGAGCCAGGACTTAATGATGCAGGGGCGTCTGACATCAGAGGAAGCAGAGTCACAACTGACGGCAAGGAGGAAGTCTCAGGTGGAGGAGCAGCTCCGTCACACTCAGGAGAAACTCCAACTCAAAGAGAGAGAGGTAAAGTTGAAATATCAGTGTACTGCAGCACATTCACAAGCTTTGTGTTTGGTTTGCTTTCAAACTGCCACACTGGTCATAATTGCAGTTTTGTCTTTCACATAAAGCTAGCTTCTCTAATGTGATAAAACTATTAAAAACGATTTAGGATTTCCAGCTTACACACTCATTCTGCTAAATTGAGACTAGTTGTATACTAGGTCACATTCAAGTCACAAGTTAAAGGCCAACATGTTCCTTTCAGAACTATTTGTGGGTCAACTCTGGGTCTTCAGAGTGAGGGAGACTAAGCAAATGTATGATGCGTAACAAAATGCTTGGGCCTGTGTGTCTGTCTCCAAAGGTCCCTGGAATTAGATAACGCCACCAACACACACACATACATACACACCCACACACACAGACACACACAAAATTCTGGCACACATTTCGTATTACTTGCCCTTTTTCATGGAGAACATTTTAGAGATGAAAGTAAATTTTGCTATCTCTGGCTTTACACACATATCTTTAAAGATAACCTGCATTCTGTGTGTGTGTGTGTGTGTGTGTGTGTGTGTGTGTGTGTGTGTGTGTGTGTGTGTGTGTGTGTGTGTGTGTGTGTGTGTGTGTGTGCCAGTGCAAGGAGCTGCAAACGGAGCTGCATGCCATGGAGCAGGAGTGTCAGTCCAGCCAGGCCCGGCTGTCGCAGTGCAGGGACGAGCTCCGGCAACTCAGCCACCGCCGCAAGAGACCGGTGAGCTGTGTGTGTGTGTGTGTGTGTGTGTGTGTGTGTGTGTGTGTGTGTGTGTGTGTGTGTGTGTGTGTCCCTACTCTCAAATGATCTGATTTGCCCTTACATTGTCATTGTCACATTTTCTGTACCAATTTATTGTGCTTCAGTTTTGCTGCAGTGACCAATTCAGCTACAACACAACACCAGCAATGATGACTATGATTCCCTGCTTGCATGTACATTACTATGTATAACTTTGACATTTCTTCTCTCTTTATTTAGACGCAATGTGGCTCCTGGTGGAAGATGTGTGTGTTCTTCCTACTTCTCCTTGCTGTGGCAGGGGTTGCCATGTTGTGGCTGTGGCATCCTCCTTTCAGGGAGCAAGTTGAAGACCTGTACTCAGACATAGAAACACGCATTGAAGACTATCTCATGGACATGGCTTCTCCTCAACACTCAGGCTGTTTTAGACCGATATGATAATGTCACTGCCATGAACATAATTTTTCTTATTTTGTAGCTTTTCTAGGATGTAGTTTGTTGATATTTTTGTATTTCATTCAATTTGTATTTCACTCAAAGTGTGTGTGAAAATGTTGTGTTGACATGTGTAGGATGTTTGCAGAAAGAAACTGAAACCAAATAAAATGTCACTGGTTAGATTCTGGAGTTAATGGTGCATTGGGTTAAGTTTAATGGAAAATATGTGAGAGCTCCGTGGTGAAGAAATTGTGAAGAAGGGACTTTACTTATGTTGGTAAGAATGGACAGTTTCTCTATTTTATAAACAAATCATCATCCACCGACCAACATTTACTCCCCTTTGGATAAGATCTCCTCCTACTTCCAGAGACTAAAAGTTCCCATGTACCACTTGACTCATCCATACTTACCTAACGTCTGTATTACTCCTACACTGTCTTACAAATTCCTAACTTTTTCATATCAACATAGTGTAATTTATACAAGTAAAAATGTGTTTAAGAGAAGCTGCCTGAGCCACAGACCGTTGTTTCTAGGAGACTCGCTTCAACTACTTTATGTAGGTAAACAAGCAATAATTAACATTTGTGTACTAACAAGTATTGGAAGACAAATGTAGATCCTTTACTTGAGTAAAAGTAGCAATACTACTACTACTACACTGACTATACTCAATTAAAGATTGAATTGAAGAAATTAAAGATTCTGCATTTAAAATTGTACCTAAGTACAATATTATCAGTAAAGTTACAAAAGTACTGAGAACAATAAAAGTAAAAGCATTCTTTATGCTGTCATTTATATTTTTATACATTATAATGTATAATGTATCATTACTGAGGCATTCACATGCACTTTATTGTAGCTGGTTGAGCTGTTTTAAATACTATATAAAAATATATAAAATGGTACATGAGTACAGTACTTGAATAAATGTATTTCATCACATTTCACCAATGCAAAAAATGTTTGTTATTGCATTTAAACAAGATAAGCTTTTGTCAAGTGTATCAATAATGACTTATTGTTTTATCATTGGTCACCAATCACCATATTTCAAGAGCAGAGCTACAGTAGAAGATGTGTTTCTATTTCACCTCTTTTTATTGAATTTTAAATTATAATAGCAACAATGCCAAAAATAAGACAGATATACAATTAACTTATTTAAGTATAGATTTTCTGAATGGCCAGGTTTTATTTTGGATTCACTTGGCCATATTACTAGATATTAGGTCGTGAAGTACATGATAGGGGAAAAAAAGTTTTGTCTATGAACAAAATACAGAGCAAAAACGGTTTATTAGCCCAAGTATAAATTCAAACGATTGGCACTGCAAATATAAGAGGGAGAACCATCCCCATCCCATCAAGACTGTGCCAGTATTTAGCATTAATTGTGTCAGTGACACGAGGATACTGTGTGGTAACTACCAGCTGCTCATGTCAATGCTAAAATGACAGAATAATAAGTTCCAACACAAATGTTCGTGAACTGACAGACGACACCGTCTATTGTCTGATTACACTCAAACTCAAAGACAAAACACACTATTGTTCATTGTATTCAGTGGTTTTAACTGTTCCAGATGAAGCTCCATTCTCAACAGGCACTGACGCAGCACATCTATCACACAGATCTTTCACCCACGTTTACCTGCATGTTCCCCCAAATACACCACAGGTCATTGAAGAGATGGATCTCTGCTGGACTGAGGTCAATCTCCTGGTGAAACTGCCACTGAAGGTAAGAGGTTGCAAAGTGCGTGCAGAGAAGTAAAGAGAGTTTTTGCTAAATATTTCACAATATTACAAAGAGGATCTTGCCAAACATCTCTTTTACACACAGAGTGACAAACATCTGCAAGATGAGGACTGCAGTTCTGCTGTTTGTTGTGGGGTTGTGTGTGTTGAACGTCACATCTTCCTTGAAAATCTGCGCTTTCAATGTCCAGAGCTTTGGTGAATCAAAGGCAAACAACAAGAAGGTCATGGGAATTCTCCTAAAGGTATTTCGTTGTGGCATGCATAACATCTAAAGCAACATCGACACCAAACTAGACAACTGATTGATCTTTTTCTTTTCTGTTGCGCCCAAGATTCTTTCTCGGTGTGACTTGTGTCTCATTCAAGAGGTCCGAGACTCCAAAGGAGCAGCAATACAAGCTTTGGTTAAGGATCTTAATGGGTACAAGCTTTCTTTGGTTCAAAAATTAATTTAAAAACATTTGGTGAGGCCTCCGTAACACTGTGAACTTTAAACTTACCTCAGTGATGTTATCAGCAGATTTGACAAATCCAACTCATACTCCTATGTGGAGAGTGAAAGGCTGGGGAGGAAGACATACAAGGAGCAGTATGTCTACATTTACAGGTAACACTTATGAAACACAAACCGATGCTGATGATGGTCAGTTTATTGTGAGATCTTTAATGTTGTCTTTTTCCTCTCTCATCTTCCCCAGGAATAATGTGCTGACAGTCAAAGAGCATTATCAATACCCCAAACTAGAAGGAGAAGGGACGAATGAAACAGACATCTTCTCCAGAGAGCCTTTCATTGTTCGTTTTCACTCCCCTACGACACGTACGATGAAACAAAAAGGCATCTTTAGAACGATACAGGAAAAGAAAATGCACACTAGTACGCACCAGTTTCACGAAGATAGATGTTATTTTCCTGGTTTTGTGTTTCTAATCATTCTGTCACTAATGATGATCAGAGGAAAAAGCCAATGACGCAGAATGACAAATGCAGCAGAGAGCAGGCAGCCACAAAACAAGTTCATCCTCCATGACTGAGGTAACAGTAACAACTAATGTACTGGGTTTGGAAGAATAAAAGAAAGGGCTGCACTGGCGCAGACATCAGAAACCTGGATAATATCATAATTGTGCATGCTGGGATATTAATAATCAGGTTTCTCTCTGCTCTATGTGAACATCGTCTCCTGAAAGAGATCAAAACCAGGAAAAGACTGAAGTCTGCATGTGAACACATGTATTGAAAATGTGTCATAATGGTTTTTTTGTGTGTTTTTGCAGTGGTGAAGGATATTGTCCTGATTGGGCAGCACACTTGTCCTAGAAATGCGATGAAGGAGATTAACGAACTGTATTCTGTCTTCAAAGGAATTTACAAGAAGTGGAAGACTGATGTAGGTTAAACTGCATCATCATCATCATTTTTTAAACTAATTCTTGTAATTTTTTAGCTATAGCTTGGTCAGAGTTCCTCAGCTTAGCCGCCTCATATTGGTATCTCTCTTTCACGTAGCTTAGGATTATATTTGTGAGTAATTTTAATTTGTTGAGCTTTCCTCTTTGCTTCCTTTCATTCATCCAGAATGTTATAATCTTAGGCGACTTCAATGCCGGCTGCAGCTACGTTACCATCAAGGGCTGGAGAGCTGTGCGCTTGAGGAGCGACCCCAAATTTCGCTGGCTAATTGGAGATGAGCAAGACACTACTGTCCGTGAGAAGACGCACTGTGCCTATGACAGGTCTGTGACTGCTAAATACTGAAAAATCACACAAGTAGTACTCAACAATTACTTGCATGTATACTCTCTATGATGATTTGATCATCATAAGTGCTTTACGGAGCAGGGTTATGCCTTACATTATGCTTTCCTTACATTTTCAAACAGGATCATAGTCCATGGACGTGAGATTATTTCCAGTATTGTGCCAGGTTCAGCTCAACCGTTCAACTTTAAAGACAATTTCCATTTAACAGAGGAGGAGGTAAATATTTATACCCCCTGTATTTTAAGGAAGAATATTTATTTATTTACAATACATTACTCATTCAAAAAGAAAAATGATGCCCTTAAAAGGATGGATTTAAGGCATTAAGATCAAGTTCCAAAAACTGTTTGTTTATTCAACTTTAGCCTCACTCTCTCTCTCTCTCCCTTTATATATATATATATATATATATATATATATATATATATATATATATATATATATATATATATATATATATATATACATACATATATAATCAATATTAATCCTGTTTTCTTAGGCTCTTGAGGTGAGTGATCATTTTCCTGTTGAAGTTGACCTGAAGCCCAATCACCGCTACCTCTTACGCAATGAGCTGTAGGACAACCATCAACAAACCCGGAAGTCTTGATTTGTAACTGTAATTTTACTGGATTTTAGTTGTAAAAATAAAATCTAAATTCCCAACAGAATATTTACTGATAACAATCATTCTTATATAATGACTCAAACTCATCCTCAAAGTGGCACTGCACTCAGCTCGGTTATATAAGACACCAATAAACACGAGTTGTTTCAACACGAAGTAACTGCATGTTCGGCTGCTGGAGTTTATACTTTGCATCGAAAAACCAAAACCACATCAAAGGTGACATCATTTCATGAGCTCATGAAGGTAAGTTCCTGCAGCAACACAAAACAAAAAACATTACTTCTGGGATTTTACTTCTAAGAGAGACTTTTTTTTTTTTACACATGATTATCTTCGGTTTTATGGTAAGGTTTACATAATGTTGACATTTGTAGTTACATGTAACCAAACACATTAGTTTTGTCTGTAATTTATGCAACGTTTTTTTGACAGGAAGCCACTTGCAGCAACAACAGATGAGAGTTGCTTTGCGCTCTCTTCCTTTCTGAGAAGAGATTATCTGTGGCAATGCAGTAATGTTTGTCTTGATATAACTTCTGCTATGTAAACTATTGTTTTCGCTCTTTGAAAAGATGGAACACAGTTTTGCAGATCTACTCAGCAATGCTTTTTCAGGTAAGAAACATGTCTTGTTATATTTATTACTTTTTTCTTTCTTTTACTATTTACTAGCAGTATTTAATTATTCAAACGATGGTGTTGTTACAGAAACAACTATTACCTCATTCCCCGACGGAGATTTGGACTTTGAGAATTTAAATTTTGATGAAAAATGTGAGGAAGACAAAACTGACATCTCTCACGAAAACTTGCTTACAAAGGAAGACGGAGCTCTTCAACAGGAAGCAACTGGTCCACCTGCAGTTTTGTCTGGCATGAAATCTAGAGATATGTACGTGGCTGAAAAGCAGTCTGATGATAAATGTGATGAGGAAGAATTTGATGGTGCAGAGTTAATGAGTAGGACCAACACACTGGTGCAGGATTACACAAGCTCAGAGTCTGAACAGGAAGTCTCTGGAGAAGATGAAGAGGACGAGGATATGGTGACAGGAGAAAAACCAGGGGATTTGCTGAGGCTGATTCACTTCAGCGACGAGTTTTGCAATGGTAATAAAGAGGACAGGGTCTTTGGTGAGGGACAACCTCTGGCCCCAGAGGGGGCTGAAAACCCTCAAGTTAGAAACAAGGAGCAAGGTGAGGGTGAGAGCGATGAGGAGGAGTCCTATTTTGAGAGAGTCCCTGAACGTGGCGGTGAGATGATGATAAAAGGTGACAGGAGTGAAGAGGATAAGCAAGAGAAGGACAATGAAAATAAGGAAGAAGAGGCGTGTGATTCTGAGTGTGAGGGCATGAAAATTTCTCTGTGCTTAGAGCAGAAGCATGAAAGTCCTTGCAGAGATGGACCGGGGAAAGCCAGTTTGGAGTTTCCAGAAATATCAGTGCAAAATCTGCAGGATCTAATTGCTGAAGTTGATAGTGAAGATTATGGAGAGAGAATGAAGGATTTTTCAGGGAACGAGCACCAAGACGCAGGTGAGAGCTTTGCAGATTATCCATCAGACTTGTCTTCTTGTGAATATGTGGAAGATGGAGGAAAAAATCAAGAGAGTAATCACCAGTCGAACGCCTTGGCTTGTGCATTCAAAAGCGGTTCAATTGCAAAGCAGAACACCTGCCTGGAAAAAGCTGTGACACATACAACAGGGATGCGAAAAGCTGAGGACACTGATAAGGAGGGATACGGGTATCCGTACAGCAGAGACTTAGAGGTGGATTCTGTTGAGTTCAGGAGCTTGGACTTGGCAGATGGAGAAAGAGAGATTGTGGAGAATGTATTGGGTGATGCAGCTGTAACAGGGGTTGGAGATGGAGGTGAGACAGGTGAGAGTGATTCCTGCATCTCCAGTGATGACAAGGACCAAGAAATGAGGATTAATGAGGAAATCACTAACGGTACGCAAGATCTTGAAAGCAACAAGCAACGGATGGAGACTCGCGGCGGGAGCAGAGCAACGTTTTCTGACGATGATGACGACAACAGAGTGAATCCAGCCGATTTCAACATGAATTGGAATATAGACGTGTTGACAACTGGTACCCTTTGGTCTGAAGACCTGTTTACCACAGAGGACACAGACAAAGCGGAAACATCGTCTTCAGATGAGAATCAGCGTCCTCCAGAAGACGTCAACAGCTACTCAACGACAACAAGCCCCTCTAACCAGGGATCCCTGGATGATGGTTTCTTCTTCAACACTGAACCTGAAGCCTCTAGGGTCTACGAGCTGGGACAGTTGGGAGACGACAAGAATGAAGAGGAGAGAAACTGGGAACAGGAGCAAGAGAGAATCAAGGCTTTCTATGAGTTTTATGATGACAGCAACGGAGACGACAAAAGAGAAGGTAAGTGAAGATGATGATTGGTATAATCTTTGTGTGGAATAACATTTCCAAACAACTCGTCCGTTTCCATTTGTGCATTTCTATAGGGAGGCAGATAAAAGTTCAGTTTTGTGCAGAACCATTGTCTCAAGTCATTCACTATGAAACTGACAGGTGAGCCAACTTTCTAGTATGTGTTCAACTTTTTTCCTTCTTCAACTACAAACTGAGAAAGATTCAAACGACAGATCTAAACGAAAAACAACTGCGTCTGCTTCCTCGTTTCTCAGCAGTGACAGAGACTCAGTCAGCAGCTCCACAGAAGGGGAGGAGGACCCGAGCTCCGCAGAAACATCTGAGGTTTGCCTGTGGACACATATGAGCACACATGAAAACACATCCACATGAACACATATGCTTGATTTCTTTTGCTGGACTGCTTTATCTTTCTCCAGGAATGGAGGGAGCCAGACGACACCACGCAATTGACACCGGCTTGTGATCCCCCGAACACTCAGCTACCAGAGAACGTGCCAGATATCGGCAACACACACATTTGTAGCAAGAAACACAAAGTGCTTTACTCGTTGGCCTTTACTGAACATTCACTTTGTTCATGTGCTACTGAATTGTTTGTTTACATGTACCTTTCTGTCCTGTGCTTTGTTCCACAGTGTTTCAACATGCTGAAGCTGACACTGAAGATGGGTCTGGTGATCCTGACGGGACTGCTGATGTTCTGGTTTGCCACAGACCAAGCGGGCTGGCTCAGCCACGTGTCGTTCTTTTAGGTGAAAGCCTAATTGTGGTCCTTAAAACTTGTTCACATTATTACGGGTAATGAAAGAAAAATCCAAGATGACGATATTGTCTTGTTAAAATGCGAAGTAAAGTGATTCAAACGTGTATTCTGTTGACTGTAACATGCAGTGGTTTGCTTAATAAAGAGGGGGAAAATCTGTCTTGTTTGTATTTCTTAAAATCAATCACGACCAGCTGTGGAGCCAGATATTTGGCAGATGAAAGTTTTTACAAACACAATCAAACCCTTTAAAAGATACAATACATTGTTACAGATCGAACTATGCAACATTATGTAAAGTGGTTGAAGTTAGTTGTTGTTTGCTTGTTGTTTTTAATGCTTCAGTAGAAATAATCAAAGCAATATATGACACAGACACTCTGAAAAGGGACATCCGGCTTATTGAGTTATTTTATTTTTGATATGTTATGAAGGGTTACATTTACATTTTGGTGTCACTAGTTTTACTGAAGTAGGCTAAAGGATCTGAATACTTCATCCGCCACTGAGTAATATGACAAATAGAGTGTTACAGTAATATGAGCATTAGCTTTACCATTAGCATGGGTAAACATCATAGACTGTATGATGCTTATTGGTATATATATATATATATATATATATATATATATATATATATATATATATATATATATATATATATATATATATATATATATATATATATATATATATATATATATATATATATGGTAATTGTATATTTATATCATTAGCCAGCTGGTGGCGCTGCTTCATATCTGAAAGTAAACAGACTAGAAAGCATTAAAGAAGAAGAATATGTCAAACGGAAAACGGAAATGATGTATAAATATAGACGCAAATGTTTTACTCACTAGGGTCAACAGAGGAGGGCGGGGTTTACTCTCTCTCCATGCTTGCAACCTCCCGTTCGACTGCACAGAGGACCGTCCCTACCGCCCGCGCGACGAAACGAGCTCCCGGTTATTATCGATGGGAGGAGTTGCTCTGTTTTTCGCCACCGAAACTAACAGCTCAACTGAAACAAGAACACACACAAAAAAAATCAACACCTAATCCACACGAATAAATCCAGTCACAAACATGTCTTCGCTAAGAAATAAATCCGCGCAGGACATTAGCGACCTGCTGGATGAATACGGGATAAAGCACGGGCCTGTGGTCGGTGAGTGGCTCTGATTCAATGTTCAATTTCCCCCCGTTTTTAAATCCACGTTCACGCCAGCTAATTAACTTGACAGGCCTCACCCTAACTGGGTAAAGTTACTAACTACTCTATAGTAGCTAGTTGTTGAATTTCCGTGTACACTTGATCATTATGTCTCAACTATACGTTGCTTGTGACTTTCATTGTTCCCAGACTCCACCAGAAGTCTGTATGAGAGGAAGCTTAAAGAGGCCATGGCTAAAGGGAAGAAAGGAAAAGCATCACCTGACAAAACCTACTACAGGGAAGAGGGTAACTGTTGTATATTCATTTAACATCTACACTCAGAACAGCATCAAGCTTTACTTTAATACATATATGTACAGTCCACAGGTGTGCCAGAACTTATGTCATTGTATATGACTCAGAGTTTACAGGTACAATTGGTTTACATTTTCACCAGAAAATTAACCCTCCTGTTGTCCTCAGGTCAGATTTGACCCCAAAAGGTTTTCATATCAGAAATTTGGGTTTCTTTCAACCTATTTTTCCAAAAGAATAACACTGATGGTTCCCAATGCTCTTCGCAAGTTAAATAAATGATCCTTTCACTATTTTCATTGAATTTGGGTGTTTTATTCAATTTTAGAGCATTTGAAGTAAAAAAATTGATAAAAGAACGTTGAAAGAAGTGACAAAAAGACTTAGATAAAATTTGAAAAAACGTTCGGGGAAAAGCAACAAAAGTGTCAGAAAAGATGACCAAAACATTGAAATATAAGAAAAAGTTACACAGTCTACTGGAAGACAACACAAGGGTTAAAATTCACAGTGTTAAATAAACCAAGATATTTTGACTTTAAGTTCCTTAATGGGACATACCTGGTTAAATAATTAAAGCATTGGATACTACACTTCCCATAATGCAGCTACCACAGGCTCAAGTCAAAAACAAGATCATCAGGGTTAGTTTTGATTAGGGGTGTAACGAGATGAGACATCCAGCTCACGAGATTGAGTTTACGAGATCGAGACGAGATTTTCGATAGTAACATTATACGCCTGTAAGGCAGGAAAAATGTGGTAAGTCTACATTTATAACTGTAATATTTATGCATTATAACTATATTTTTACAAACTAATTCCAAAGTTGTATTTGTTATATGATAAAATTAGGTGCATAAAGCTAAGCAAAACAACCGGAAACATCTGTACTGTTATTGGGTTTTAATTAAGTACAGCAAAATATACTTGGATGGCAATTACTGTACTTGTGTGGGCTACTTAAGTATTGCACATGTGGTAAGTGTGTGATTAAAATGTACACTGGCACTGACACATCCTGATGTTTGTGTTCATTTTAGAGGAGGAAGTCACCTATGAATACAGGACACCTGTAAGTATCTCTGTCTATGCTGTTCTTGTGTGTTTTTTCCAATACTTTCCTAATAAATTAAGTTAAATATTTGACGACGAATGTTGGTAAAAATCGCCCTTTGTGCATCAACTACAATTTGTTTACAACAATTGTATCAACAGTGGGAAAATCAGTAACTTAATCTCAAAACCTATCATCATTATTGGCCCTGAAATTAGCTGTCATAGTCAGATGTAATTTAGCTCTACTGTTGCTGTGGGCTCCTAACCTTGTAGTTGAGTGGCCAGTGTGTGAGATATTTTGTCGCCTGATTTTAACAACCAAATAATGAAGTCAATTCCATTTATATTGCCCAAAATTACATAATGTGTATGCAATAGAACTTAATACTCATTTGTTTTCATAAGAAGGGAGGTCCCATGGAAGGGCCAGTGATACAAATATAAATTAAACGTAACGTTAATTAAATGCAGTTTAATTAACAGTTAAAGCTGTTGGGCATATACTGTAGGAATGCATTTCTTTTTTTATACCAACACTGTTGTAAAACTTTTTTGCAGGTCAGAAGTGAGGGTGCAGGAGACAGGTCAGTTCTCTTACAAATCCTCTGTTATGAGCTCCAAACATTCATTGACTTTCTTCTATTCAAGTAAATATAATTAGCAAATAAACATGAGTCTATAATTTGGTAATGATTTTTTTCTGGTCGTTCTAGTGGGTCTTACATGAGGTCAAGACCAGAGTGGAGTGAGAGGGAATTTGAACATGAGTAAGTAATTTTTTATATATATATATATATAAGTTGGTACTTAGTCCACAAAAACGTACTGTTTTGTGTGACTCTCCACAGGACATCCTATTCAAGCTACTTAAGGTCAAAGCCTGAAAACAGAGGAAAGGATTTTGTTGATGAGTAAGTGTATTTATACAAAGATAAATCTTGTCATTAGATGTTATCAGCTTACAATCTTTTTAGGTTCAAATTTGCTAAATTGTTTGTCCCTTCTTTTTTTTACTTCAGTATTTGTACCTAGGGCTGGGCAATATATCAAAAATGAATCGATGTTGTGATGTGAGACTAGATGTTGGATATCATAATATGATGTAAGTGTTGTCTTTTACAGGCTGCATTACAGTAAAGAGATAGGATTTTCTAAACATTTCAGACTGATTATTTATCATAAGTCTCATTGCGTAAATATTTAGTGAAAGCACCAATTGTTAACCCTACATGTCGTCGCAATATCGTTAGAGGTATTTGGTCAAAAATGTGAGGATATATGATTTTCTCCATATCGCCCAGCCCTACTTGTACTTGTACTTACATTTTCTATTTCATGCTACTTCATGCGTCTACTCCATTAGAGTTCAGAGGCACTGCACTGGTTTTGTCAGAAAGCTATAGTTACTGGTTACTTAAAAGATTTTACATACAAAATTTGAGCTTATAAAATATGATTTAGGGTTTTATGTTTAAAGTTATATCAACCAACTACAGCAGTAAAACTAGGTAGACATACATCAGGATCTAGGATGGCCCTCTGGAAGTCTTTCTTCCACCTCGCTGCGTTCATAAGCATTAAGTTATGTGGAAACAAATATTGCTCAGAGCATTTAAACACAGTGATAGCTGTTTCCAGTATTTGCATTACAAAGATTAATTGTTGAGTTTAGAATGAGTGTTTTTTTTGTGTGTTGGGGGTTGGGGGCCCAGCACAAGTTTCCTCGAGCCCAAGGTGACAACTTCTTATTTTGTCCAATCAACAGTCCAGAAAGATATAAAATGTACAACGGTTTAAACAATTCATTATCAGTAGTCTTGTTGAAGATCTGTCAAGATGAGATGGATTACCCCATAGAGGGGGTGCAGCACCACAGTTATGTTCAATCGTGATTTAAGGTAACAAGAAATCTTGTCCCCCTCAATGTTACTTAATCAACATTACAGTTATTTGAACCAACAATAACACCAGACTTACAGGTCAGAACAAGGTGACATTCAATGCTACTTTGTGATGGAGAATTTCAATTATGTACTGAAGCATACTTCATTTAATTCCCTTTCAGGCCCGCCATGTACGACACGCCATCCACTTACAGACACTCCTATTTGAACTCAACACCCATGAAATCTCAAGATGCTCCAAAGGCACCAAAATCATCTCGCCTCATCCCATTGTGGGTTCAGTTTGCGTTCTTCTTGGCTGTGGCAGTCTTCCTTTACTTAGTTTTTTCCAATATGGAGACAAATGAATCCCTAAAAGGGATCGAATGATTTTCTATGATTTTAATTCATGCTCAGTTTAAAAGGATATTCTACTTTATTGTGCATTTTCATTGAATGGATGTGGGTTCGTTAATGCCTTTATTTTAGAGATTGCTGATTTGGACTTTATGCAATATGCTTTGATTGCAATTTATTTGCCTGCTTGTGTTTATAGGTTAAGTTGTCACCCAGCTTCACTACAGCACCACTGCTAGAATAGATGAAGATGCCATTTTAAAGGGAAATATCACTCAAAAATACACAGAATCCTTCTTCCTCTTACCTGCACAGTTTCAGTGGGATCTATTGAAGTTTTGGAGATCATAATCAACGGCTCCTCCACAGCACAGTGCACCAAACCATGTTTGGCTCGCAGTACTGAATATGTCAAAAAAGTACATTTAAAAAAAGGGGATTCAAATAAAATGGAAGAGTTGCAGAGTAAATATGCACAGATCTTAACAAATTGTCAGTAGATTGTAACAAGATGTCTAATATTAAAGACATTTTGATGTTGACTGAGTTTTGTTTGGAACATGAAGCGTCACAAACTGCAGACAAGATGCCAGTCATCTCTGTTGTACTGTGGTGATCCTGAGACAATCCTATCTACTGCAAGGCTCACCAAGTCACAGTGAATCAATCTGCATAGGAAGATAACACTTTTACCTTTTGTATGAATTTGAAATTCCATCAAGAAAATTTGTAAATTTTACCAGATCTTGAGCAACTTTTGGGACAGAATGCGTCTTTATTTTTCAAACCAAACACCCGGACTCATGTTAGCGTATTAATCAATCTGCAGATCTAATCCAAGGTATTGCACCAGATCTGTTTAGCATCCCAACATGTATTTCTTTCAGTGTTACAGTACCTGTTAAGGGTGAGTTTATGATTCTGTGTATATTGTTAATATGAATATTGACCAAAAAAATCTTATAACCTACAAAGTTTAGGTTATCTTGGGGTACAACAATATTACATCTTCCTTTTTATTATAAATAACCATAATACAGTACAGTTGGGACAATTTTCAGACCAGCTGTAATGCAAGTGCCTCAGTGGTTTTGTAAAATTATTGGGCTGTAATTCTTGATGTATTCAGTGTTGAGCAGTTGAGAAAATGTTTTAGTTCATGTAAAAAAATGAAATTGAATCATTTGTGGGTTTTTTTAATAGAGATTTCAAATTTATCAAACTTAATCCAACCTTTACATCCTGTAAAGTTTAATGTGATGTGTTTTGTATTGCTGTTCTATAACTCAAAAATATTAAGAGCTTGTATATGTAAACATATTGCCACACAAGTGCCACATATTTATCTCAAGAGCAAAAATACATTTGAAACATTTGAAGTTATTAAAATAAATATATGCCTTATGTTAAGAGCATTTCCCTCTTATTTAGTTTGATCTAACGCTATAAATCAAACTACGGTACATGCAGAAATATTTAAAGATTGTCAAACAAAACATACTGAACCCAGAAGCACCGAAAACAGCCACATTTTAATCAACTAGTTTCTATTTACCAGTTTTTAGTGCAGTAATGTACATATTGTAAATTACATAAGATGCATAGTAGGGTTAGATTTAAAATACAAAAAAATCCTAATCCTAATAAGGATCAATGCTCCGTAGAAGAGAGTACATAAGCTAGAAGAGCCTAGCATTAGTGTTGCCTAGTTATAAATACAAAGCAATGTTTTATAAACATACACCAACCTGAGGGACCCACATCAGAGTTCCCCCAGTTTAGCGCTAAGGTGCCGTTTTCCACTCCAAACATTTGGCGCCGTGGCAGTAGCCAAGTCCTAGTGAATCTGAAGTCTAGCTGAGACCAATACAGACTTTGAACTGGATATAGTTCATACTGTCAGTCTTCTGTGGCCAATGGTTCATATCTTACCATAATAAAAGACTTAAAAGCCATGTTTTCCCAATAGTCACACTAGCAGGAGGTTTGCTATGATCTAGGTCTGTGTCAGAGTCCAGTAAAAACTGCCTCCGAAGGTGTGGTGGATGATGGGCTGAGCTGTTTGGTTCTGTGTTGTCTCCTGAATCCACGATTGATGCTGACTGAAGCCCTCTGACTGTCCACTCACTCTTGATTCTGCTTGAAAGATAAAACAAAATGCTTTACTGTAGTTTACTTGTGTGGCACAATTACAAATATGGACACATAAAAATTAAATATTACAGCGCCTAAAAAAAAAAAAAAGTTAAAGTATTTGCCCCTTCTTTGAAGTTTTATTCTTTCACAATATTGAATCAAAGTAGATTTAATGTCAAGATCAAGGTTATCTAAATTAAATGCCAAAACAAAATATGTTTCAAGTATTCACACCTTTCATTAGGAGACATCTGAATTATCACTGGTGCCAACTGGTTTTAGAAGACACATAATTAGTTAAATAAAGACCACCTATGTGTGCTAAAAGGTGTACAAATACGATTTTGTAGGCCCTGTATGTGCAAGAATTGTGACCTTTAATACCTTTAGTGATCTGTTGCCTGCATACTCCATCATAGCTTGTTAATTGATAAGGCAACATAAGTGTTTTCCGCACCTGTAAACAGAACAGCATATTACGCTGGATACACAGACGGGGTATTGCGTTGATATAAAATAAATTTTAAAAAAACATTTCTGTCAAAAGCTTAAAGGCTTTTGATGGAAAAAGGAACTTGCAGGTTCTGGTCTCTCGCTCCAGTTCGGTGGGCTTCTTCTCCTTGTTACACAGCACCTTGGCCACAATGATTAAAATGATGGCAGCTACAACAAATATCAGGCCCGACACAAGCCAGCTGATCCCCACTGGACTCAGTACAGGATCTGGGTCTGAGGGTGAGAGGAGTTACATGTAAGTTACAAACAGGATGGGTTTTCATAGATGGGACTGTGTCTACGGATACAAGTACAGTTGCAAATGAGTAACACAAAAGCTGTAAAAGTCAAAAATATTGACGTAGAATATCAGCGATTGTTATCAGTGTCACCTCTGATAGCTATTGGCAGGGGTTGGCTTTCTCTGGAGACAAAGGTGCGACCACCCAGCTGGACCCGATACAGGCAATAATAGTAGCCTTCGTTGGAGCTCTGGGCGTTGGGAAAAGTGAAAGTGACAGACGGCGTGAGGGCAGGCAGGGACTGGCGCACTGTGCCGTTGGAGCGGATCAGACGCAGCTGGAAGGAACCTCCAGGGTACTGCTGCGTGGTGGAGCAGGTGATGTTAAAATTGTGGCCTTTAATGACGGAACCAGCTGGGGCCTCAGTGGACGTGTTATACCAGTGTTGTGGAGTCAGGAGTTCCACTGTGAACAATCAAAAAGGAATTAAAAGGCTATTCCAAAGAAATACAAAGATTCGATAAGGCTAAAAACAGTCCTACTTCTCTTGAAAAGATGTGGATTTTGTTTAAACCCAATTTGGGCCTGAACCATAAAACTAACATTTTCCTTCTAACCCTTAAATGTTTTTAAAAAATAATTCTAAAATAAAATGGCCTTTTTGTTGGGTTCTACTCCAGATTTTTTCTAATTAATAACCAGTGAGAGTCATATTAACAATATTCAAATCCCATTAAATGGTAAATCTAATTGCCAATAACAATTGTTTGTATGGATAACAAAAATAAATCTAAATTAATGAAAACATTTTTTTTTTAAACAGCTTAAATGAAACAGAAAGATGATACAGAGTAGCAGTAAAAATAAAAATGTGTGACAAAATTAATCTAAACACAAAAGGTTCTCAAAGACAACTTGCTTTTTGGAACTTTCAATTGCATCTCACAAATGGAGCTGGTTAAAGGTAAGATGCCTTTTGTGTTTAGATTATAATGTTTGTTTGCCTTGTATATTACACATTTTATATGCTGTAAAATAGCAATAAACAAATGTGAAAAAACCTAATTCAAGGTGAGGGACTTAAGAGAAATTAAAATCTAAATTGATGCACACCCATAAGGTTTACTTGGGGAGGGAATAAAACATCTAAAAATCCTGTGCCATGGTAATGGGCTTTGGTGCAAAGGACTTATATTGATTAGACAGTATGATTATATGACATACCAACAGTGATGTTGATGGAGTTGCTGGGTGGTGAGCTGAGCAGCTGAGAAGGAAAACTGGTCTTGGTCCTGTACTGACAACTGTAGCTGCCCTGGTGGAAAGTCTCTATGTAAGACAGCGTCAGCTCCGCTTTTTTCTGGGTGTGGTCCGCCCTCTGTGTAACCAGTGGTGGATAAACTCCATGCTTGTACAGGTGAAAGTCACTGATGTGACCCTGCTGAACACTGCAGCTGAAGCGAACAGCCTCACCAGGAAAGAACACAGTGTAAGGTGACAGTAGGGTGAGGGTTGGCATTAACATGGTACCTGTGAGTAAAGATAGGTTAATCACAAAATGTAAATGAGATCATGAAGTTAAAAAACGTGAATAAGGCAGTGGCAGTAATCCACATGCTATAGGCCTTCTGGTTAACTAACTGGATTGATTACAAACTGGCACACCTTTGTGTCCCAGGTAATGTGTGTCTATTCTAGGTATTTGTCTAGACTATCATGTTTAGGATATAAATGTTCAGGTTACTCTACACAGGATTTAGTGTTTATATGTACAGTATCAACTTAAACATGAAATCCTTATATAATCCTGGAAAGTGTATTCAGTGCATATTTGAATTTCTATGCATATACTGTATGTCCATCTGGCACTGCTCTTGGTAGATTAAATGTCTAAATAGAGTGGAGCCTTACCTGAGCATTTCACCGCTGCATCATTTTCATGGGTGCAGTAGGCATTACCGTGGAGGAAAATAGCACAGCGTGTCAAACTGGACTCATGTCCACTGCACTGGACTTGCTGCAGCCAGATGTGTCCAGTGCCTGCACGATATACTGCACTATGAGGAGTAAAATCAGCTAAGCCACAGCCCAGCTCCAGGCACACCACATTAGCCTCCCGGGGGTCCCAGCCATGGTCACAAACAGTCCCCCACTGGTCGTGGCGGAGAACCTCAACTCTGCCCGAACACTTGTTCTCCCCATCAACTAGTCTGACCCCATCTGTGGATCAGAGAACAAATACTTAGAGACAGAAGTGTGGGAACAGCGATGGATGCAGCAGGTTTCTATCAATCCCAGGCATACCAAAAGCTCCAACTCCATCCGACAGAACACCGAACAGGCCTGTCAGGAAATTACAAACATGGAATTATTATCAGGTGAATACAGAATCAAATTCATTGAAAATACCAACAAAAGTCCCTATTCACACTCAGTTGCTCTTTTATCAGGCACACCTAGCTAACTCTGTGCAAAATAATATGGTCTAATACAACAGCCCTACAATTATTTATCAGGTTGTTCCGTTTCGGGTGAAACTGTTTTGAGAGGTGTTTGATTAAGGCTCAATCTGGAGGCTGTAGTTTGAGATGTTTAGCTATAATACCTTGGTCACCCCAGTAAGTAGCTGGCGATAACATTAGCGTTAGTTTTTGGTGAACTAGAGATAAATAGTATAACACAATTCAACAGCACGACAAACATTACAGCCTTCAAAATGACCATATATTTAATTATTTCTTAAAGAAACACTGAAAAGTATAACCTTCATGAGGGAAACATTAATAAGAGGCTATTGTGTTAGACGGCTTTATTTTGAGCTAGCTATTTAGCGTTAGTTTAAAAAAAAAAAGCAGTTAGCTAGTGTTAGACCCAATGAACTAGCAACATTGACCAATGCAATGTGCTAGCTAGTTAGCTAACTAACTAAAGTTAATTGCCAGTTATTATCCCATTGCGTAATCACACAAACCAAGCTAACGTTACCTAAGTTAGCTGGTCCTGCTTAGCTAAGTGTTAGCTGGCAATCAAGCTTAGCTAACCATTATCAGCTGCTCACCTGTTAAAAGGATATGGAGGAATCTCAGCATCGTTCCCCTCACCCTTCCATTAGACTAGCGGTGGGAAGGATGCCCTTTCTCGTAGCTAGTGATAATGCTTACATACGTTGGAAGCTAGTTAGCTAGGGACCGCACAAGACATTAACCTAGCTAACGGCTAAGCAACTGACACATTAATGGAAAGCCAAACCGTTCAAAAATACGTGATTTCTCACACGTAACGCTAAACAACACGTAAACTACACATAAACAACGCGCAAACAAGGCGTAGATTTTTCACACGCTAACAACGTGTAAAAGACACGTAAACAACACGAAATGACGCGTAGACAACGTGTTGTTTACATGTTAATTTCATGTGAATTTGAGCCATTTGGTCACTTCTCCATTTTGATTGGGTGAGCCCCCTAAGCTCCCATTGGCTGCTGAGCAGCAGGGTTAAACCATTTCTGGAAGCCTGGGGATGGCGACCCCGCCTGCCAATATTCAACACACAAATGATCCTCTCACTTCTTTTCTTTCTCATTTCTTCTTTTTTGTTTAGTTTTTTAATTTTTTTTGGTAATTTAAATTCAAGAAATTTACTACTCAATTACGAATTATTTTCATCAAGATAACATTACCACCTTTTGCTCTACTGCTGCCTTTTTGGGGATCTTCCAGTTTAAACACCATCCATTAAACTTTCCAATCCCAGCAGATTTTTGTAGGGGGATGGTTTTGTTATGCTTAAAGATTTTTCAGTTGCATTGCAAGGGAGGCAATTGATCGTAGCATTTTTTCTTCTTCTTTCTTGCACATATTGTACTGTGGTTCCTGGTTATTTAGCTGTTGTATGTTTTTTTCTGTACAATCTTTTGTTTTACTTTATTTTATTTCTAGTCATTGTCATTATCTTTAATGTGACTACTTTTGCCACTATTTATCACAACCCCAACCAGCACCAACAAACACCGCCTAAAAGCCTGGGTCTGTCCCAGGTTTCTCCCTAAATGGAGTTTTTCCTCATCACTATCGCACTAAATGCTTGCTCTTGTAAATTATAGAATGTGGTCTAGACCTGCTCCATCTGTATAGTGTGCTGAGATAACTCTTATGATTTGATACTATAAATAACATTGAATTGAAATTACATATTTGCAATTGGCAAGTGTGAACAAACTATGAGAAATAAATGTTTTGTTAAAAGCATAGTGTAGATAGATAGTTAAATAGACTTTATTAAAGGGTAACTACTTTAGTCTTTTTTAACCTGGACCCTATTTTTCTATGTTTTTGTGTGTTACGCTAAACAAAAACATATAAATTAGTATTTTACGGCTCAAAAGCACAACCCATCGATGTTCCTTTACATTGTAGGAAGAAAACTCCAATATAGAAGTAGTAGTTCAGTTTAAATAAGAATGCAGCAAAAATAACTGTACTGTGCGGCCTTTTAGATAATACTCCAGAGCCTCAGATCCTCAGGATACCTACATTATACTTCATCAGATGAACTTACACACAATTTAAAACAAACGGATTGACTGCAAAGGTGTAAGTCTGTTGCAGGCAGCTTAATTGCTTGTTAACCATTGTGTTGTCATTCTTTTTGTGTATACAACCCTTGTCCACCGGGTCGAAAATGACCCGGTGGACATTTATTCAGTGAAGACACTAGTTCAAGCTCTGTCATTATGTTTTTCTTTACTAAAGTTGAGATTCCTTATGAATATATTTTTTTTAAGGTGCTACATATGTGGTTAAGAATATTTTTGTATCAAGTTGGCCTACTTGTGGATCTCTGCATCCGAAAGCCAAGATTCAGCCTTGACTCAGAACCTGTGTGTGTGCTAAGATGAACTAACCCTATGTAGACACGCAGGTCCATCTCATTCATCCTTTTGCAGCCGTGAAAAGTACCTTGTTATATAGTTTCATGAAAAGAGGTTGGTAGTGTAGAATTATAGATATACACTGGGGTATTCAGGATGGTGAACACACTGGGGTCATCAGTTTTTGAAAATCTAATCGTTAAATAGGTGAAAAAGGCACATATGTGCGATATACATGTTCACTATTAATTTTCACCCATTTAACAATTATATATTTACAATTTAATTACACAAATGTATTTACCTGTACATTAAACTCCATAAATTAATTCAATATTTTCAACTTCCCTTTCAATGAAAAACCTTATGTTTTTAGACTACAGTTCCCTACAAACGCGCCATGTGCCTTGGTAAAAATCATCACCACAGTTGTAGTTTTTTCTTGTTTTTAAATATCTAGGGTTCTAAAAATATATATCTACAGTCTTTACACAATAAGGCAGTGGGTCAAATAAGAACAACCCCAGGTTTCTTTTCAGCACTGTAGCCAGGCTGACATAGGTTTAGCCTTGTATTCATATAGCTCTCAGTAGTGATGACTTATCGGACTTCTTTAATCATGACAATTTAACTATTAGAGATTAAATTCATCATCTCTTGCCCTCAACCGGTGAAATTACAAATGACCATTCAATTGCTTCAGGCAAAAGACTTGTCTATCTACTTGTCTTGTTGGATCTTAGTGCTGCATTCAAAACTATTGACCATCACATCCTATTACAGAGACCGAACATTTAATTGGCATTAAAGGAACCACACTAAACTGGTTTACTGCATGCTTCCTCTAAGTAATTTAATTACAAAAACTCTCATCAAACTCATAAACTTTCACTTTTATGCAGCTACCTAATTATATCTATCAATCAAGCCAGAAGTCCATCAGTTAGTTAAACTTCAAGCATGCATTAAGGTCATCAAACACTGGGGTTACCTACAATTTACTACAATGTTAAACTCTCTTGGAGTTATCTTTGAAAAGGGCACATCATTTGAACGCTCACATAAAACAAACTTCAAGGACTGCCTTTTTTTAACCTGCGTAACCTTAAAAGTTAGGCACATCCTGTGGTGCAAATATGCAGAAGAACTAATCTATGCTTTTGTTACTTTGAGGCTGGACTATTAAAATTTCTAATTATCAGGTTGCTCTAAAAAGTCCCTTAATGCTCTCCAATGTTCTAGATTGCTTGGGGACATGTACTTACAAGAACAAGGGAAACAGATCATATTTCTCCCATATTTTCTGCCCTGGCTCCCTGTACATCCAGAATTAAATTTAAAATCCTACAAGTCAGTTATAAAGCTCTCAATGGTGAGCATCATCATAGTACCCCATTTACCCCATCAGAACACTGCACTCTCATAATGCAGAGTTACTTGGGGTTCCAGAGTCTCCACAAGTGGAATGGGAGCCAGAGCCTTTCGCTGCCACACTCCTCTCCTGTGGATCCAACTCCGAGTACTGCTGACTGTCTATGATAGACAGAGCTTCTCTGTCTTCATCTGTATGCATTTATGTCCCATTAATGTAGAGCCTCTTTCCAACCAAGTAGGTACAGGAGCATAGTTATAGGAACAGTCCACTTCTTAACAGTTCTAACTACTCTCCCCCTAAACCGGTTTTGTCATTCGTATTCACACTGGCCAAGTGGCCATAGGAACTGACCTTTTGTTATTATAACACAGCCATCTAACCACACCTATGTGGAAAAGGGAAAAGACCCCTCCCTGAAGTAGGAGCTGAAAGAGTTACAGGAAATGTGGCAAGAGGAACTCAGCAATCCCCAAATTGGTCCAGTCGAAACATGAGAAAGAAAGGGTTCTAGGAGACCGTGGGTGCTCCGGGGCTCAAGCTCCCGTGGAAAATACTGATCAGTCTTGTATGCCGGACTCCCAGTAGGCTACATTCATTTAAAATTAAACATTGCAGTTGGTGCTAAGTAGAGCGTCTGTCATAGTGTGATTAAGTCGCTGTCAGTCCCCCTACATTAAATTCACATGAAGCTGATCGCAGTTACATGTCAGTTAAACTTTTCATCTCCAATCTTATCTGTATTTGTGAGAAGTGGCGCTGCCCTTAGTGGAACGATAGCCTACTTTACAGCTTTATTATTGAGTTAATAGGCGTATGTGTTGTGTCAGCTGCTGTCCATTTCCTAAGGATCTGAAATTTAAACGTTTTAACAAATAAGAGAAAAGTATTTTTTTTTTAAACTGCAAAAAAGTCAATGGTGTTTTGCAGTTTTACCAGGCTTTTTCAACAATCCTCTAAACGATTCCAATAAAGAAACGATTCCACTGAGATTGTGATTTTTTAAACGATTCCAAGTAGGAATCAGTTCTTGCTGCCCAATCCAAACTCCCAGGTACTTGCAGTCCTCCACTACGTCCACACAGACACCTCGTGGAGGACTACAAATACCTGGGAGTTCAAATAAACAATACTTTTCCAGAGATAACTTCTACTATGATTTGACAATATAAATAAAATTGAATTAAAAATGAAATTCTGAAAACCTGCTTTAGCCTGAAAGAGAACTCTGGCTTGGGAGATTTGTTTTCCATGCAAGCCACAAAAGTCCCAAAGCAACAATGTTAAGAGTTCTGTAAATCAGCAATTCTGAGTCCAGACATCAAATCAAGCCAAAATTTGGAGTAAAAGTTTTTTTGATTTAAGATCCTCATTCATCTTGAAAGACTTCAGTAAGTTAAAAAAAATAGGGACACATTGTCTAGATGTGTATAACTTACACTTCAAAACTACCCTAATATATTCACTGACTCAAGACTAATTTCAACCAAGGTGGCTTTACAATTTAACACTGATTTTAAGGTGATTACTTATGCATCTAATTTATATATGTATTTAATTTAGGTTGTGTACAATTTTTTTTTTAACTGTGGCATCAAATATATTTTTTATGTTCATAAAAGCTAAGCTATGAGCTCTATTGTAATTCAGTGCTGTAAAACAATAAAACATGAAGTCCAAGTGGGTGAATACTTTTTATAGTGATATGTGAAAGACTGGTTTCCAAGTCTGTGACTGTATGGGTAGCACGCATTACTGAAAAAACAGTAACGCATCCTTATGCTGGATGTCCACAGCAACACATACTACCTTAGGTTTTATTAAGTAGAGAGAACAGGAAAGCCTTTACTGTATATTTTAGACTGGAGAAATTAAGAATAGTCTCAAAAGTAGGATCAACTTAAATTCCTTAAAGAGCTCTTACTGAGGACACTTTCTTCTCAAATGTTTTTTTTTCAAGCCAAATCTTATCATCAGCAGGTAAGAAATCCCTGATAAATTCAGCTGAATTCAGAAAATATTGATTTGAGAACAGAAACAGCCAACTATCCCCTCACATAACCCTAACTGTTGTGCTTTCATCCCAGCGGAGATAGTTTATTTATGAACATAATTCCTTCAATATTGAGGTCAACCACCAACTGATGCAGTTTCTTGAACCACTGGTCAAATAAGCATTGAAACTCTCATTGTATTGTAAAAGGTGACTTTTTCCCCCATAAAGAAAACATACAGATAAGCCTGTATTACATGTCTATGTATGTGTATGTGTATATGTACAAATTTCTCTGTAATTCAACCTTCAAAACCAGAACATGTAGTTTTTGAAGCAGAAATCTCAACAGCGATCTGTTAGGTCATTACATTGCTTCCCTTCATTAACTAAGGTCAACCTGCACAATCATGCGTGTTGGTACATTTACCAGTAAAATAAGGAAACAAAACAATAAAATAAAATAAGTTAGTTAACTTAACACTAGTACTCTAAGTAGAAGACCTTTTTCACATGTCAGGAGTTTTAATAAGTACCACGACTTCAGTTATTTAAAAAAACTCCAACCTACAAACTTTCAATAAAATAATGCTTTCAGCTCTTTGGATAACAGTACAACCTGCTTTAGTTCCAGCATACAAGTCTCTGTAGCGCCACATTAAAACAATGTATGTGCTGCATTCTCAAAAGTCTCTTGCTCAGCGTGTCTTGGGTATTGTTAGGCAACCATTGTTTTGTCTGGAGGATCCCAACTTGAGCATTTTCTTCATTTGGACTCTCCCAGCAGATGGATAATGAGTTCATACGTGGAGAGGACGATGGCAGTGTTAGGGATTTGTCTAATTAGCTGTGGAATGAGTCCTCTGTAAAAAGCTGCATAGCCTTCCTCCACCGCTATTAACCTCCCTGTCTGGAAGAAATACTTGTACTTGCTGCCTTCCTCACGCAGCCTTGTCCGAATGACCTCTGGGGAGACAAAATTATAAGTAATTTAAATGAATACTTCTCCGACATTAGGTGGTTGTGTTGCAACAGACAAGCTAAGGATGTTGGTGCTTACCGTGCGGATAAGCAATGCAGGATGCACATCCCTTTGAAAAAGCAGCTGCCATCATCAGACCCAGGAAGTCTGATGCTCCTTTCTCCTTTTCACCATTCCGGGAGGTGAATTGGTTCTTGGCGAAGTTTTTCTTCAATGTCTCATAGATGACGAAGCAGATCATGGTCTCTGAGATGCCGGCATAAGATGCAGTTAGGCCTCGGTAGAAGCCCCGAATGCCTTCCGTCTTGTAAACATAGCGGGCACACTGCAGTGCATTCATCTTCTTCTCTCCTTTGGCTCTAAAAGTCAAACAGGTCAAGGTCATTAGTGCTAAAACTACATTTCGGGGCTTTTAGTGTTAATCATCTGATCTTTTTTTTTTAGCCAAAAATAATTAATGCCCACCACTCGAACCCAACAAGTCCCACAAACAGTTCAAGTCATAATATCATTTTTATATTGTTCAAGAAAATGACAAGTTTTGAATTATATTTGGACTGTGCAATAAGGCGAGCCTGCAGTTCTTTCTGTAAGTGATTTTAAAGATTTCAAAGAATTTGTCCATAGCCTTTACTATCTAAGTGGGGCGGTTTGGGGCCGATGGGAGGAGATTGCTGTTAAAGTGCACACAACGATATATTGGTAAGAGCAAATTACATTTAACCATGTATCCTGTTAATTTAAGTCAATTTCATTTAATATTGTATGTGTCCTTTTCTTTTTTTAAGTGCAAGTATTCCACCAAATCACGTTCCTTACCGAGACCATTTTTCAGAGCTACCAGTGATGCATCCAGAGTTTAGCACTGCCCAAGACAATTCTGATGTTTAAAACTTTAGTGCATATACTTTTTATAATAATGACCGACCGTTACATTAAAAGCCCTTGTCAAATGAGTTGCTACAAAGCTAATTAAGACTATCAGCTTCACAAAACACTCTGTATTTCTCAGCATGGCTATGTTCAGAAATTGGTGTCGTCCAGAAACTTTCATGTACAGAAACTCAAGTGAAGATAACTCCCTCTTCGGAAGAGACAATGTTTTTTAACTTCTCTGTGTTCTCCTTGGTTACATAGGGTTGGGGGTGAAGCGCGCTCACAAAAGGCTTGTGTCATGTGGATGCACCGACAGAACTGTTGTCATTACTTAAGATTCCTCATTGGGGAAACAGAAACTACACACTATAGCTTGCTAATGCAAACAACCCAAAGCGTTTTTTGTCCTTTCCCCGAATGTATGTGGCGTTCGGACAGATCTTACGCCACAGCGCTGTGGAGATAGGTCTGGCAATGCCAGACTACCTAGAGTCTCCTCATTGGGTTGAATGAGTAAATAGTATACTGAACGGATTGTGGTGTAAGCTATTCAATCAACCCCCCCCGCATCCCCATTCATATTGTCAATTTTTTTGTGCTGCTAGACAAGTGTTGTTTAAAGACAGAGTGAACAGACTGGTTCTTGTATCTTCACATGATACTACTGCCCTGTACTCAGTAATGTAAATATAGACTGCACGTAGGACAGCGCATCAGCACAGTGTATTTATGGAGCCAGGTCACATGGTCAGGCACCATTTTCACCTGGTATTAAAATCTGATCTGGGTGATCCCATCACAAAGTACAGGACCCAGGCGAGCCTGAGTGGCCAAAGCAGCAGCTGGTAAACAGATTATTTCCTATGAAATTCTTCATAATGTAAGTCTACTGTTTTGTCATTTCAAAGCTTTTATGAAACACTGACCGAATCAAATTATTTGATAATAAAAATTGAATCAACTGTAAAACATAGAATTTTCAAAAATGTGGATGCAGTTTATAATAATCAAGATTTCCCCAAACATTAAGTGTTTCTTGCACAGTGCCTACGGCAAATGAACAGATGGGTGACATTTACGGGCGCGCCATTTCTGTCCTCTGCTCTGTGCTTTGTTTCACTGAGGATGGGGTTAAACACACAGAGTACGTTTACATGCACACCAATATTCCACTATTATTCAGAATATGACAAAATTCCAAATTTGATACAGGTTATGTTAACAGCACATTCCGGTCGGATATTCCAAATAAGGCCTTTTTTTCCTGAATATAGCATTTTCCAATTAAGACTTGGGATATTGCGGTATTAGTCAGGGTTTAGAAGGCATCTTCTGGACATGTATACATTCAGAATATGTATCTAGGTTTTCACCACAGACTTGTGGTCAGCACTGTGTGTCACAGGGCCCTACGTAAATCCTATAAAATAATTCTGACTATTTAACACAGAACACTACATTGCGTTAGATCTGAAAAATGTGAGTTCACACAGGAGCGATGAAATTAAAGCGTACACACTTTTTCTCCAGCTGCATCCTGGTCTTTACCATCCAGATGGGGTTCATCAGAGAGTTAGTAACAAAAGCTGTGGACGGGAGACAAGAGAAGCAAATTCAGATTTACACTGCAGTGTATCAAAAGATCAATTTCATCCCCTCAAAGTAACTCGTGGGTGTTGTTGCATTCTAGTTCATTAAAGGGAATTACAGGAGAACTACAAACAGTATAAACATCTGCAAAAATAACTAGATCTGCACATGACCTTTGTGAGGTCTACACAGTTCACTTGATAGACAAAAAAAAGTTCATGTTGGCATTCTGTTATTTTATCCACAGTGTAGACAACCTACAAGCTCTAGAAATATGTTTGTAGGTCACTGGACTGCATTACATTCTACAGCTGTTTTACATATACAGTATGTAACATCTGCTAACATGCACACTGCTCACCTGCAGAACCAGCAGACGACATGTGCACTAGTCCACTATTAGGGACAAACAGCCCATTGAACATCTCTTTAGCTTTTGAGTATGCAGCAAAGTAAATGGCTCTGAAACACAGGGGGCAAACTGGTAAGAACTCCACACAGAAGCAATTATAAAGATTAACACACAGTGATTAAATATGAATGTATTTTCAATATGTGAATGTGGTTTTATAACTGCTGGGTAGTTGTGCAAATTATTGCACTTGGACTTGTGTTTGCATTTGACAGAGTCTGTCCAGAGCATCCTGCTCTCTCTGTTTGGCTTCTGGAACCAACTGTAAAAGCACCAGAATGGGCTGAATAAGCATTGGGCATCCCAGCTTCCCACAGAGCTGCTCTGAATGTAAACATGTCCAAGTTGGCCAGTGAAATGAAGGGATGGTGAAGTTACTGGTAAAATAATCGTTCTGCAGCTACTCATTAACTATGGGAAAAGTATACGCAACCATGACCATGATCACCTTTTTTAAGTTTAAAAGTCTCAAAGTCTAAATCAATAATTTGTGGAAAATGTACACTATGTACACTTTAGTGACACGAAACATAAAACAAGGTGAAAATGTGACTTCACATGGTGTACCTACATAACACTGAACTTTTGTCTTGACTTAAGCTAGAGCAATTATTATCCAGGCATTGTCATCAACCATTCAATCATTGTCTGTTAGGCGCTGTTACACTAAAACTACAAATATAGTTACTTATTTAGTCTTCATTTTATGTGCTTTGTGTTAAGAAGTCTAATCAACTACATGTAAAGAGACCTTATGTTGACAGACGCTGTCGTCTACACAAATAAAACAGCTGACTCAAAGAACTGCTAGGGGGGGGAACATGGAAGTTGTTGCGATGACAACCGCTTTCTGTTTATGCGACTAGTTAATGCTTTCAGCCCTTAAAATTAAAAATAAACACGGTCTCCCCCGGTCTTCGGTTAGTGGCCTTAATATATAACCATATTCTTTTTAAATACACAATGACACTTCATTGTGTCTTTACCAGCCTGTACACCAACAGGCAAGTATCAGTATACTCATAGTTTCAGGACATGGTTAAACAAAAAGGAAAGTAGGGAGATAGAGTGTTGTGCAGTGTAGACATTGATTTCCCAGTACCTTGAGGGGGCCACACCAACAAGGTTTGGCCCTAGACCACGGAAAAGGGATCTTGGACCCTCTTTTTCTAAAATTGATCTGAAACAAAAGCAGAAAAACATCAAACACTAAAAACTTAAAGTTTTATTCATATACTAGTTAAACTCCCTCTACATATCTTCAAAAGGTCTATGTAAGGTTAGAGTAGGACACCCCCCTGCCCCCCATATCTCGGGGGAATGAATGTGATGTGGCTGCAATTATCCAAAGTGTTATTCAAGTCCTGTTACTAAAACTGGTTTTGCGTAATTCATACATGAAACCCAGTGCCCTTTGCGGTGCTTGCCTAGTCACGTCAGACACATCCCCACAGTTTTTTTTTTTTGTTTTTTTTAAATCTTTGTATGTTTTCCAGATGACAGTCTGGTCTGCATGGGGCCACACAAAGGGGAGGGTTCAACTGCAGTTTGTGTGTTGGTGTCTGTCATGCAAACCTCTTCTCTCATGCAGTGTTCATTCATTCAGCTCTCTCACTGATACCCAATACCTCTTCTCAAACAACAGAGTTTATAAACAAAGACTTCTTTTGAAGGGCAAAGTAGTGTCCAGTATTGAGGTTTTAATGACCGGAGGAGGGGATTATAGTTAGTTTTAGATAGATTTACACTTGAAATGCAAAGACAACCCTCAAACAAATCAATTTACACCAGCTAAAGTAAGTTAAAAAATCCAAATTGACAAGAAAAATGTTGTTCTTCAAGACAAAAAAAAAAATTGTCTTAGGCATATGTAACTTAAAACAAATAACAGCAACAGCCAAAAACCAGTCTAAACCAATTCAGTCTGTGGCCCCTGTCCTCTTAGTGTAATATAATACTGACCCACCACCCTGGTTAGAACCGTTGCTCCTTCATCCTGGCTCACTGGAGATGGTTGTGTAAATGAATAAATAAAAAAATAAATAGATAGATAGATAGGATATGTTCATAGATAGGATATGTTCATAGACACCACAAAAAAACATTGTTTACGCATATCCTAAGAACTAGTAAAAAAATCACCCCAAACAGCTGATTAATGACACTAAATATGGGATACCAGGCCCTACAGGGAAGTCCTAATAAACAGCAAAGTGCATCAGCTGTAGGTAGGGAACACTTTGTTTGCAGGTAGAAAAAAATACAGTTGCCTTAAGGGATAGCCCACAGCAGGCTACAGCACGGTTTTAACATTTTAAACATGCCATATACCTAAGGTGGCGCACCAATGTGCCCTCAAAATGACGTAGATCTTGCTGGCGTGCCAGGTTTTATACTGCGCAACCAGAGGTCACACACCACTTCATTTTTTCAGTGGCGCACAACAGAGCGAAAACAGGAAGCCTGAACAAGCTTGACAGTAACTGGGTGCCAGGACTCTGAGTGACTGCAAGTCTCTCTTGTAAACTTGTGTTAAAATAAGTTATTTTATGGTGAATGAAAGGCTCGATCCGACAAAGTAGGTCATTGAATGAAATCAATTGACGGCAACGCTGCTGCCAGTTCTGCCGTTGTTTACCTTTTTTCTTCTTCTAATCTGTTGAAATAGCAAAGTCGGTAGCCTTTCCTCATTAGGGCCACCTCTGTTCAGGAGAAGACTACCACTAGTGTCACAACCACCACGCTAGTATAAACAGTTATGGCACTCTCATGTCACATTTGCCCGCGCCAGCTATTACTGAAAAAAGGCCTTTACCGTAGGACCTGCAGCAGACCCGGTGTAACAGTCCCTGGTCGGATAACCCCGGTGCCGTTTAGGGTACCCAGCTGGACCTGGAAGATGGGTCGGAGGGCGAGACCAGAGGACTGCAACCGTGTCTTCAACACCTCCAGGGGGCATGTGACTATGGCACCCACCGTACCACTACATCTGCAAATTGATCACACAAACAAAAGGATATGGGACTTGGAATTTGTTTCAAATCTTACTAACAAAATAGTCAATATACTAATACAATATATATTTGTAACATGTATGTAAAGTGGTTCTATTATATGCAAGGTTACTTTCAGTGTTTTTCCAACATAACACAGCTGAGAAGCTACAGGCCAAGTGTAATAAACAATTATGGTTAAAGACCTTACTCTGGCTCAGCAGTGGAAATACTTAAGTGCACATCTGGTGCACTGGGTTTTACAGCTCAGACACTACACTTGGACAGCATTATTTGCCCAACAAAAGACTGTTTTGGATAATGTAAAGTACTTACATTGGTGCATCATATATCAAAGTTACTACTGTTCTATGTCACCTTGTTAGTGACAAGCTCAGTCTAAAAAAAAAGAGCCTACGCCTCTGTACTGTTTGTGTCTAAGAAGGACAGAGTCAAACATCTCTCCAAAAGTAACACTTGACCTAAAATCCATTCACTGATCACTAGTAATCCCTAATTGAGTGTTTTAACATTTCATTACAGAGAAATAAAATTACAAGTCCTATATCATGTTCCACATTGCATAGCCTAATTTAACAAACAAAAACACATTATGTAACCATGTTGAAATAATGTGTCGTGGAGTTAGCCATGACCTCTGACCACAAAGATAAGAAATCTAGGGGAGCAGGTGAAAGAGTGTGGCCCCTCTAAAAACTACAAGTCTAAACTACAAAATGATACTGTGTGCATTAAGTATTGGTGTTGTTTGGAAATCTACCAAATGTTGTCCTACTGGTTCGACTGGTTTACTGAGTAATTGTCGAATTGAATGGTAAACATACACAATTTTCGTCTGCGTTCGACTTACTGTATGTTTGAGACTGACTTTTATGTGATTCAGCCAAACAAAGTGGTCAGCGTCCTTGTACATTTGACTAGTTAAACATTTAAAAATCATAGTTTTAGTTAAATAATAATGGAAAGACTCATAATAACGTTTCAAGTGTAAAATGGCGTCATTTTAACAAGCTAATGTTTAAATGTGACCTTTACAACAACAGGAAGACATCAAAGTCGTTGTTGTATCACAGGACAAATGTCATTATTCGGATTTTTTAAAAGACATTTTCGGCCAAGTGGTGATAGCTAGCATGGAGCTGTTGGTACACTGCGTTACAGGTTCACGTTATGTAATACCATAGGACATAGCTAGCTAAATGCCCTACTACTCTCATGACTGCGCCACGACCAGCCATAACTGCGACGGGGCACTTGGCTAACCACTAACTCGCAGTCTTGAATTTCAAAAATGGTTAACGTTACACATTAAAGCGTCAACATTAACATAACTCGGAGTACGAATTCGACCTTCCAGACCAACAAATATGTCAGCGAAATCCTGCTATCTTACGGTAGCTAGCTAACCTTGCGAACTTCCGCACAGATGTAGCTAGCTAACGCCGGCTGATAAAAAAATAAAAAATGTTGCCGGGTGGCTCATTGTCCACAGCAACGTTGTTAGCTGATTAGCTGGAGCTAAATGTAAAAAAAGCTAACACAAACGTTGGTCTTTATTTATAAGTTGTGATTTCAAAATTAGTATTAAGTGAGCGAGATAGTGAAGGACATAGTGAAAGAAACATGTTACATTCGGTGGATTGTGCTATGCTAAGACGAGCTAGCTTGTATTTCTATACCACCGGTTAGCATGTTGGCTTACAGCTGCTGAAAATGCGTTATAAAAATCTGTTTATTCCACCTGGTTTTGTACAGGATTTTCAAAAGAACTTATGTAGCAAAAAAATGTAACCCAATGTCGCGTTGCCTCTTCGTGTTGCATCAGTGAATCTTTGAGGTATTAATAACTTTACTCTGGTAGAAGCATTAGCATTAATGTGGCTCAACTTACCCCCCGGCGAAGAGATTTAGCAGAGTGTCTTTCTGTGCCATTCTTTTCTTTTTCAAACAGCCACCATACTTGTGTTAAGCAAATTGTTGAATTCGCGTTTGTATCAAGGAGTAGGAACAGAGCGATTCCAGTAAGCAGGGAGCTACGTGATTGCTCACGATTTACGTCAGTGGGCCGGACGGGGGTGTTGTCTGTGACGTAGAAACATGTGCTCGCCACAGCGCAAACGGGGTGCGATTGGTCTTTTTTAAGTTGTTGCATGATAATAACCAGCAACAAGGCTTAAAAATAAAAGCGAAACATTCGAACTTCCGAATACCTTCTGACCTTCACATGTTTCAGTATCAAATAAACTGTTCAGCCTTCAGCATGATTTGCAACAATATTCTAAACCAAACACAATAAATGACTCACACTTCACTTGCAACCTAGATATGACTCAAATAAAAAAAGAATGTGCCATGATTATTACATTAGGTAAATTAACTTTTCAGGTTTCTCAATCAAGGTCTGGTTAGACAGGGGTGTAGGCGCAAACATGTTTTTGATGTCTGAACATTCTGATGAAATATCCAGCAAAAATGGAACTAGGCCTATTTATCTATCTTTGATTAGGCGGTTCCATAAGAAAGGGACAAAGGGAGATCCAGATAAAGACAATCCAGACAACCCCATCTTTTCAGCAGGAAGATCACAGAAAAACAACAACAAAGACCTTAATTTTAACTGGAGATAATAATATGACTCAATGCCTGTTAACTGTGACATAATGGACACGTGATGGTATGTGGTGTGTCCACTGTCCACCAATGCGCTGTGTGTAATAAAAACTGGTAGTAACTCCTACTCTTCTCTGAGGATATGCTTTGGATCAACAGGAGGATAAATTACTGGTACCTTGTCTGGCTGCAGGCCTACAATACCACTGTGTCAAAACCAGCTGCTCTTGCGTTTAGTTCTATATTTGAAATCTAGCAAGCGGTTTGTCATGCTGTGTTGACAGTCTACACTCTAGTTCTGTGATTAACATATAAAGCAGATAAAGCAAGAGCAATAAAGCTTATTAAGCCTATTGCGTAACAAGGTTTGAGTGTCGTTTGAATAAGTCTTGCCTACATGAACTCCTGTAATGGACTGGCCACTGGCCAATGTATTTCACTATTGCCAGCAGTGGTTAAAAGAAACTATAAACTCAAGTACCATGCTTAAGTACAATTTCTTTTAACTTACTTTGATTGAGTATTTGTTTTATTTTAAATGTTTTTTTCACATTTGTTTTATTCCACTATATTTATTTCACAGCTCTGGTTACTGGTTCCTTTTCAGATTTAGATTGACACATATATATTGACTTAAACCCATGGTCCCCAGCCTATGGGGTATATTATGCGGTATTTCACAAAATAATCAAAGATCTAGTCCAAAGACTAAAAAGTGAATACAAAAGTATCTACTCAGACTGTTTTTTCTTCTTTTTTTTGCTTCATTAATCATATTACCAGCTACAACTGTAAAATTCTGCTTACACATACAAATTAACACGGTGTCATTTTCAATAGTAACATCAGTTTCAAGGGCAACAAGTACATTTACTTTTCAACTTTAAGTATATCTTGTTGATAACAAACGATTTTGAAGGCAGGAACTGTAATGGAATACTTCTACATTGTCGTATTGGTAGTTTTTATACTTGTTCTACCACTGATTGTCAGTCACACTCATGCGTGCTCTTAATGAGACTGGATGTTCTTGACTGGGCTTCATGGTTATTTATAAATTGGACATGCTGCCACCAAGGGGTCAAATATAAAGCCTACAGTTTATTTTACTTCTCTTTCCAGCTCTTATGTCTTAAAAAATATATTATCGAGACGTTTAACGTTTTTTTTTTTAAATCTACTGGCCTTGTTAGGTAATAGCTACTATTTAGATCCCACTTGTGTGACTTTTAAAATCATAGTTTATTTAAATCATCTGCTGAACATGACGTGTGTGTGTGTACATTTAGTTGACCCTGAGCCTCATATAAATGATAAACCATTGCAGGGATCAAAGTGTCTCAGTTTCTGTACCAGCAAAACTGTCAGTAGGTGGCAACTGATGTAGCAGTAAGATAATAAAGCCTGGCCCAATGCACCTTAAACCACTTCATGCCCCATCAATGTTGGTTTCCCTCATTCCTTGGCTCATGTACATTTAAATACATTTAACTTCAAAAGTATGGACATTATTTGTCTTAGCTTCAATACAGTTGACAGTTTGAAGTCACCCTAGAAGCAAAACCTTACCTTGAGAGGTTAAAGAACCTGCACATCCACACGGAGAGCTTTAATATTCTGGCTGGTGAGACCTCTGAGTGAGGTCACCACACTCCAGCAATAATAGGCCTTTGTCAGGGCAGACATGTTGACTTGTCACAGTAGAAAAAGCATGTTTTACTAGTAAACATTAATGATGGCTTTATTCTATTCTAGTGGCCCAGTGAGCCAGTCTCAGGACTCTGAAAATGGTTAGCTAAATGGAACTCAGTTAGTACCAACCAGCTTAGAATAGTGTATCAACTCAATCTAATGTAAATTCACTACAAGTTAGAAACTGCCATAAATGTTAACTATGTTTATTCTACTCTATAGTATTTATTGAAACCATCATTTGCAGCATGTAATGATATTGCCTAAATACTACAACTACTATTTATCAACCACCTGTAGCTTGTTGACATTTAATAGGAGATTCAGGTACAATGCACTTTGAAATAAACTTTAATAGATACTTAACAAATCTACAACATGGAATACAAATAAAATGAAAGCTGCAAGGGAAATAAGTACAGTGTGTCCACTTCCAGCTGAGCACTGAATAAGGAGCACATCTGCACATTAAAAACTACTAGCCAGACAGGTTTATGATAGGGCATTAAATACGTTGGCAAGCCGATCTTCTATTACATTTGTGCAGCACTTTGTGGATTGTCTTGTCGTTATGGTGCCTTAAATCTAAAGTTGGCTGATTCAGGAACAACGCCATTCACCAACATAGTCCGTTTCATCAACCCCTTTGTTTCCCCCTTTACATGTCATAAACACTACTTCAATGGTTCTCAGCTATGTGCCAGTGAGACCCAAGAGTAGCAGCTGTTTTCATTACAAAGAACCACTTAAGTGGATGTCATTGGTTAGTTTCCATTCTCTGGCTGAATATGTGCAAACCAGTGAATCAGCTGATGGAGACTGGTTGATTTAAAAAAAGAAAAGAAAAAGAAATTTAAAAAATGTGGCACTCTTGGGCCCTAACAGCATGTGGTTGAAATCTACTGCACAAAAAAAATAGGAGTTACAGAAAAGATTTTTTTTTAAATACGTGATTGTAATGAGATAGATTTCCTGCAGATGCATGCTACAAATAATCACAGTGACATTATCCTTCCGTTAAAATTCCTGCTGATGTCTTGATGGTAAGCACTGGGGTAAACTTCCATATCGCAGAGAAACCTGATAATGCAGCGAGTGGTGGTTGGAGCTGCCTATCGGTGCATTCCTCCACACTGAAATAAATACTCTATGGAGTGGTCAGCATCTCTTCTGTGTTGTGTGAACCGCAATTTCATTAAAAAAAAAAAAAAAAAAAAAAGATCTAAAAGCAACTAGGATTTCATGTTATAATTCTCAATTTGAGAGACTCATGTACAGGTTGATGTCTGTGTGCTGCCACCTTGTGGTCAGAGGCTAGCAGTGTATTTCTGCACCAACTCTCAAAGTTTAAATTCCATCACACAATTTAGTTTTAGCACAACCAATAACAGATCAATTTAAAAGGCTACAAGATATAAATTCATTATCAAATTCTGCGGGTCACAGCAGAGAAACCGGCCACACATCCCACATTAACCTGCAAACTGGAGGAGGTACACCAACATGGTGACTGTCAGGCCATCGCCTGGACCAGCATGTGCATAGTGCTCAGTGATTCCTGATTTTATAAAGTTAGAGAATACAATTGCAAAGAGTCATAAAAATCAGATAAGAAACTCAAAAAAGGTGTCCAGCTACTGACACAGAAGCATACTTGTCAAAGGTTGAGTCAGTACTGGAGGCTTGAGCAATGTTGTCAAACGGGTTCAACCCAAGACTGATCCCAGAGAAACGCGAGAAAGAGACGAAGGCGTGCCGAGTGTGCTTTCACCGTCAGCGCTGTCATTGGTAGAGCAGGTAGTTCTTGAGAGAGGCCGGCAGTGGCAGTCTATGGATTTCACCCAGCCGGTCTCTTCCTAATGCCACCCTCACCGAACGCCGACACAGGTCCATCAGAGAGAGGGGTTCCGCTGGGGGAGGGGAACAAGAGAGGAAGAGAGGTGAGGTTCTGTGTGTTAGCAATGGCTAAATCTCATTTCAGGAGTGCGTAAATGCCAAGCATGTAAATGTCAAATGTCAGCAAGTGAGCGACAATAAAAAATGAGTTGAACAGTATTATGACCTTTATCCTCTATGACCAGAGAGAACACAATAAGAGTGACTTTATGCCCGCAGTTTGCAAGAGAAACATGGCATGCAGCTCCCATTTAGAGGAAGGATATTTAAGAATAAAGTTCACACTGATGTGGAATCCGCTCTGAAGAAAAGAAATGGACCAACATCCCCTGCGGTGGTACCAACACATCAGGGTGCTGCAGTAGATCAGTGTGTGTACTAGGCAGAACATCAAACTAAACAGATGAAATGCAGCACGTCTGTGTATACTGTAGCCTACATGGATTACAGAGTAGCGGAACACTTCAGGTAGTTTTCTCTCTAGTAGGGCCTACAATTTGTCCAAAAGGTATCCCATTAATGGATTTTGCTAATCTAGTGATAATTTGTCGAAGAAAATCTTTTTTGTACTGCTTGTCTGATGGAAATGTAACATAATTGACAGTTAGGGTTGGGTATCTTGAATAATCTAAATTGACACACTCGGCTGTGAACCGATCCAGTGAGCGCTGAAGGTCACAGGCCGATGATGCCATTAAGACTACATAGTCCGCAAAGACAGCCATGAGATCCCCAGCCCATCAAACGGCAACCCCTCCCCACCCCGTCTCAATATCCTGTCCATAAATACTACCAACAGGATTGGTGACAAAACACAGCCCTGGCGAAGGCCAACCATCACCTGGAATGAATCCGACTTACTGCAGAGAACCCACACCCAGCTCTCCCTTTGGTCTTACAGGTTGGATGGCCCTAAGAAAGGACCCCGTCACCCCATACTCCCGCAGAACCTCCCCACAGTTTCTCCCGGGGGACCCGATCATACACCTTCTAAAACACACTCAGACCGGTTGGGCATACTTCCAGGCTCCCTCCAGGATCCTTGCAAGAGTGAAGATCTGATCTGTTGTTCCAAGACCAGGACGGAATTCGCATATTTTTCTTCAACCTGAGGGCAACTATTGTCCGAACCCTCCTTTCCAGTACCTCGGAGTAGACTTTACCAGGGAGGATGAGAAGTGTGATACCCCTATAATTCGTACAAACCCCCTGGTCCCCCTTTTTGAAGAGGGGAACCACCACCCCAGTCTGCCACTCCCTAGGCACCGTCCCAGACCTCCACACAATGTTGAAGAGGCGTGTCAACCAAGACAGCCCCTCCACACCCAGAGCTCTCTGCCTTTCTGGACGGCTCTCATCTATCCCCGGGGCTTTGCCACTGTGGAGTTGCTCAACTACCTCAGCGACTTCCACCAGGTAAAATTGACCACAACAAACAAGACATTCAGTGTAAATTTTAATACTCGACTTAAAACTAATTTACTCGCAGCCATGATCTTCCGCTGCAGCGCCTACACTGCATACTGACTCCAAACAGCCACAGGATTAACAACATTTTGAGAGACAAACTGCTTTTAACATCAATTTATAAGATTAAGGATTTCCCCTCTCCACATCCACTAAGAGGAATGTCATAAAATTGAAGCTGGCTTTCATGCATATCACTGCTGCATCTGTATTGCTTCTTTTCCACAGGCCTAAAATAGGTTGAGGGATCTGAGCTGAACATAAAAATCTAATGAGCAAACAGCACTTGGGACATGCGGGTAGTACAACATGTGTTGATGAGGACCTACGTTTCCTCATTTAAAGCCTCTGAACAACCACACCCCTGTTTTCAGTCATTCCGTTGATTAGACTTGTTTCAGGTTGAAGGTGGGGCGGAACTTTGATGGGAACTTTTAAAGTTTACAAATTATCTCTACCAATAAGAATGACTAAGGTGTCATTCGTCCCACTATAACACCAACAGTGGACTCTGGAAGATGTCAATCACTCATTCTATCACACCTACACAGTCATGAAAAAAAGGTCCAATCAGCCACATTTACTATAAAACACCTGTGTGGTTGTTCAATTTAAAGCTCATGGCCCTTTAACCATGGAATAATTTATCAAATCAAAATCATTTACCAGTTGTCTGGGGAGGGGAACAAGCAGCTTTTTTTGTACATTAAAAAAGGGACTACTGGATGTTATGAAATCAATAAACACCAACGTCTATAACGGAGGGGCCATAGCACAGTTTAAAAACAAAAGCAAAGTACAGTTGTTGGCAAAAGCTAGGGCAGGTTACAGTGAGACATGTTCTCTGGTAATGCCTTACCAAGAATAGGACACAGTGACATAATTCTTATGAGAAAAGGTGATTCAGGGATGTAGTTAAATATTAATTCATATGTAATCTGGACTATCAGGAAAGAACACAAATAACGTCACGCTATCAGTGCTTTACATAATTGTTAGTGAGGCAAAGCTTCTGAAAGGTCAGCTCTAGAGTAACCCTGTGCAATAATGTGCCCTGCTTAGACAGTAGGACTAACACTTAACTGTCACACATTTCTTCATTGCATTAATAAATACAGCCACTGGTTGCGTAAGAGCTGGACACAAGACATCACGGATGGCAAAACACCCTTGCTTATGAGAAAATGAAATAACCGGAGTATTTCAAAAACATTTAAAGTTTGTACTTACGATCAAGTCCATTTATGTACCGGATTCTTATTTCACAGTGTCCCCACACGGCGCTCACTACTGGGTACAGCTTCCTGCCCTTAAGTCCTCTGAATGCCACCCCTAGATAATGTCCATCTACTATATAACCCAGAGTCCCTTCATCCATGTCTAAGACTACTAAAAGGGAGTCTGGTATTATGAAGGTGTCATCTGGCTCGAGGAAGGCCGGATAGGTTTTTCCTGGGTGATTCTTGCCATCGTGGTAGAGCTTACTCCTGCACAGGTCCCAGCCCCAGGACTCTGCGTTGCTTCCTACCAAAGCTGTGTAGCCCACCGAGTGCAGCGGGGCGTCACTTGTCGCCACTCCAACCACTGCGTGTGTGCCCCTCTGACGCATAGCCCAGCTGATCTCCCACACATGCAGTCCCCTTGTATAACCAACATGGCCCCGGATGGCGTCCGTGCTCTGCGCCACAGGGTGCCTGTGAAACACCAGCTTGTTGTCGTCCTTGACAAAGATGTTTAGGGAGCGGTCATCGTTGTTCCATGAGTTTTGGACCTGGACGTCCACGCTGGCAGGTGGCATGTCCAGCAGCAGATCCAGTCGAGACGGCTTGGTGTGACTCAGGGCCTGTAGCTCCAGCTTCAGCGGGCTGAATGCCGGATCCCGCATATCAATGGTTTTAATACCACCTGGGACTTTTTGCCCCATGCTCTGGGTGGTTATAGCAGCTCCCTCTTGCTCCTCCTCTTCCTCCCCCCTCCTCAAGTACTAATGGGGGGGAGTAATCAGCCTCAGACCCTCTCCTCCACCTTGCTCCTGCAACCCAAGAAGCAGGTTTGTTGCTCCCCCTTGTCACTAGCTGCAGACAGCGAAGCTCACACAGGTTGCGTTTTGAAGCCTTCCTGGAGATATTAGAAGAGATGCAAGCAGATAAGACAAAAAAGTTCATTATGACCCTTATCTAATTAAACTAATTAGGATTATTTCAGCTTGGGCCAGGAAACATTAGCATCAGACTGTACAAAACAAGTCAGCTAAACATAAGTTAGATTGTAAGTCCATCCTTATGCCCTTTGATGGCGACAAAAATGGTATCTGCTGTAATTACATCATCCTGCATTTATAGGAAATGTTAGTGTGTGTGTGTTTACTCAATGGTTTAACTAGATTAATCTGATCATCAGTGGACAACAACTCATAATAAATGCAGGGCTGTTAAGCGGCCTCAAAAGTTGTTTCCCCCCCATTGTTCTCATGCAAGGTTTAGCATTTAAACATAAAGATAGCAATGTCCCATGACCTACAAGTTCTGAGATGTAAACCAAAAAACTGATTTTACCTTCCTACCAGCTCACTATAACGTCGAGCCAACCAAGAAAGACAAGACCAACAAGTTTCTGCCACTTAGTCATGGTTGAAAAGATTATGTATAATGATTGGACATTTTACAGAGAATACACTGGCCACAATGTCTGATTGAAGGGCTACAGTTAGCTGCTGTGAACAGTCTTTTGAACACATGACTAACTAAGATTGTATAAGATAAGGCTATATATCATTAATAATCACCTTTAGAGATCTTCAGCTTCTACAGTTTATAAAACAATTTTAATTTAGTGTTTGAAGCTCTAAATGGTAAACACACTTGCTGTTATGTGCTCCATTTGCTAAGTACCTCATTTAGGAACATGAAGAAAAAAATTAAATTAAAACCTGATTTGATTAGTTGTCCACAATTCTACGTATTACTTCTTCACCAGCTTTTCTTGATAAAGCAGAGTCAATTCTAGAATTTTAGATAAAATCACCCACACCACCAATAATAACACAAAAAGGGGATTGGGTTTTATGGTATAATTAACAGTGTTTGTTTCTCAAAAGCTAGTGAACATGATATATGGTTGTCTAGTCAGAGAGCAACAGGAAAAGCAGTAATAAAAATGTACTGCCTACAAAAATAAAAAAAATAACGCTCGTCAAGTTCCAGGTGCTGCGGGACCAGTTTCAGGAACTCAGAAAGTTGACAAACAAAAGCCTGAGGAATACCTGTAGTGTTTTACTTCACCGGCTCCATTACAATAACCAATAGCTACCCCACACTCTGAATTAAGTATCAAAATACCACAGACATAATGGGACTTTTTGAAGCCGCAGGTGTAACTGCTGCTGCTCTTTGGTCTTCGTATTTCAGCATGTGTTGCAGCAATGCCATACAGAGCATTGTGTAACGTGGAAAACTGTGCTGCTGGGAAGGCCACTCTAATTGAATTGTAGACAAGAGTTCATTGAGAAGGGCTTTTGGCTCTTTTTCTAATGCAAGTAAACAACCATTTAAATGGGTCATGTCTGTTCAGTGATTGGAAAACAGTAGAGAAGAAAAAGCAAGCAGCGGGTGGCCAGCATCTAAATGTAAACAATCTCTTTTTCAATGCCTGTCCAGCATTCAGGCGGAGTGAAACGTTTTAATTTGCACACTCTTTGAGCCAGGAGTTCACCATTCCTCTCCCTGGGGAAAAGGGCCACATTAGTTACAACGCACACAACATGCAGTAAGTAAATTAAAAGTAACAGAACAATAAATAGATCTTCTCACATTCACCATGGACTTCAAAACAAACATACACATTAGTAGTATAACAAATGGCTTGAGGAGGGATATATGTGGGCTGGGATCCTGGACTGGCCGGCCTGGTTGGGGTTCCTGGGCCCCTGGGTTGGTTTGGAGCTTATTAACATGCAGGAGGAAAGGGGTTGCTGGATTTGCTGCGCCAAGTAAACAGTTGTCTCTATTGTAAGGTCTAATTTAAACCGGTCCCACCTGAACTTAAGCCCTAGCTTGTTTGTTGACCTGCTGAGTGCATAAAGTTCAATGTTTACTTAAGACAAAGTCATCCATTGTAAAAAAAAAAAAAAAAATTGTGGTTGAATAGTATTTTCTTTCTTATGATGGAATACATCCGAAAACACACCCTTTATAATGCAAGCAATAAGCAGTACCACTGACGACCACCTCTCTAAAGCGGTTTCAACAAAACCGTATATTGACCTTAATGAAAGTACAATGTATTGTCTTAGTTTAAGGTAAGTATACCTCATACACTGCCAACTGAGTTATGTAGGCCTTCTGGAGAAGTTAACCCATAGTAGCTTGCCAAGCTAGCTAATGTGAATGCAGCCTATTCTTCAAGTAAGCTCTCTTGGGCCAGGTAGCTGTGTGCTCCTGGCTCAAGGAACTTCCACGCGCGAGCTCAAGAGAGGAGCAATGCATAAATCAAGCTAACAAGACTTGAAACGTTGTTTTTATTTACTTGAAGCTCGACCGCGTTCGAAATGTTAGTTACACAACAAGCAGCACCAACAATGTTAGCATAAACAGCAACCAAACAAAGCTAACGCTAATAAGCGAAGACAAAACAACTCGTTACTCCTTTTAATCTGGACTGTATAAACTGGGAAGTGACAACCCTTTGTTTTCGATATCAAGTATGTAAATGTGACGTAAAGAGAAACAAAAGCTTCAGCAGACACCATATGAGCAGTAAACGGGGAGAAACGGTTGAAAAAGCACACAGCAAACAGACCTTGTTGAGTTGGGAAACAACCGAGAAGATGAGACCAGGAGAGGATGGCACGCAAATTCGAGAGGGTTCAGAGTCTTCCCCTACTCCATCTAGTTTTCCGTTTCCTTGTCGTCTTACCTTTTACCATTTCAGGCTGGACATGAATTAGATAGAATGATGATGGCTGCTCTCTAACATCTCTCGCATCACGTGATAAAATGCTCCCAGCTGCTAGCGCTATGCTAGATTAGGACCTCCCTACTGACAGTCTGCAAAATCAGCTTCATGTTGCTATTGCAGTTTATGTAGATTTTGCGTTGTTTTTGTTTGTTGCAAATTTATTTATGAGACTATACACAAATTTACATTTCACAGTTGACAAGTAGCTTTAGTAGTTTAGTAGTTGGTAGTTAAGCTTTTTGCTTTTAAATTAAAGATTTACAGGGATTTATATATCTCATCGCAGGTTCATACAGACTATGGTTCGTACTTATTCTAAGTATTCTGGGTTTCTATTAGAATATGTTTACATGCTTCAGTAAAAAAAAAATAACATTATCTCTCTGAAACGCTCCGTTGAAGTGCCTGTCGCTTTAAACCCCCATCCTGAAAAAGCCCAGTCTGCTCTGATTGATCAGTGTTTCCGGGTCTCCTGCATCTGCACTCTCGCACCATCATTGCAGCTGGGGCATGGCTGTAATGCTAAATTCACACTACGAGTGTCAAAAGGTATAAAATGCGCTTGTATTGTTTCATATTTTTCCGCCCAATACACAAAAAGCTAGCATAGCGTCAGTTAACTTTTCTACATAACACAGTACCACAGTGTACCTTTACAAAACATGATTGGTTGAGCATCTTTGGAGTGCTGAAAGACAGCACAGTCACAAAGTGACAAGTGTGTGTCAGTTTGTAGCTTTGTGTCACAGGCTTCAATTGAAAATGACTTGTAGCCTGTTGCGTTGTCACTTTTAGTGTCAACACAGTGTCACAGCACTATGGCGGACCTTTCTACCTATATTTAGGCCTAATATATGACATCTGCACATATATGGGCTGTGTGCATTTCTTTATGGATTGAGTTATTTGATACTTTCACACACACATACATATATATATATATATATATATATATATATATATATATATATATATATACTGTAGCACCTGCACCTGTTTTATAATAAAAAAAGACATGGAAAATCTCACTTTTTACAAAATTTGACTTTGTGATATTCACTAACATTTCTATGCAAAAGGCTGCACACTTTACTTCATACATTTTCTGATTTAGTACTTCTAAATTGGAAATTAAGTTTTTAAAATGCTTTTCACAAAACTTTTTTTTTCTTAAGTGGTTTCATTATCCCAAAACCCTGGCCACTAAGTGGCTATAATAATAATAATAATAATAATAATAATAATAATAATAATAATAATATTTTAACTAAATCATGTATAATCCTATAACTAATAATAATATATGCTATAGTATAAAAACTAGTCTTTTATAACTGTTATTGTTCATATTTATGTTAAAAAATATACAAGTACACATGACAAATTTGGCTTCACAGCTGTAACCCATGGGGAGAGTACTTAATTCCTTTAGAATGTGTGACTGTAGCTGCATAGAAATATCTATTTTACCATTACACTTACACAGTCTTGACTTTAATAGAATAAAAACAGAAAATAAAGATAAAATCATATTTACATTGGCCTTTTCTCATTGAAATATACATTGTTATTTAATCATTGACTGAAATGAACTATTTACTGAAGATTGAAAAATATCCAGCTTTTCTCCAGTATAAAGCTAACTTTAGTGTGGTGCATCACCAGCAGAGGATCCTTTTAATGTGTAACCTAAACCATAGACTCCACTGGGCTCACGTGCTGAACAAGTCAGGTAAAATATCACAGGACCACTGTACTTTCACGTCTTTGTTAGTTTGACAACACAGCAAGTTTTACAATAATTCCTAGTCTGTGGTACACTCTGGTGGGTTCACATTCCCTGTGTGTGCTTGCTTCATAATGACTATTTCAAAAACAGTGTCCTAAAAATAAACACACACACACACACACACACACACACACCCCTGACCAACATCAGAAGGGGCATGACATTATCGACACCACCAGTGAACCATGATCACTCATAGACTGACACACTGGGGCACACTGTTGATGTTAAATTTGACCTTCAGGTCTTCAGTCCCTCGCAGACCTGGTTTAAATAATTGCTGAGAATGACATTAAGACGAGTAGAGATCCTCAACCTCAGTCCCTGCTGCTCAGTAAGTCAGAATCCTACTCCACTGACACACTGACCCCAGGGGAATGTCAAGTACGGTGAGTGATGATCAATTTGGACTGACAAGTAGGCTACATGCACCCTGCCCACAACCTTCATGTGCCGAACAACTGATGCAATCACTTGTAATCTTTCAAGCAAATTTCTTCAGAAACAATAGCGTAGTGTAAATCACCGCAAACACATGCACCAAATTTCACCTGAGAAATTTTAGGGCACTGTTGCCATCTAGTGGTTTCTCTGGAATAGAGACCTTATGCTTGAGGTTCAGAGCCTCACATTAGGTTATTAATTCTGTCTACATGAAGCCCTACTTCATTAATGTATCACTCATTCAGAATAACATGATGGCATGATGTGCTAATCCTGAACAAGTGCTAAAACGGACAAAGATCTGACTAAACATCCTCTTTATCCTCATTTCCTTCCTAACTTTAACACTCATACAGAGTTTTCCTTTTGGCATGAGATTTCTCTGTGACAAGGACTGGAATTAATAACACATTTAAAATGACCTTATTTGTCCACTGTATAAGGCGTCTGAAGGTAATATGGCTCATTTTACATCCTTGGTGGGGAACAGCTTGGAGTCTTGAATTTCCTTCTCCTCAGCTCATCTCCCATGAAAATCCCATTTTCCCATGCACTGATGGTGCAATGTGCTGAGCTTGGTGATATCTCAGGGCCTTCCACAGTGGAGGAGGGGAGCGCAGACATGCTTACTGCCTCCCTTTTAGAAACCATCATTTCAGCAGGATCGATAGTACGTCCTACTCCACGGCAGGAAAAGTGCACTGCCTCTACGGGGGTGGAGGGTTTTGCTGGGGGGTTATGTGTGGACAGCTGCACCAAGGCAAGTCCAAGCAGCAAGGTGAATGATTGCATGCTGCGTCAGACGCTCACCTCCTCGCTAGTTCTGAGATGCAGTTTCTGAGGAGGACCAGTGGGTGGATGCTGTCCTCAAGTGATGGTTGCCGTTGCAGGCAACATACTGATGAAGCACAGAACTAGTTTAGCCGTCAGGTACTTCATGCTCTCAGTTTTTTCCCTCTTAGCTGGCTCACAAATCTGCATTGAGATGAGTAGATCTGCAACCGATGCAGCTTGCATAAAACACTTTTTTTCTGAATCATCCTACAGCTATTTGACTGTAGAGGTTGAGCACTCAAATAGATTCATGCTGTAGGTGAGAAGACATCTCATATTTCAGTAGATGGCTTGCAATTTAATACCTTTGCAGTCCAGCTTCGTGAAGCCAAAATCTGTTGACAGCAATATTCAGTTATTAAAGTAGTGTGCATGGACAGTGAGTTTAGAAAATCATTCACTCCTGAAATACAATTTTTTTTCTCCAATTTGTTTAACCTTCACACAAACTGTTAATCACACTTGTGTTCAAGTAGAGCTGCAACTAACCATTATTTTATTAATTAATCTCATTTAGTCTATAAAACTGCCTGTTACAGGTCCTCAGAACCGAAGGTGATGAATGATAATTTCTTGTTTTGATAAACAAAAAATCCAAAAGATATACAATTTGCAATGATACAAAATTGGACACAAGCAGCAAAACCTCACATTTAATAATCTGCAAGCAGATGTTTGTATTTTTGCTTCAAAAGTGGCTTAAATGATTATCACAATAGCTGCCTATTCGAAAAATCAACTTCAAAATAAAACATTCACTAATGCGTTTATGCACTCTTTTAGCCATATTATTATTTGTACACGCTTCATCAAGCATGTATTTAGCGAGTACTGTGCTGGTGTGAGAAGAGCGCTTGAAGATTTAGAGAAAGGAAAAGGCATCAGTTAAAAGAGGTGCACCACTGCGGGACAGGGGGGATGTGGTTGGGACAGGATGTGTGGTGCAGCACGAGCATCCACTCTGCTCAGATCGCTGCTCATTTGTCAAGTTGCCTGCAGACTTGAATGGTGCATTGCTGCTAAAACACAAAGGCAATCAGCAGTGGAACAGCACACCTCCAGGGAGGGGTCCCAGGTGGACGAGAGCCACTTTGGGTGATTTGCAGATTAAGGGGTCTTTCCCTCTGTACATGCCGTAGGGTTAAACTGAAGTTTTGTATTTTATTGTACTTAAAGAATTGTGTCATATTGAGGGATTTTTTTTTTACAGGGAATAAAAAAGAGCAGCATGGCTGGCAAATTCATCAAATCCACCCATAAGCTGCAGAAAATGTTTGTTCTACTTGCAGTTTGATTTCAGAGATGGACTAAACTCTCCCAGTCACAGCATCCCCTGAGCACAGCAAGGAAACAGAACGCACAGCAAGGAGTGCAATTGCTAATACAATGAAACCTCACTTTTTCAGTGTAGTTTCAATTATCCATCAGACTTTACTGCCATTAGTCATCACTCAGACACCATCCTTGCATATTAGCAGCACTGAGATTTTCTCAATGCTGGCACAAGCAGAGAAGCCAGGTAAGGTAAGGTAACAGCGTTAATGGTAGCCTGGCGTTGCTGGTTGTCGTGGCAGTGGATGGGCAGACCCGAAGAGCCCATCCTGCGGATGAGAGCCAGAGAGGGCCCGTCTGTACTCTGGTAGGGGTCTAGGCCATCCTCAGCTCACACAGCTCATTAGACAGTATCCAGGACACAGGCCGGGCCGACACTTCTCATGTGTCACACAGGGGTTTGGCAGATTGGCCAAACCACCTTTTCTAGCAGCTTCCACAAGGCAAATGTGTCGACGAGCTCTGCGTGGGATTAGTCCAGAATGGGAATTGGCAGTGGAAACATGTCAACAGAAATCTTGACCATAAACTAAGGAAATACATATCACATTTGTTAATCTAACTCTCAAAAATAATGGTGCTGCTTTGAATTGAGGTCATGAATACATTTCAGAAACTCACTCTTGCCAGCTCATATTCTCTGGCCTGTGCCAGATGAAGGTTTGAAACCCGAACATTCTTTGATATCGAGCCCACTGCGAGAGGCGAGTGATTTGATGAGATGACAATGTAAGCTTGGTACACTATACCTTTCAGAGACACATAAGCAAAATTATGATTTGTTTTGATTTACCTTCATTATGGCCTTAGATCCACCAATCCATCTTTTTTCTTACCTAATACTGATGCACCAACTCAAACTATCTACCAATAAAGAATATGAATCTGATCCCTCCCTTTTCCCACATTCAAAATCTATATACCTCACTGCATGGAACTCTTAGGAATCATCATACATGTGGTAACATGAGTTGATAAAATGCTATGACTGAAAGAATGTAACTCATAGAATACACAAAAATCTTTCATGGACATTGACAAAAACACTGCCTTTAGTGTACCTCTGTGAGACCTGATCCGCTTTATAAAGGTCAGTATTGCAGACAGTACTATTCCAAGATATCAGATTGGTGCGTCCCTAATCATGGGATGGGCAAACAAAATTACATGTTACAGAATCATCTGACTTAGTTGTTGCTTAAAAATATAGTATTGATAAAAACGACTGCTTCCTGGAAGTTTCAATAAGTGACAACATATTATTTACAAGCACAAACACAAACACAAACACGTTTGAATACGCAAGGCTATGAAACGTGACATGACTTTATGATTCTTATTGTCAACATATTTCTTGAAAAAACCAAAACCAACAGTGAATTGATCTGTCTAAAAAGGGTTGTGTATGTATTCCAAAGCCTGAAATATCTATGTAATTTATTTTGAGTTGATACCACGTGCACCGTCGTAATGCTCACTAGCACACTAAATGTGCATATTAATTCATGACTAAAAAAAGTTCCCAAGAAATGAGCTATTTACTGCTGTTTGAGTAACTTTTGCTAAAAGGTGCCGAGCTGTTTCAGGAAGTGACTGAGACTTTTTTAAAGTAAAGTATATATGTGCGTGTACTCTTTATAAAGATTAGTTTTTGAGCAACAATGGGGTTGAAGCTGAATGAGTACAGAGAAAAAGACTCACAACCATTACGTTGTTGTCATTTATGTCTTTCCATGGAAATCTTTTTTCTTCATTCTGCCACACTAACTCTAAATATGAGTCTGTTCCACCAGTTTACGACCCTCTCATTAAGCAGCGGACTTCTCACAGTTTCTAGGTTCTTTGTAAAGAAGGTGCAGATGTCAGGAATCCAGCAGGAAAAAAAAAAAAATAACAACGTCTCCGCAGATGAAAATGACACTGAAAACTATATTCAGTAGAGTGGCACATTTCATGTCAAACACAAAGTTGGTTTCTGACTTACAATCACACAAATCTTAATGTTTAATAAAAAAAAATTAAAAAAGAGCAGCATTACATTGATGGACCGGGGCAGTTCCCCGTCCAGGATAATTTTCATCAAAGTGAGGTCCTTGAGTGCTTTCAAAATGATGGTTGTTTTTGTCAGGGTAAATAGCCTGTCTGTCACCTTGCCTCTGCTTTGAATATGTTCAGTGTAAAGAAGCGCAATTCAGCCTTGACTATTTACAGGTGTAATTAAGCTGATTTACAGCTTCAATATTACTGCCACAGATACGTTTAACACAAAGTCCAAAGTCTTCATTCTCTATTCAAAGAAATATTTACATAACCTGCACCACAATGTGCACTATTAACTACAGTCATCTTAAATACACAAAATGCTGAAGAGAAAGCCAAGCAAAACCATAATTTATAAAACTATTTTTTTTGACTGTTTATCTTAAAGTATTACATACTGTAGGGATGCTTGAAATTGATATTATGAGTATTTGAGGGCCTAAAACTAGTCTTTGTGCTTTGCTTCAACACCTCTGTGGAGAACAAACTAGCTGCTGCTGATGGAGCCGCTGTTCATTCACCACAACAGAGCAGCCAGCTGTCAGAAGTTTAGCCGCTCACCAAAATGTCAATCCATCATAGATGTTTTACCACCATACCTCTTCTACTAAGGGAGAAACTGATGAATCCTCACACTTCATATGTGTCACATATCGAGCTCTGCCTTTCAAAACGGGATCTTTAACATCACTGTGATTGTGTGCTTACAGTTATTTCTGTACAGCCATTACTGTTTCACCTGTTAAGTTGTCGACATTGTGTCTTATCCACTCTTATGGCCTGAGGAGGAATCTGCTCAGCTTTACGAAAATGCAGTCAACAAAGAAGCATAGGTGCAGTAAAACACACCACATGCTATCGTCTACAGAATCCGGATCCCATGATTCAGTCCATCTTTATCCCAGACTGACTGAAGTGAGTAGAGAGAGAAAGATTTTTGTGAAGTGAATTCATTGCTAGCTAGCCTCATTTACCTCCCTTGACTACATCTTCAATTGGAAATGTCAGGTTTCCCTTGAGAATATCCTTGATAAGATCACTAATGCAGAACAATCCTTTTTTTATTTTACATCTAGTCAGATTTTCAGAAATAAATTCTGCTGTGCAGTATACCCATAAGAAAGAAAATCTTCACAGCATGGCTTTTAAATCTACAGTTTCAAAGCGCCAGGAGTCAGTCCTCAGTCAAGGCAATTTCCTCCTTGACTGAGGACTATTGAGAAGAGTCTAAATTGATGTGTAAACCAAGCAAGCTGCTGAGCTTGTGAATCAATGTGTCTTTTTTATCTTTTCCGGACAGATCAATGGAGCTGAGGAATGGGCTGTGAATGGCAAAACAAACAAAAAAAGACGCAAACTCACCAGCTGATGGTTAGACTCTACTCCATTATCTGTATGAGTCAAGACTATACATACCTGATAGGTAACCCTTTTCCTTTAGAGATGCATTAGGTTTTCCTATCAACTGCAAAAAAATGTTAATAGTCAGGTAGCTTTCCCAGACCTTAATGTAAATCATAAACACGAGTAAGAGTCGTGTATTCACACATTCAACTAAGTGCATAAGATGACTCAGATCCAAATCTCTACATTCATACAACCTATGAGCCTTAACACACATTTATACACTCTGCCCTTGGCTGGGCTAAACACCAAGAATATTAAGAAGAGTGCGAAGCCAGAGGAGATGAAGTGACAGTAGCCAGGTATAAAGCATAGGGAAGTAATCGAATAGGACATGTAAAAGGGCCCTTCCTCATGGCTTATTCATCATGGGGGATGCCATTACTGAGAATTGCGTTGGCTATGTGAGGGATATGCTGGCGGGAGCATTTTCCCCTGGTCTCACAAAGCACAGAGGATCGAACAGATGCTGCGAGGATCAGCAGACTGATGCAGTAGCAGCACTGCATGCAGACTGTACATGCAGGGAGAAATGTTTTGCTCTCAGCTGGTGGATAATTTGCACGATGCATGCCAATGATTCATACTGACACTGAGTGACGGATAGTCTCATGTGGCTAATCCCAAGAAGTGAGAGATGGACCTTTATATGAAATTTGATGATTCAGCAATCTGTTGCCAGTGATACAAACGTATTAGGGTGAGAAGCTCTGATATAATTCACAAACTCTAATTTGCTCAAGCACACACCTCGACTTGATGGATGGTTAATGTGTTAATATGAGATTCAGGCAGCTCCTTATTTTGCACCGGAGGACAAAAGATCCCAGGGTTCAACTGGGGGGCCCGGACAGAACAAAGTCATGATGAAAAAAAACAAAAAAACGTTGCTCCTGCAGTGAGAAGCCGGGACCGCTGCACTGCTGCAGAGAACAGCCAAGCCACGCTGAAGCCTAAAATTCACAGTTGCACACAAATTATAATAGAGCCACCATTATTCACACAAAGCCAATGCAGCTCACCACAAATGTCATCATAGGAAGTCTACCACCAAGTGTGTTTTTGAAGTTCAACCTTATTGGCTGACTAAATGATGGATGATCTCACTCTCACAGAATTGTACAACGCGCAATAGACAAATTTGGTTGGTCAAGTTGTTTCTATATTTCGGCGCACTGCAGAACAGCACAAGGAGAGCAGTGCACCTTGGGTAATGAAAGGCAGGTAAAAGGGATTGCAGATTAAGGACATTTCACTTCACTGAAGGGGATTTTAGATCTTTAAGAATTGCGAGACATTGAGCGGGTGTTGAAAGCAGCTTTTAGTTAGCCACATTCACTCATTGATTGCATGACCAGCGCTTATTTGTCGAAACGTTGTGTGGTGACCTGCGTGCCATAACGCTGTGGTGTGCCTTGTGTTTTGTTGGCACATTTGGTTGAAATATGATTCTTCGTGATTCCTTATGGGTAAAATAAATACATTAACCACTTTTTTACTGTATCACAAACTAATTTAAATATGGTAAAGTCTGTGATTTTCTTAATTAAGATGGAAGCAGTGTCACATCTTTTGATCATACGTATAGTTTTTTTTAATTAAATAGTCCTAAATGCATCTTTTTGGCCACTCATTCCTGGAATAAATCCTTCCGGACAATTTCAAAGGACTATTAGATTTCAGAGATATTGTGACAAGTTTTAACGCACAACAGAGAAGATGGCCTCCATTCGAAGAAAACTGTTCTTAACTGATGTTTGAGCACACTCATATCTCACAGCAGCTTTTGCTGAAGTGTGAAAATAAAAAATAGGGAATGGAGAATTGTGTGTGTGTGGAGGGGGTCTCTCCTGTGAGGAGTCCTTTACACTGATGATTCTTGGGGGTGGGGGTTGCAGAGGAGAACAGAGAGGAGAGGAAGGCAGACTGAGGATGTGCGCACACACACACTGACCCTGGACGTTGCGTTCCCCTTTAAAAGTCCCATCCCACTCAGATACGCAGAGCTCATGCAGGATCTGCTGCGGCAGTGGGGGAACACTGCTGAGCTGTGCAGTTTATGTTGCCAGCAAGCGTGCAAAGAAGAGGAGGGGGAGCCAGCGCGTACAGGAGGAGGAGGAGTAAGGGAGAGAGAGGGAGGAGAGAGAGTGCAAACAATGTCATTCTGTTCAGGAGGCAATGCTGCAGTCACCTTTGCAGTGCCATGAAAGCACATCACCAGCAACCAAGAGGCTCAGAGTGAGTGCAGAGAAGTTTTCCTCCTCTCCACCTCGGGTGCGATGCCGTCCGGGACTCATCCGTAGGTAAACATTTATTTCCTCTCTAGTCTTTTACTTATCTTTTATGTTGTCTTCTTATGTGTCCACCTCTTTCCATAGGGACAGTATACTTCTTAATTCAGCCTGATAGGACTTGATGTGCGTATGTTGGTGTTGCATGCCCGCAGTGTTAAAGCTCCCGGCTGCTTCTGTCTCATCAGTGTCAGCCTCCTCTGCACCAGCAACAACCAGGCAGCAGCCAGCCAGACAGCCAGTAGGTTAGCAGTCAGGCTCCACTGCTCCCTCATCCATGTCTAACACATGGTCAGGCTGGAAATAGCAGCCGGCGTGTCAGATAGCATGCTGGTGGAAAAGACTCTGCATTTGACTACGGACAAAATGACTAACCAGGATGCAAAGAGTTCCCTCCACTAGAGGGGACTTTCAGCTTTGCTGACTTACCTTTTAGGAGAGTACAGACAGTCCCATATGTGTCACACAGTGTTTTTGTGAATATGATGCTGGACACCAGTATGAAGGATCTATTGTACCAGTGGCTGTTGGTGGGCTGAAAATGGGGGAATGAGAATGAGGATGCAGTGGCCTGCATGGGACAGGGGAGCTGTGGTGCAGTCATGAAGTTGTGCTCTAGCTACTAGGACTTTTCTGATATCTGAAAAGTGGATACAGGGAAGAGTGCGGCTCTGTATGATTCTTTTTGGAGAGTTCATCACAAACTGTGTGAGGGAAAGTAGTGAGATGATTGTGCATGTGTTTAGATATGTTTTTGTTTGTCTGTTAGATAAAAAATAAAAAAATAAAAAAATAAATTAAAAGGCAATATCTCTGTGGCAGCAGTATCTAAAAAACTCTCTTGCTCTAAAAGTCAATATTGCTGCTTTTGTCTTTTATGCCATATTGCACCATCTGCGCTCAACTGCAAGCCTTTTCAAAGGCCATGTAAAAATGGTTTGTGGGTGAAAAAAGCTTTATATAGTATAAAAGTGAGCCAGTATTTAAATTGTGCTCGTAAACGTGTCTGGCAGGTCTGGATGATGGATCCAGACAGGTCAGCTCACCAGTATGCAGGCTTGGTCCGCTCTGAGTTCACCTCAGGTAACTGTGCTAAGACCTTGAAAAAGCCAGCCCTGCGTCGTCAGCTTTGCATCTCTCTGGCCTTTCAGATTTCTCCCCACTGCAGGCAAGCGAGTGCGAGGGAACAGATTGATAGCAAACTGTAAATCAGGTCTGCGCCACATCCGGAGCCTGACATCATCTTGGAACATCTGCAGTTGTCCTGCTCAGACTTTTACTGAGGGAGGGTGCTGCACTGCCAGCAAAGGAAATTGCCGCACTCACCTGATGTTCCTTGCACCTCACTTCTGCCCTCCCCCCACCTCCCACTGGCTCTTCTCCTCTTCCCTCCTCCTTCCACATCTCCAGTTTCTCTACTGAAGTCTCTCTCAGAGGTACAGTGTCCCAGCACAGCACCTCACCGGCATGCTTTGCACCTCTGGGATTCTGCCCCCCTCCCCTCCCTCCTACTCCACTCACCCCCTGCTGAAAAAGTATGCAGCACATGCTCTCACCATCTTTCAATTTGCTTGAGTGAATAGGGAGAGGAGAGAGAGAGAGAGAGAGAGAGAGAGAGAGAGAGAGAGAGAGAGAGAGAGAGAGAGAGAGAGAGAGAGAGAGAGAGAGAGAGGGAGAGAGAGTCAGCCAGCAGCCGAGCAGCAATCCTGCAGTGTCCTGCAGCAGCTGAGTTCCTGCAGTGCTGGCCTCTAATAGCACACAAACAGACAGAAACAGAGGGATGCACCTCATTCTCTCTCAGACACAGATTGTGCTTCAATCACGTGATACATTGGGGAAGAATGTGAGGGAGAACAGGCCATCTCACTCTGGACGGTTCTAGGCTCACTTTAGAGATAGAGGAGAAAGAGAAATACACACACATACACACACACACTGCCCATGGAGCTCCACAGGGGGGCAATGGTGAGATTAGCAGGTCCCCCCCCCCACCCCCCCCACCCTTGCTCCCCCCCTCCCCCGATGGTGCATTGTCCCATTCCAGCACTCCTTTTCCGATGATGTAATCAATGCAGCAAGCTTTGAACTTGCTGGGCTAGGGGCTCCTTACCCCCACCCCCACTAACACAGATGCAAAAGTAAGGCCTCAGTTACAATCTGTGTCTCAGGTACAAAGATGTGTAAATTACACTTTTTGTGATGATTTAGCTATTGAAAAAACTGGTGAAACTAATGCCGGCACTTTTGTCAAATGCAGTGCTGCATCATTACTTCCAATAAATTAAAGCAAGTATACGCAGGAAAATACACATCTACTGCTCTTCTACAAAGTTGTACAGCTTTTCCAGTACTGTCAGTGGGGAAAAGACAAACCTCCAACCAGCAGCAAAGTGCTTTGAGTTCTTTTTGGGCATAACATCATACTGACTTCGCTCTTGCATTGATAAGGTCATCAGTCTGTCGACGAGCTGCAGTGGTGAGCAGGACCAGGGATGTACAGTTCAGTGCTTTAGAGATGCTCAGGCAGCCAGATTGAGACCATATTGTAGCAAGCGAGTTTTGCTGAGCTGGTTCTGCCGCTGCAGCTAGAATCTGCCTAGTGATCAACTTCCACTACAGCAGTGATGAACTGGCATAAACCCCCCTCTAGTAAAAACCCCAGCTTGCATCAGAGTAGCTCAGAATAATTAGCACTTATGGATGGTGATGATTTTGCACCTTTGTTACGGTTAATGTGTCAGTAGCTGCACAGAATGAAATGTACATTTGTTTATACATATTTATATCTCTGGTGGAACAGATGAAAGATTATTTATCCGCTACAGTAATGATTTGCTTTTAAATTCATATTTTACATTTAACATAAAAATTAGAGGAACATATTAATATTTCACAGGTTTTCCATATCTTTGCTAATGCATGTCCTAAGATGTTCAGTCATGTAATTCAATAAGCTTCATCTCTAATAGATGTGACCTCCTGCTGTATAAGATGATTTGATGAATCAGCAGCTTTCATTAGGATGCTGTGCTGGTGCCCGGTTACAGCTTCTGTAAACTACTATTTCTGCATTAGTAAAAAAAAAAAACAGGACTACTTGCTAAAAATAGGTATTATTGAAAAGCAATCTTGTTGCTGATTTTAAGATATTCATTTTACTAGCATTCTGATTCTACCAGTAAAGACTGAAAAAGAGAGACAACACTGTCAAGTGCTTCCACCCGCTGGGCAGAGAGGTTGAAAAGAGAAAGAAATCACTGCCTGCAGGCAACCTGTACTTCACTGCTGTACTTTATGATTTAGAACATAGCGGCGATGATCTGATAACTCAGTCCAATTCAAAAATGCTCTTCTCTTTAAGACTTTTTCAGGCAGTTGTCGCTGTCCCTCATATCATCTCACCACTTCTGTTTTTATAAGGAAATCTACTTCACCATGTCACACAGAGAACCAATCTTAATGCATGTTCAAATAATAACTCAGTCATGTGTTAAAGTGCTCAAAGTAAAGGTGGTGTATGCTAACCAATTGAAGCAGGCTGAGTCATGCTGTTTTTTTTTTTTTCTGGGTTTCCCCCCTCTCTGATCCTCTGCTCCTCCCCCCTCTGGTCTAGGAGCAGGCTCAAACAACCAGACCCGGCTGTTGGTGGCGTGTTGGAACATGCCTTGACTTGTTGTACTGCCTGAGTCAGGCAGAGATAGAGACAGCCACATAGAGAAAGGAAGAGAGTGAGAAGATGCTTGTGGTCAACAGTTTGCCAGTGTGAAGTGACCCACACAAAGAGAAATGCCTGCTGCACCATGGACAGACTCCTGTTGATGTCAACAACAAAGTGCACTCCCTGGAGAAGAGTGTGGATGGAGGAGCTCTACTGCTGCCTCGCTGCTTGGTGAGTGTCAAAACTGTGTGAATTAAAGCCTCTGAAGTGTAATATCACAACTGGGCACTTCTGTGAGCGTTCAGGACAGGTTAATTATTATCTCAAAGAGGAGCACAGCATGCCTTTACTTTGAGTAGAACTTCAGAAACACTAATTAGTATGAGGAAATAAGAATATGCTAAAATGAGGCATTCAGACCTGCTTAATAAGACCTGTAAGTTGATTGAACTATAACTTAGAAAATATGAGAAAATGTCAATTTAAAGTGTGTTGTAGAAGTGTCCAAGCCGAGTCTAGATGCGAATACAATGCCATGGTAACTAGTCACAAGGATACTGAATGCAGAGAAGTGTGATACACCCAAACACAGTTACCAATCATACATTGGCACAATAACCTTCGCACAGACAGAGCACCAGCAGAGACATGATGACCATTGTCTGACCACAGTTTGATCCAGAGAAGGACAACTGTTTTTGTTGTTTTCTCCTCTGTTCAGACTGACAAGCCGGTTTTCGTCAGGAGACCCAGCTTTTCTTAAAAGCAGAGGCCAAAGAGATAAAGAGTTCAGAGTTCCTCATGTCTAAATCCAGATTTGGGTCTGGTTAAATACAGGCGAGGAGTCAGAGCTGATGAAGTTTCCTGCTTACAAAATGATTGTATGTTTGACAGGAGGATTACACTTACTGTACATGGAAAAACAGATAAATACAACGGTGTGAGACTATCCACGTTGTCACGCTGATTAGCTCTACAGTAAAACCCTTGTATGTTAAAAATCAAATGCATTAGTCCCTCAGGTGACTTGAGAATAATAAGCATTTAGTGTCTTGTACTATGATCTGTGTATTTTACACAATAGTGTGTGTCATCAAGCTTGCAGATAGTTACTGGGGCAACTCTGTTTTCTGGTAACCAGGGCTAGTGGCAAAGTGGGCAAGACTCAAAACCATTGAATTAACACACTGCACCTTGACATACAATACTGATAAGTGAATGGTCATGAAACCAATTCTCATCCCCAAAAACGTTTGAAATAAAGGTAGATAATACAACTCCTGACCAAGCTTTTACTTCTTATCATATTCTATCAACTTAAACTGACTCAAGTGATGGCTTTAAATTGTTAATTTGAAATAAAAACATCTAAAAAGTTAAACCAATATATGTCATTGTGTTTCAAAAACGTCAGGAGGGGCTAAGCTCCAGCACTAGGCATGCCATCAGTGTGCATGTCATGTGTAGCATTGCTCAGAAACTTAGCTCTACAGTAAATACTGCTGTCATTGTAAGCCATAAGATGATTATGTTTGAGGAATGGGACTATAGCAGGGAAGCATGACTGTTTAAGCGCTGTTAACCAACAATGGAACGACCGACAAATGCACAGCGGAGAGGAGCGAGGAGGTGAAGTATAGTGCACAGGATTGTTGATGTTGGGTACAGCTGGGTGAGTGTGTTTTCCAGTATCTGAGGCCAGACAACCCAGCATGTTCAGGAAGGGTAGGTGGGTCTGGGGTTAGGGAGTATACATGTGTGTATGTGTGTGTGTGTTTTTTGGTGATGTGATAATGTACTGAGGAGAATTGTTGCCAGTAAGTTGAACGTATCATGAACTTTTTTCTTTAAAAAAAAAAAACATTGCATTTTGAGTACTAGTACACTTTTCACTGTGAATAACAAATATTCTAATAAATTGACAAATATCAACTCTTAAGAAAGAGAAAGAGATGTAAAAAAACAAACAAGTTGATGTAATGTGTTTAATATCATGAGGCACGTCTATGGTTCAAAGTTAGTCAATAAGATACTTAAAATCACTACAATTACCCAAATAGTACTTTTTCGGAATCCTTGCTTTGCTCTTTAACAAATCATCTAACAAAACCAACCAAACTTAAACTTAGCAGTAGTGTGAAAAAAAAGTGTTACGCAAGAACTCCACGCAAGAACTTTTCATCATAAAATAACATAAAAAAACTTTAATACCTTGTGTAAGAATGTGAATGAAATAATAATATTGATCTTTATATGCAGCTATTATGAAAGTCAAATAACCGTTAAAATTAAACATTTCCTCATTGCAGTTTCACTGTTGTGAAGGTTTTCCTTGATAATATGTGACAGCAAACGGAATCTCTTTGGTATTTTGACTGTTGGTCGTACAAAAAAAGAAATTTGAAAACTCCACATTGGATTTAAGGAAAGGTGATCAGTGGATAAATTGAGAAAATAATTGACAGACCAATTGCTAATTAAATGAATTATTGGTCGCAGCCATAATCATTTTGTTTCATCTGGATATCTCTCTAGCTCTCAATCATATGTGTGTGCCATATCCTCTTCCTGCATCAGCAGACTTTGACTAAGTGATGAATATTGCCTATTTTAGGACGATAATTCATCCACTCCCACACTAATATTTGTATACAAATTTCCCACTACCCTTTTCTTTGTTGGGCAAATAGAAAGACAAAATTCTGTCAGTAGAGCTGAACCCAGCCTGTGGGCCTGAAACATATTTGTGGACAGGTTTGTGAGTCGAGGCTTGTTGCGGCTCCTGCTGCTGCTGTTTGCTGTTCGATGCATTGAGGCAGCCAGCCATTCATTTAGTAGCAGGGTATTGTTTTCACTGGCATTCCTCAATCCTGTATTAGGGATTACATGAAGCCCTGAACAGGAAATAATCCCTCTCATCATGTGTTCAGTGAAGGCAGCGTCTGGCTTGCCACAAAGAGACACGGATGCAGCCGTTTAGCAAACTAAAGGAAGGCCAAGAGGTGTTTCTGTGTTTGTCACTTGTGTCTGTGTGTGTCAGACACAGGCAGATAAAGAAATACTTTGTGTTATTATAAGCACATCACAAACATGTTTTTTAAGAAAAATAGAAAACTCTATAGGTTTTCTTTGACAGTAAATAAGGCCAAGATGTTCCAAGCCCCCATCACGAGAGAAACTTCCAGTTATACAACCAAAAATGCGTCATAAAATGCACCAAAAGCAGACATGGAGAGCTACAAATAGCCTTGCTGCAGATTTAAACAGTAAAGATACACCAGATAGAGGACGCTCATCCTACTGTTTTTCATCCAAACATCCGTCCCAACACCTCTCTATCTTTTTCATCAACTCTGTTTCTTCATTTGCTAGTGACTGCAGATCACTCTCTAGTATCCACGTTGTCCTGTTAGCAAAGCAAGCAGAGTCCACGGGGAGAGGACAGCATGGAGTGGTCAGCTGGCCCAAAATAGCACTGCAGCGAGCAAACGCAACTGATAGCGAGGGAATTTTGGTCCTTTTAATTACATAAACACACAGGTACTTGCATTATAAAGTACTCACGTGAACATATGGCCACACATATACCCACAAATAGATGAGAGCTAAATCAAACAGAGCTTTTTGTTGCAGAATCATGAGTCATGGCAAGATTATTCTTAGTTCGAGGGTGTTTGGGTTTGCCCAAGTTGTGTGCATTTAAAGTAATGCTGCATGTGGCTAGAGAAGTCTAGGCTATGTTTGGGAACAAGCGTTGGGTCACTTTGGGCAGCAGGAGCGTAGACTTAGCAATGCATCACAGTTACTGTATATAAAATTGATTTATTTAAATATACATTACAATGTATTAGGCCAAATTAGGTTTAGTACATGGAGCAATTGTAACTGAATCATTATTTCCTACTTCTCTTATAGAGCTTTTGGCTGTTGGCATGGGACCACGCCACCCCCCCAGGGGCTTTTAGTGCGAGGCCATTGCCGTCCAACTACCATGTCCACCAGGAAGCTGGGCATGAAAAGTGTGAGTGTCCGTATTGCCAGACTCACAGGTGGAAGTATACAACAAATACCAACCAGGCCCAGGATCCGGCTCAGGAAAGGGAGGCTGTGGGGCAGGAAGAGAGGCAGGCGGAGGGACAGGCGGAGGGACAGGCGGTTGGACGCGGCTGCTGTGGGTGTTTCTTTGGCAGTGTCTTAGCTGGTTGTTGTGAGGAGTGAGAACGAAGCAATCAGCAAGTATACTGCCGCAGAAATTCTTCGCAATAGAGGCCCTGGGATCAGCCATCACGAGAGGGAGGACAAGATGCATATCAGCATTGTAGCAAACATGGATCCTGCTGCTACTGTAAGTTTTTACATGTTTTTGGACAATGAAATTGACAACAGCTGAGGACCTGATAAAGAATTAACTGAAGATAGATCACCTGGCCTTTTTCTTAACAGCCTCCACAATATTTATGATTGGATCAAAGCATCAAACGTTTTCACAATATGTTGTACTTTTGTGGTCCTCTGCTGCCATCGTGTGAATGAAAGCAACCTCCCAGCATGCTTTTGGCCATTTAACACTGCAGCAATTTTTATAACCTGCAATAACAATCCCTTTTATTTAGAAATTATAGCTCGGCTCACCATGACAGATTCATTTTTTTCCCAGTTGTATTTTGTTTTTGTCACCAATTTAATTTTGTTTCATTAACAAGCAATAACATGTACTTTTTTTCTAATGTTTGATTCCTTATTTATCAGTTGCAGTGTAATGTCATAAGTTATAACTGTAAAAAAGGGATTAATAAAAGTTACATCAAGACTGATTTATTCACTTAACTTGTTTGTTTTCACCGTACACATAATGACAAAGTTGTGTTGTGTAAACCACTTTGCATTTTGAGACCCTTGAAAAAAAAACGTTACCATGCGAACACAGTAGACCTAACGAGTGAAACTGAGGAAGAATGGCCTCAATGCCAGGTGCACAAGAATTTAGGGTTCCACAGACACACACCACGTCTGCTGAATGTATAGTGTGCTCTTGATTTAAGATACAAAAAAAGGGTTTTGTCTACAGAATCACAAAACATTTATTTGATTTATTAACACTTGATGGAAAAAGGCGTCCCTTGTTAAATGGATTGTTGGTCATGTGCGATTCTGCCGATAATGCGGATGAAAAGTTTGTTGCAGACTGCAGGAAAACAAGAACGTCCCACTGCATTGCTGCCAACTCTAAAAGGGGTTGCAGTTTTTCGGACTGCAGCAATGCAGAAGTAGTAAAATCCTGCAAGGTCACTGCTTTCAACCTTTTGGTACCGCAATGACAAGGCCCCCAAAGAATTCACAGCTGCTTGACACAAAGCACGGCAAACATTATTCATTGCTTTGAGGCAATAGGTGACAAAAGCACATTTTAATTAATGTTGTAATATAATTAAATTTAAAAAGTCTTATTGCCCAGCATGCTGAGACAGTGTTATGTTCACTAAGGGTAACAGTCTCCTACGATGGAAAGCTTACATGTTGGATGGGTAATGCAATATGTTACTGTGGACTGCCTTTCAAAAATGAAATATGTGCTTCATCTTCATTGTTTAAATCTGATGTTTCAGTTGGGACTCAGTCAGTTCAGTGAGCACAGGGCTGAGAAATACGAGAAATTCGTAATACAGTAATTCTTGCTGATGTGATTAGTCAATTATTAGTCAAAAATAATTAATTATTCAATCAAAGTAAAATTAATTGGCAACAATTTTGATACTCAATTAATCATTCCAACCATTAACTAAGCAAGTCTTTCAACTGAAGGATTTGCAGTTGTTGTTCCAACAAAACAAGCAATTTAAAGACATTACCTCTAGTTCTCAGAAACTGTGGCGGAGATTTTTCACTATTTTCATTCCCAAAATTTTTTTTACCCAAAATGAATTGAAACATATTGATTATGAAAGTATTTATTAGTTGCAGTGAAGTCCAAGTGATATTTATATCTTAAATATTTTTTTTTAATCTTATATATTTATATTTGTTGAGAAATTCCAACCATGTTTGGATACACTTTTATGTGATTATTTTGTGATTTTACTGTCATAGCCGATCTAACTTATCCTGATGAAGTTTTTATGTACTACTTTTACTATTGTAAGTTATTTCTTTTATAGCCTATGCCTTTTTTATTACCATGCACTTTGTAAAGCACTTTTACTGCATTGGCAAGCTTTATGTGGAGTGGGACAGTTGTTATAAGGTCAATGAGCACTTTTTGTTCATTTTCCAAGTGAAAATCTTATAATATAAGCTGCAATACTCTGCATGACTGCTGACCTGACTAGTGCTCTGTGTTGAGCATGCTTACATTGAATTACAGTTTATATATGTGTGTGTGTATATATATATATATATATATATAGTGAGGCCTACATAAGAAAAGATTACACGTTTTCATCTGTTTGTATGTGACAGATTTGTTATTGCTTTTCTAGGGTTACTCAAGTAAAGACCAATAGAGTCAAAAATAGATTATGAATCTGCCCAATACCAGCTGACTGACTTCTGCTTTGGGTTCCGGTTGTTGCCGCGCGGAGTAGAGCGGAGGGGAAGGGAGGGGTTAGACACTGAAAGAAAAGTTTGTTTGGCTGCCTCGAAAGCAATGGGTGAAGTATGTAAAGACTTTCTTGCCTTATGGGGAAGAGAGTACGGTATTGAAAAAGATGTATAACATGGATTAGTCTGCTCGTCGGAAGAGTGTTTACAGACATTGTTGCACGTTAACAGTGACAGCTACTCGGATCCATCTAATCACATTAAACTATGGCAGATAGAAATCAGACAGTTGTGTACTTGTCTGAGCAGGTGGTCGTTTTGTGTTCATGCGGGCTGTCGTTACTGGGTTCCTTGCTGATCATCTCCACCTACATTATTTGGTCAGATTTGAGGACAACTCCGAGGAGACTGCTGGTCTATCTGTCGGTCTCTGACTGTCTGTCCGCCGTCTCCTACGCTTTCGGAGTCTGGAGAGTTTTCCACACCGACTCGCTGGACTGCATTGCTCAAGGAGCCATATCTACTTTCGCCAACACTAGCTCTTTTTTCTGGACCGTGGCCATTGCTGTTTACCTGTATGTTTTTATTGTAAGGTCAAGCCAAAGAGCCGCTGACAGCTTGGTGTTATTTTTCCACCTGGTCAGGTAAGTAGCTATACGTGGGTTGGGTTTTTATTTTTTATTGCAATGCTAACTATAAGCTATATTCGCAATATAAGTTTATGTAGCTAGCTAGCTAAGTGGGATGCAGGCGAACTGGTACCCTGAAGCATCTTGTGATATTATTTTGCTGACAACTGCACGCTCGCCTAAAACCAAATTTACGTCGTATTATTCTATTGATTTTGGACAGGAAAATCAAAAGAAGTTGTTTAAGGCTTCTTTAAAATTGGAACTGGGAAACGGTGCTGGCTTCGGCTTAGTTTATTTGTTACAATGGTCTAGTTTGTTCAGAGAAAAAGAAAAAGAAAAAGTTAGCCTCACTAGCTACTCCATTCTATTGAAATGCTAAGAGCTGTTTCCATGGGAACACCATCAGTGGGGCATTGGGTGAGTTACCTTGATCTCTCTGCGGGTTAACCATATCAACCGATCTCTTAAAGCTTCACCCTGACCATAGTCGTATATCTACAATAAGTCAGACAACTAATGTGAAGAATATTCTAATAGCCTAGTATTTCCACTCTGGTATCATACTGATTTTAAATCATCTAATTTGTTTAAACTATGCTTGAAGAAGCCTGTTAGCTCTGGGTGGTCTTTGGAAAATGGCCTAAACCTGGTTTTTCACAAGGCAAGACATGGCAAAATCACTTGTATAGCATCATTCAACAACAAAGCAATTCTAAGAGGTTTATATAAAACATAGCAAGACTTTAAGACAAGATATCAAACAACACAGGGCAATATAAAAATAGATAAAGTATTTAATAAGAGAAAAATAAAAGAGAAGCTGAAAAATAAGCCTATTTTTTATATAGTCTACATAGACAGTACAGGCCAAAAGTTTGGAACCACACATTGAATGATGTGTGACCAAACTTTAAAGATATGAGCCAATTTTGTTGTAGCGCTTGATGGTTTTTGCAACTGCACTTTGGGATAAATTCAAAGTTTTTGCAAATATTCCAGACTGACTGACTGTCATTTCATAAAGTAATGATGGCCAATTGTTTCTCTTTACTTAGCTGATTGGTTCTTACGATAACATGAATTCTAACAGTTGGCCAACAGGGCTGTCGGCTGTGTATCAACCTGACTTCTGCACAACACAACTGATTGTCCCAACACCATTTAAAAAAGGCAAGAAATTCCACAAATTAACCCTGATAAGGCACACCTGTGAAGTGAAAACCATTTCAGGTGATTACCTCATTGAGCTCATTGAGAGAACACCAAGGGTTTGCAGCGCCATCAAAAAGAAACTAGAATATAAGACATGTTTTCTATGTTATTTCACACTTTTTTGTTAAGTACATAATTCCACATGTTTTCATGTTATAGTTTTGATGCCTTCAGTGATAATCTACAATGTAAATAGTTATGAAAATAAAGAAAATGCATTTAATGAGAAGGTGGTTCCAAACTTTTGGTCTAATCCCTTATTTAATTTAGGCTCATCCTCTTAAAATCAGTTTTTTGTTTTTATGTTGAGGGACCAATGTGAAAAGTGTTGCAAGAGCAGACTTAAAAAAAACTCTAATTCATTAGTACCCTTATTTATGTGTAAGTGAATCCTACACTGTACACTGTAAATTCTTAATGAGATGAGCAGAAATAAAAGAATGTTTTTACCCCTGGGTAATACGCCTCAACGCAGTGTCTGTGGTTGACATCACTTATCTGTTTCTGTGAATTCTCAAATATCACACAACCGAGCCATTAACACAGGCTTGTGTGTAACATGTAACACACACAAAATTGATTTTTGTGGTTTTGTTTTACACTGAATGTGGCCTTACGCATTATGGTATTTATAGTGATCAGCCATGTATTGCTATGAAAATATATTATTCTTTAAAACTGGTGTTTTACGGAAAGACGTAATTATTCAGGGGAAAACAGTGCTTGTTAATGTGAAATCATTTTGTGGTTTTATGAAATACAGAAAAAGCAACACAAAAAAGCCTTAAGCATAAGATAATCTATCACACGTTGTCACATGTTTTTGCAGCATTTGCGATTGTTCACTTTGTCATGTCTAAAGATAGGATGTGGAACTTTTGAGGAAGTTAAGTTTAATCCTCTGTTTTTTGGTCTAGCTGGGGCGTTCCTCTGGCCATCACTGTTGCAGCCGTGAGCCTGAACAAGATTGGCTACGATGCGTCCGAGGTGTCGGTGGGCTGGTGCTGGGTCAGGATCCACACTCCTGACCGGGTCCTGTGGATGCTGCTGACAGGAAAGATCTGGGAGTTCTTGGCTTACCTCACCCTGCCTGTCCTTTATATCCTGATCAAGAGACACATCCACACAGCGGTGAGGATATCTTCCAATATTCAGTTAAATAAAGACCAATAAATAGAGCCTGGGACACGTTCTTTAACCACTGTAGCAACGGGGTACGACACGTGCAATGTAACTGGAGCGTGCACCAGCCAATAAGCTATGGAGCCTTTTGGCAAGTGCAGACCATATATTACTTTGCATGTGTTGTACCCCAATGATGACATCTCTTTTTTTACCCTTCTGTGGTCATGTCTGTTTCAAGCACCCGCCATCTTGTAAGGAAATCATTTGCTATCCTGGATGACATCTCTTTCTCTGTATTCTGAACTTTTGAATTTTTGCCTCATCTTTTCATGTTTTAAAATATTACAAATTTGTTTTGCTATTGTGCAATCTGTTCTCACTGTGTGTACTCTGACACAGCATGCTGCCCTCTCAGAGTACCGTCCCATCTTGGCCAACAGGCCTTCGCCACACTCCTTCTCCTCCATGGCAGATATGAAGCTGACACTTATTCCCATCATTTTCATCATCCTGCGAATTTGGAGCACTGTGCGTTTCATAATGCTGCTAGCCGGCTCTTCAGCCAGACAGAACCCAGTGCTGGTCACTCTACATGTGAGTTTAAAGTTTCTGTGTGTGCATGCAATAACAATAATAACAATTATGATGTAATACTTTGCCATTACTTTCCTGGACAGTTTAATTATATGATATTATTCATGTGTGTGTAAAATATTTTTAATTGATATAATAATACAATAGTTTGTAATAATGTGTTATTTTATTAGTCAAGATATACAAATTCAACACACTTAGCTATATATACCGTCATATATTTGTCAGATAATAATATGAAGAAGTAACTAAGGGACATTTTGTTTCAATGTTATAGTCTATTAGAATAGAAAATACATTATTCTCTACTTTTTGCATGCAAAAAGGTAGAAATATGTCTGCTATTAAAAAGAGTACATTAAACACACCACATCCAGACAGGACACATTTTCATAAAAACACAATACAGTTGCTGCTACACTCCCCTAATAACTGCTTTTGTTTGGACCCAACAGGGAATTGGCAACACCTCACAGGGAGCAGCCAACTGCATCATGTTTGTATTGCTTACTCGGCCAATCCGCACACGCCTCTGCGCCGCGCTCTGCTGCTGCTCCAAGAGTCGAGCAAACATGCAGCACTCACACGACGCCCCTAACAGGCTGCTGCCGGGACAGGGCGCCTCCACACAGAGAGAAGAAGACAACACCAGTCGAGCCGGGACATTCTGTGGATTAGAAGATAAACAAAGGTTAACATGAGGGGCGTTGGGGGAGGTATCTGCTTCACATTGAGCCTCCTAACAGCACGAGCCTCCTAATGGAGATTCTGCAGGTGCATGCGCATCTGTGTCACTGCAAAAATCACACATGTCGGCACTTTGGGTGATGAGGATGCTGCTGTATGGTTGCGCACCAGCCTTGGGTAAAGCATTTTGAGTCTTGCATACTGAACGTGTTGCACATAAACCTTGTAGTTTCATAGATGTGCTGTACGTCAAATTTCAAATTGTCATTTCATCTGATTGCATTTTAAATAGCTGTACACTCTGTGTAAGACAGTTTAGCAGCTTTATTTATCATGTATCAATGTGAAATAAATGTTCAGGTTTTAACTTGTTCCACTGAGTTTTCAAGTATTGTATTTATGGGGGACAATGACCGACTGCCTCTACAGCATTCTCACTTTAGGTGATAAAAATAAATTGTCACTGTTTTGGAACTTTCCCAGAAGTCTCTTGGCTTGAAAGATGGCTGCAAAAATGTTTGTGTTCAGCTTGAGTTCATGTTAGAGTTTATTCACTCAGTTCTGTAGGTCTCTGCTTAGTCATTGTTTTGCAACAATATGGCCTAATTCAAGGCTAATACAGAGCTGCGGAGCGTAGAGAAAGGTGATAGCACAACATAGAAGCAGCGCATGATGAATCACATAGTTTTTGAAACATACTAAGTAGTGGATGAATGAAATATAAGGAAAGGATGCTGTAGGTTTGATTTGAGAAGCTTCAAATAATATTTTGATATTTATTTTTCCAAAGTGAAAACCTTTTTGATTACAATCCATTGTAACTGGCATAAACTCAAGCTGGCCACAGCTTGAGTTTATGCACATTTTGGATATATTATTCATTTAATATGTTCTGCAATGGAATTTTTATATCAAATTCCAACCTTATGTCCAGTATAATTTTGGGTACGTTCAAAAGTCTTGTGGGCAAGAAACCTGATTAACAATAGTAAAGGACATGACATAAGCACAGTTTTCTGTCAATTCACTTAGACATACACAAAGTTACATTCAAATTGAAAACATTCTCACATGATCCACATATCCGGTATTAATTTGGTTGATATTTGATGTCAACCCTTGCCCAACTTCATAGTTGCAATATTTTTTAGATAGTTGTTGCAAAACTCCATCAGTGTTTTTATGACGTGTCACCAAAATTTACAGCATCATTACTGTCACTGTGGGCAGGATGCATGACCTATCGTCACATGTTCTGCCTTCCTCTTTGAAACCAGAGCCCTCCCTTTGGGCCTCAATTCTTCTTCAACCTGTGCTGTTGTTGGCTCCCTTTCCCCCTTGAGCTACAGACCGAACACATACCAAAAAGGAGGTTGAACCCACTGAACCCCACAGGAATCATGGGGCCGAACTGGTCTTTCCACCACAGTGCCACTTCCCATAGTTCCTTTAACTCTTGAAAATCTTCTCTAAGATCCATGTAGTTTTAATGAGCCTGCCTCTGAGATGATTTGGTACATTCAAATTATATTCATCACTGTGGTGGGTCATTAGGAAGGTGAGGAAAGAGAAATTCCACCTTGTTGACATCAATTTATCTCTTATCCTCCAGTGATCATTGTTTATTTGACTCTCACGTGGGGCAAGCACTTACTTTGGTTGTTAAGATGGCGTCAGAGTAAGTAGATGTAAGGCTCTTGTACGGTCACTGTTGGTCTGATGAAGTAGACGCTGCAGAAGTGACTTTACATCAGGACAGACTTTTCATAACACTGCAAAATCACTGTACACTCATGAGGACAGTCAGTTCTCAGACATCATTTCCAGAACATGGAAACTTAAGGCTGTTTGTACAAAAAATATGAACAATATAAATACAAAGTTTTTATGCCATGAAGCGGTTTCCTTTTATCTAATTGTATCCGTGGTCTAAAGATATGTGACACAGTGCAGAGGTTGTTCTCTCAGGACCAAATTACACTAAGTGACAGAGCACTGGATACCATGGCTGGAAAAATGGAGGAAGTGAAGGCTGTTTATGCTAGTGATATCCAAACTGCCAGTTTAGTGTCCTTGAGGAGACAGAGGCCACACAGACAACGGACACTTACAGTATTTCCTACAGGAATTAATCCATTGTCTCAGTTGTGAGATTTGGCTGACATTGAAGTAATTTGAGCCTGTGGAAACACTCAAGACAATTCTGTGAGCTCTCCTCAGCTGGCTCCCTGCCCACTTAATTCATTAGGTTAAGAAGTACTAGAAGACCGTACGTCACTGCATGGGGGGACCATTCACCGGTCAAGATAAGTGAAGTAATTTTTTTCCTTTTTTAATACACGCTGTTCATTTGGCTGTGTCAGTGGTTCTTAGAGCCAATTCTCAAACTGTTTGGTTTGGTAGTTTGTTATACATTTCGTCCTTGGGATTGTGATTTTCCGTCTTGTATATGTTTTAATCCTTGGTTTCTCCCTTGTCTTGTCTAGTTGTGGTTTCTGTCTTATGGTCTCTTCTGAGTGTCTGTATATTCTGTTTCCTGTTTTATTTTGATAGTCTGGTTTTCTGTGCTGTCTTGTCATTTACTTCCTGTGTTTGTGCGCTCATTTGATTACCTGATGTCTTCCACCTGTTTCCCAGCCCTTGTGTCACCTGCCTCGTGTTATCTCTGTACCCTCTGTATTTAGTCTTGTCCATTGTCAGATCATTATACTGTTACTGCACGCTGTTTGTTAGGCTTCCTGGATCATGTTAGTGTTTCTGTATTTACTTGGACCGTATTTTTGGTTCCTGTTTTTTCCTGCTTGTTTCCGGGACTCTTTTTGTTTTTGTGCACATCTGGATTCATTAAATAATCCAAACTACCTTTAGTTTCCGCCTCTGCATTTTGGGTCCGCCATTCACCAACCTTCCATAACACAAACATACTGTCCACTTAATGTAATGGGCGATAGTGAAGTGCTGAAACAGCATATTTAAATTAAATGACTATACCTCCACTCATCACCTGTGAGAAGGTACTCTCTTCTCAGGGAAGATGATTTTGGATGGGTGAGAACTGTTAGGGAACTTATTCTTATCATCCTTTGTCCACAGAGTACCTGCAGTGAATGTGTGTTTAGCATTTGGAGAAGAAAATAGACTATTAGTTTAGTTTGTCACACAGTAGAAACATTAGAAACAAAAGACACATTTGGAGAGAGGTTAATGGTTTGTGAATATTTAGGCAGTACGATATTATATATTAGTATCTACTTACATGTGACATGTCTTTCTTCTTCTCCTTCTTCTTTGAATGTTGAGATGCATCCAACCACAACATTAGCTCCCTCAACTGTTAAAGGCTAATATTGCAAGCACTGCACATAATCAACTTTTATTTGGCCATATACTGTTGTACAAAAGAACTGGATAAAATATGTTATTTCTGATGTTGATTAAAATACTTCTCTGTTAAAAAGCTGTTTTTACAGACAATGAAAGCACAATATACATGCAGAAAAGTCTGTTGGGTCTTTTAAAAAATCAAACAACTCCATTGTTTAGTTAACTAAATAAATAAATAATATTTTCCACCAGCACCCTGTTTTTTTCAGTTAGACATCCTTAAAGCAAATAACCCAAATCCAGCTTTCAGGCAAAACAAACAGACTTACGTTTAGAGATAAGAGGCATTTCAGCACATGGCAAATGGCACTGCATGACAAAGTAAACATAACAAATGATTGGTAGATGTGGTGTTTCTGCAGAAAACAAATCTATTCGGTATTCAGTGTGAGATGAACTGTCTTTAGCGGGACAACAGAGAAATACTTCAAATTGTAGTTGGTGATTTTTGTATGCTGACCTGAAATCAAATTTAACTTGTTTAGTGTTGTTTTAAATTCATGTAATCGTTCCATATTATACTGTACGCTGTATATAGATATATTACACTGTATACACCACTCTGCTTTCACACAATCATCCCTAGAAAAGAAGTTGGACCCGTGGCTCAAGAATGATCTACGGTCTAAGTCTTTGCCAATTGTCAGTGATCAGCAGTGTTTCATCATGTAAATTTTGATGATAACATAACTCCATTATGACAGCTGTAGATTTCATCAATTCAACCAACTTAGTTGAAGGTGCAGTGCAATAGAAGCATCAGATATCAGCATTCAGCCCAGGGCAGCATTTAATATCTTGAGTGTGTTGCATACGAGATTTCATGAACCAGAGGGCAAAGTCAGCATGAAAATGATAACTGAAGCCAAGCCGTAAACCACTGATACACTCTCTGATCTTGTCCAAAGGGCAAGCAGAATGCAGTGGTGCAGTAATAACAAAGTGTGCTGCTATTACTGCTGAAAGAGTGTCCAGACACAGTCATGGCAGAGAATGAAGAATGGGGAAAGCCTGCGTTGAGGAGAGGGGTGAGTTACACACCAGGTGTGATTATCACCACCATCACATCAGTGATGGCTTTTTCTGTTCTGTGACAGTGTGCAAATGTATGTGTAATCATGACGCTTCACCTCATGCATTAATGTCCCCCAGCAGAGATTAACTGTGGTCCTGGTGTTGGCAACGCTCATATATGCATTTGGTTCATCATTCCAGTATGGTTACAATGTGGCTGTGATCAACTCTCCATCACCGGTAACCCAAGCAAAAAAGCAAAAGCTTAACTATCACAGACAATGGTATATGGGCAGGTGTCACTTACAGTGGGGCTCGAAAGTTTGGGCACCCCATGTAAAAATGTGTATTAATGTGCATAAAGAAGCTAAGAAAAGATGGAAAAATCTCCAAAAGGAATTAAATGACAGATTAGACATTTGTATAATATGTCATAAAAAGTTAGATTTTATTTCCATCATTTACACTTTCAAAATAAAAGAAAACAAAAAAATGGCGTCTGCAAAAGTTTGGACACCCTACAGAGATTATGGCATGCACGGCCCTTTTTGGAAAGCTGAGACCTGACAATGTCATGGATTGTTCTCAATCATTTTCTGGAAAGACCAGGTGATGTTAATCTTAAGGTTTTAAATGCCCAGACTCATCTGACCTTGCCACAACAATCAGCACCATGGGTTCTTCTAAGCAGCTGTCTAGAAAACTGAAAGTGAAAATAGTTGATGCTCACAAAGCAGGAGAAGGCTATAATGAGATAGCAAAGCGTTTTCAGATGCCAATATCCTCTGTTTGGAATGTAATTAAGAAATGGCAGTCATCAGGAACAGTGGAAGTTAAAGCAAGATCTGGAAGACCAAGAAAAATATCAGACAGAACTGCTCACAGGATTGTGAGAAAAGCAAGTCAAAACCAACGTTTGACTGCACGATCCATCTAGAAAGACCTGGCAGACACTGGAGTTGTGGTACACCATTCCACTATAAAGAGATACTTGTACAAATATGGTCTTCATTGAAAATCTATGCATAGACCTTAAAGAGCAGTGTGTAACAGACAGCCCAGAAATCTCATACGATAGAAATAAAATCTAACTTTTTGTGACCTATCATACGAATGTCTAATCTGTCATTTTAAGCCTTCTGGAGATTTTTCCATCTTTTCTTGGCTTCTTTATGCACATTAATACACATTTTTACCTAGGATGCCCAAACTTTCGAGCCCCGCTTTATATATACTGATGTGTTTCTGTCAGCATTGTCCTGCTCTCTTTAGTTCATGCAGCAGTTCTATAACACCACCTACATGGAGCGTTATGGCAGTCCGATGGAGGAGAACCTCCTTACTCTGCTGTGGTCTCTTTCTGTGTCCATGTACCCACTAGGAGGCTTCTTTGGCTCTCTAATGGTGGCCCCTCTGGTCAACAAATTAGGGAGGTAATATGTCAAATGTGTCATGCAGTATTAAAACTGTTTACTTGTTTGTCTAATATTTAACATTGACCTAAAATGCATCTACTTTGGGCCAGGAAGGGCACCCTACTCTTCAATAACATCTTCTCAATTGTCCCAGCTGTGATGATGGGAGTCAGCAAGATTGCCAAGACCTATGAGATCATCATTGTGGCAAGGTTTATAGTGGGCATCTGTGCAGGTCAAATATGTTCAACTCTTAAAGTAGTAAAGATTTACAAGTGTCATTTTGGTAACACTTTTATTTGAAGGGGTGTGCGTTAGACTGACATGACACTGTCATAACCATGATATGAAAACATCGGTCATGAACATGAAGTAATCTTTATGAATGTTTATGACTTTGTCATAAGTGTAATTTCTAAATGATGACACTTTTTACACAATGTTAAAATTGTTTGAGATGTTTATGTTATGACAACTTGACATTAACAAGATAACAACATCTGTGTTATGAAAGCTTGACATTAATCTAGACAACATAACCTGTCATAAATATGTCAGAGCAGGCCTAATTATCAGAGTTATAGAAACTATTTCGCTGTATATGTTTACATTACAGTTAACTGTCATAAGTGGTTGTTTAATACATTTGCTGTCATGAGACCATCATATTTGTGTCATTTGCTTAACACAGATCAGGGAATACAGTACCCAGGTGGTTTTCTTTCCGGGTTTTGCTCCTGCACCCTGGAGCTGAGTCAGCTGTACAGCTAACCGAGCTGACTAGCTAATGGCAGCTAACTACAGTACAGTTGTAACTTAACATTAAAGCTAATGTTGTCTTTCCAAAACACATTAAATCACTTCGGTACTTTGGTCATCTAACTTTTATGACATCTTAATGACAAGTCCAAATGGTTCCACTTTTCTTGAAGTCAAGGGAATTATTTGACAGTGTAATTAAACTTTTTGAGTCCAAATTGTTCCAAAAACAACAATATTCATGACACAATTATAATGGTCACATGACAACCAATGTAAAATCCAACTTAATTAATTAGGTTTAATTAGGTTTGATTATTAGGCCTGCTATGACATATTTATGGTTAAGGTTCTCTTGCTTGATGTCAAGTCAGGACACACACATTTCAAACAATGCTACCTTTGCATACAAAGTGTCATAATTTACTGAATGACACTTAACAACAACAGTCAAACATTCTTAAAGAGTCGATGTTCATGACATGTGTCACGTCAGTCTTGCACACACCTCTTCAAGTAAAGTGTTACCGTCATTTTTATTCATCTGAGGTTCTTTGTCTGCAGGTCTCTCGTCCAACGTGGTGCCAATGTATCTGGGAGAACTGTCACCCAAAAACCTAAGGGGAGCCCTTGGCATCATACCACAGCTCTTCATCACCATCGGCATCCTCAGTGCACAGGTGCTGGGCATCAGAAACTTACTGGGCAACAGCACGGGTACATCCTTCCTTGGTTAGATGTTGAAGCACTTGCTTGGCCGCTGATTTTAGAAGACTCAAGGGAGAGCTTTATTGGTTGGTATTGGTAAAAGATGTGTTCCCCCTGTGTCCAGGTTGGACCCTCATGCTGGGTTTGACTGGTATCCCTGCCATGATAGAGCTCCTGTTGCTGCCCTTTTTCCCAGAGAGCCCCAGGTACATGCTCATCCAGAGAGGAGATGAAAAGACAGCAAAGAAAGCGCTACAGCGTCTGCGTGGCAGTAACGACGTGGATGAAGAGCTGTCAGAGATGCGTCTGGAGGACCAGTCAGAGAGGGCCGATGGCCGCCTGTCTGTGCTCAGCCTGTTGTCCCAGCGCTCCCTTCGCTGGCAGCTGGTCACCATCATTGCCATGAACATGGGTCAGCAGCTGTCGGGGGTCAACGCTGTGAGCCGGGTTGTACTTGTACCCTGACCCTAATTCAGATATAACACCAGATCAGAGAGCATCGCTTGAACAGCAATTTCTTCTGTTCAGTTTTTTTCAACTACAGTACTGTTCCTGCTAATGTTTTACCTATGTTCTCCAACTATTGGTTAATCATTTAAACATAATGCATTTCTCTCTTTCTCCTCAGATCTACTACTATGCAGATAGCATTTATGCCACTGCAGGAGTCAAGCAGAGTGACATCCAGTACGTTACTGTGGGAACAGGTGCAGTGAATGTCTTCATGACCATGGCTGCTGTAGGTGCCTGTTGATATCTAACAGTCTGTTGTTTGATCATATTAGAAGGAGACAATAGTTCTGTACAAGTAATTTGTTTCACCAGGTCTTCATTGTGGAAGCCTCGGGACGACGGATTCTCCTGCTCTGTGGCTTTGGGATCTGCTGTGGAGCCTGTGTGCTGCTCACTGTGGCTCTCACCTTCCAGGTACCATGCAAAAGCTGCAGTTTGTCTCACACCCTCAACGTGTCATTTTGCTGTCCTCTAGTGGTTCAGCATGCAAAAACAATCTGCTTCTAGAATTTTTCAACTTTTCTCAGGGGGGACACGCCTGCAGTCAGTATATATCAGTCTCTGAGTGGTGCTTTTAACATTAAAAAAAATACTTTGAATGAACCTGAACTATGCTTTGATCACTTGTTTTTACTTCCGTATTATTAAGTGCCAAGTTGGATGTAACTCATTAACTAATTCTCAGTCGTCGTTACAACTTGGATCTTGACATGAACGTAATTTACAAGTTGGAAACTATAACTTTGACATGACACGTATGGAGCATAAGGGACAGCTACTGGGGAGCTGAGGAAGGAATTGGGAGCAGGTGTGTTTGTGAAGATCAGGCATTGGTGAAAGGCAGGAACACACTGAGTATTACTACAGGACAGGGAGGATATTATACAAAAAAGAGTAGTGTATGATAGAGTAGCAAAAGAGCCAAATAGGTGAAACTTTGTTATGAATTAGCTGTCATCATGACAGAGAGAAAGTAGTTTTAAAGATAAATAGTAAGCACTTTAACCTTGTCGTCCAGTGTGCTGGTACAAAGTCAAACAACTGTGCTACATTTTTTTACTGGACTGTAATTTTTATTTATTATACATTTAGAGCTTGGTCTGGAAAATGAATGGGATTACTTGACATCTATATTTGCTGGGGTCATGAGAACTTAAAGACAGACACAACAACAGAGTTGTCCACCACTAAAGTCTGAGAAACACCGACGATTAGACAACTTTCAAAACCAGTGCTGCCCCCTGTAACCCTGTAATCTCAGCTGGACCCAACATCTTCAGACATGCTTTACTTTCAACTGCCCAGCAGGTTTAAGTCTTCCCACACAATGCAGCCATTAAGAAGATTTTGTTACGTATCTGTTCCTGTTTGAAAGCATCAACATGACGGGTCAATGATAACAGCAGTTTGGGTTCACAGGAGAGCGTGACGTGGATGCCCTACATCAGCATCTCCTGTGTCATCATCTACGTCATAGGACACGCCATAGGACCCAGTGAGTCTGACCCTGCCGGTTGTTATTTTGTACACACCCACACACACACACACACACACACACACACACACACACACACACACACACACACACACACGCACACACACACACACACACACACACACACACACACACACACACACACACACACACACAGATTACAACAGGGTGCTCCATTAGCTGAAGTGTTGTTTAGATGTGACCAGACATGTAATAATATACATGGTAAATCTGCATTCAGTTGTCTGAGACATGAGCATCCTCTCTGTGACCCTGAAGAGTAATGATGTGTCTCGAGTGTTTCGGTTGTCGTCAACCACATCTCTGCTTGTCAGGTCCTATTCCTTATGTGGTCACCACCGAGATGTTCAGGCAGTCGGCCAGGCCCGCTGCTTTCATGGTAGCAGGCTCCGTCCATTGGCTCTCCAACTTCACTGTTGGCCTCATCTTCCCCTTCCTAGAGGTCAGTTACACAGTTCCTGAGAACTCTAACATTGGGGGAATTAAAGGTTATTACAGTTTTTTTTAGATTGCTAAACAACAGTGGTCACAACTGAAGCCACGTGTACAAAGCTCTTACTACAGTTTGAATTGAACAGTCACCTGAGCTAAACACACATCTCTTTAGTTCATGCAGCAGTTCTACAACACCACCTACATGGAGCGTTATGGCAGTCCGATGGAGGAGAACCTCCTAACTTTGCTGTGGTCTTTTTCTGTGTCCATGTACCCACTAGGAGTACATGGACACATCACCTGCGAAACTCATTCCAGCCAACCCAATTCTTAACACACGTCTCAAAACAGGCTCAGTGCAGCCAAACATTTTGAAAATCCTTCTTGAGCCAACATACACTGTCACTCTGAACGCACTTATAGTAAAAACAATAGCATCAAACTATTGCTATTTTCTTTTAAAGAAATTTGTAAAATTCTATCACACGATGGTATTTATTTTTGATATAAACACATCAATAGATGTATATTTTCATTTTGTCTATATTAATTTATGGAATAACTGAAAAAAAGGTACATACTAGTATCATAGAAATGTGGGGCTAATCCTGCCTCTCTCCAGCATGATGTGACAAGTTTTCATTATCATGTTGGATGTCCTCTCTTGCCATGCACCTGTCCTGCGTCATCTATAAACAACCCATTATAAATACAAATGAATGTGGTGTTTGCATTGCTTCCACCTCCATTACTTTTTACTTACAGTAGTAACATCTATATCTGTACGTATTGGTATATATACAGTATATATATATATACCAATATGATACATATATTTATATATACTGTATGTGATCACTAACAACAAGTCTAAAACAAGACACCTACTTAGGCTTCCGCTGAAATTGCAATCAGCAGTGTTTGAAATGCACCGGGCTGAAATCCATTCTGTTTTCAACGTGTGGTTAATAGTTTTGACAGTGTGTTAGTGATTTACCAAAATAATGTGCATGTTGGGGTTAAAGCCATGGGACAAGTAGAGTTTTGAAAACTGTGTTTGAGCGATAAAAAACAAACTAGAGTTTGGTTCACATGAACTGCTGCTGTGTTAGGGTTCTGCATGTGTCTCCAGTTGTGCCCACTGTCTTTTGGCAATTGAAAAAAACTGTATTAGAAAATGTAATTTGTTACAGATGTATTTAAGTGTAAACCGAAAGGCAATTCAAGTCACATTCAGACTGTGATGACAATGTAGTCTTTATTTTTACCTACTTTATTTCAGTATGTACTGTACAACTGCAACAACCAATCAAACAGGAGACAAATACACCATTACTTATAATGATAAACATAATTAAAATGAGAAAAACAATGATTCTTAAAATAACAGCTCAACATTTTGGAAAATATACTCGCTTTTTGGTAGATGAGAACATAGATAACATTGACACAGTCTTGCCACCATGAGTTTGCAGGGAAACCAGCGGAGACTGTAGGTACACTGCTCCCAGCAACAAAACAGTCTGGCACGTACTCACAAGTTCTCTTTTTTACCTCTTTTTTATTTTGTTCACGTATTAAACAAATAGGACAGTACATGTTAATCCCTGACCTTTATGGTGCAGGTTGGCCAATGTCGTTAACTTTGTACAAAGCCAGACAAGATTAAAAAACATATTATTATCATTATTATTAGGAGCACTTTTGTCATTGTGTCTTTTTCAACGGAATGAATGGCGTAATCTTAAACACAACCATTGTACTTGTTTATTTCCTCTCAATTTCAAGTGAAGGCATATTCTTCTTCAAACCACAAAGCAAACAATGAAGGAATTTGTTTAAGTAACAGAAACCAAAAAGAGCATTCCAACAAAAGTAACATGCAAGTTCCCTTAACCTTAGGTGATGTTTATGCCAAACCAACTGTTTCGGGCTAACATATTTACAATGCATCATCCTGAGGACACACTAATTACATATCCTTTTTCTCCTTCTCTCTCTAGAGAGGTCTGGGCTCCTACAGCTTTATAATTTTTTCCTTCATCTGTCTGGTCACGCTGATCTACATCTGGCTGGTCGTCCCTGAGACCAAGAACAAGACGTTCCTGGAGATCTGCCAGATATTCGCCAAGAGGAACAATGTGGAGATCAAACTGGGTGATGGTGATCTGCCACTGAAAGAGAGCAAAGAAAGCCTGGAGGATGCAGTGAGGGTCACAGCCTTTTGAAGACAAATGTGAGCATTCAGAGGAGAGGAAGTCTTCACTCTGGGGAGGATTGTAATGTACTGGGAATGTCTTGATTTAGCCTGTATCTTCTATTTTCTATTTTCCAAGGAACCTCTACAGATCTCTTTGTATATAGTTTGTTTGTGGCTACTAAGATCTTTGTGCGTTTCAATTCCAGCTAAAAATACAGTGAAACTTGATATGTTGCAAACTTGCACTGCAACGCCACCTTATAGAGGTTGGAATTTGTGCATGAATCATTAAACAAACCAACAAGTCACTTATAAGCCTTTATTGATGATGCAAAGGTATGAAAACAATTCAGGGCTGAAGATATAAGATACAGTTTGCATTCAAAATTGAATTTCAGGAGCCTGAAAGACATTTTCTCCTTAATTCCACGTGTCAGACACATTTTAACCACCCACCATCACAACAGATATTTTGGTTTAAAGCAGCATTTTAAAGCACATGTGAACAGAAGCTGCTGAGCCTCTTCAAGAGCATCTGTACTGACTGTCCAGCTGCATCCCTCCATAAAGACTGAGTGGGGTAGTTCCCCAGCTGAACACATTTCCCACCACGGTGCTGTTTGTCTGACATGACATCTGGTCCCGGATATCTGCTGTGGTCAGCACATAGTCCCAAATGTTGACATCAGTCATCTTACCCACAAAGGCGTCTGCGTTGGAGATGCCCAGTAATCCATCCTGGTCTTTGCCCAGGATGAACACACCGCCTGGGCTAATTGTGTAACCACTTTTCAGGTACCGCTGCTCCCCAACCATGCCATTGATCCACAGCTCTGCGCCTCCAGTGTGGGACCTCCAGGTGATGCAGAAGTTGGCCCAGTCATGCGACTTGAAGTTGTACGGCAGGTTGACAAACTCGTTGCCAATCCAGAGGCCCACCTCTCTCGCATCTCTGTCTTCGCTGATGGAGATCATCATCTCATTGTCGTTGCCGTTACTGGCGTAGGAGATGACGGTATGGATCCCCTCGAGCTGAGGCAAGACATGCATGCAGACTGTGAAAGAGTCCAACTCCATGGGATGGCTGAGGCGGGCCAAAGCATAACTTCCAGAATTCTTCTCCGGGAAGACGAGCACCAAAGGAAACAGACCATGAGGCTCTGAGCAAAACAGAAGAACTAGAATTAGACTGGAATGTACTTTTAATCATTCACAGTCACAAATACCAGTTAAATCTCCCATTCAATCAGTAGGAAATCAAGGACTCACCATGTCTATGAGCCCCTGAGTTGCGAAATCCACCTTAAGGGAATAAGTAAGAAAGAAGAGTAAATATGGGCATTTTCATTTCGCATCCAGCCATCTTCAGCAGTTTTTACAACTTACCTGAAGTGATATGCTTTCCAAGATACGTTATTAGACCCTCGATCTTCTGGAGCTTGGATTCAATCTCATCTTGCCGACAAAATGCTGAAAAAACAAACAGAGAATGAAAATGATGAGGATTAGACTCAGGCCTCGGTTGCCCGATGTCAGTTCTGAAGAATAAATGACATTGCTCTATTGTGTAATCACAACATACTTCCTTTCCCTAAGCGTGGCAGGAAAGATGACTCTACCACTCGGCTGTTGAGAGGCTGAGCAATACGGTAATCATTCCACAGGGTCTTGTTGTCCCTGTCCATCAGAGTACTCTCCAGTTTCCTAATCTGAACACAACAGAGAAGAAAAGAAAGATATGCCATTGCACCAAATAATATTTCAAATGAGCCAATATTCTTCTCATGGTGACAGTTTGGTTCCACATATGACAGAATAGTTGAAAGTTTTATTGATTTTTATCAGCTGTAATACAACACTCTTTTGCTTCCTCGTGTCCACTGTACCTGGTTATGTGAGAGAGTGATGGGAGTATCAAACACAGTCCAGAGGATGCTCTCGTAGCAGGGTGGTGTGGTGAGGGAGCCTTGGTATCTGAAAAAGTGGTTGAGGTTCTCAGGGAGCATAGAGCGCACATCAATGCTCGATATGTTCATGCTCTGACCTGTCGGGATCACATCAAAATCACATTAGACTCAAACACTAAGGGTGGTCAGTTAATTTGTGTTTGCATTAAGTACCTGCATATTTGATTTTGGCCAGGTTGGAGATGAAATCACTGTAGTATGTGTTCTCAAAATGCCCGTCCTGAAAGTAAACCAAAGGTGAAGCTTAAATGTTCAGTGAAAATAGAAAACACTATGTGTGAGCACTTACAGAGGCATAGTCAGGGGGACTTGATTATTTTGTTTTTTTATAACTTGAGCCTTGTTGTTTTCTGGGGTTAGGACATTGTATCTATATATTATGATAATATTCACAGAAGTAATCTTTAAAATGTGGGAACACAGCAGCATCACTGCAAAATTCTGACAAGGCAAAAATCTAAAATACTGTATTTGGAGTTAATAGATAAAAGTAAGTGCACATTAAATGTCCTTATAGTTCCTCTGTTAACCACTGTGTTGAAAACCAGTTGAACCAGAATGTTGGTCTGTAAACTGTAATGTTTTTTTTATTTACAGTACAAACAGTGACAAAAACTTACAAACAATACACTGAGACTGGGAACGTGTCCCAGGGCCAAAAAAACACTAGCTTACAAATCAAGATCAACATTTCTTTCAGATCCCCAGCTTCATTAACTCTTACTAACTCCTGCATAATCTGTGTCACCACAGTGGTTAACAACTGGTTCAATCAACTCAGGGTTTCCCAGTCTAGAGATGCGCACGTTTACATAAAAGAGGCGGTGTTTGCACAGCGTGACCAATTGCAAACATCTACCCGAGCCACATATTTTACATAAGAAGGAAACTATAATTCTACATGAAATCTTGCTTCTTAGTACAGGCCTCTGCTCAAGCTAAAGCTAAGGCTGTAACACAAGGCTACAGACCGGACCTCAGGGAATCAGCGATGCTCAGCTAAGTGTCGAGAGTCTTTCCTGGCGCTCCATGAATGTGTGCCGTAGAAAGTTCTATATACACTACATCCATGAAGGAAAGGGACACAAACAGACAGGTCATGAGGTGGTTTCCTACAGTTTGTAATAATTTTCTTCGCAACGGTAATTCCAGCAAATAGAGCACGTTTTGAAGTTCCAGGCAACTGAAAAGTTTGTACTTTGTGTTTTAATGTATGCCTTCACTTCTGTTCTCCTTTCAGAATACATTACATACGTCTGACAATCTGTCTGCTGGTGTTTAGTTGCTGAGTTTCCAGATGTAATTAAACGGAGTCCTTCTTTAAACTTTCATCTAAATCATTTGTTACTAATTGAGTTTGTCCAAATAGCAATAACTCTCTGCTACTCTGTGCGGCTGTTACAGCAGATGCCAGCGATGGTGTTGCTGCAGCGATGACCCCTTGCTGACCCCAGCTGAGATCCAGAGCATTCCTCTGGAAACAAGCACTCATTCAATATGTCGGCATGTAAAGGAACGCTCCATAGAGTCTTTACCCAGCAGGATGACCAAAAACAAGTATCATCAAAGGGCATACTACAAAGGCTTTTTTGTAAACTTGAAGCAGAACTGATGATAATTTCTCAAAAATAATGCGGGTATCCTGTGTAGGATGTTGGTCAACTTTGTGGTGAGATAAAGCAGAACACAGAGAAAACGGAACAATGTTATCTTTTTTATTGATCAATTATTTTTTTATTTTAAGAGCCAAACAAAAATGCAAAACATTTGTCCAAATCCAAAGTACTCTACACACACTGAAGAAAATACAGCGCACCTTTCCCATAATCCTTCCTTGTGATCAAATGTTTCACTCCAAAAAAGAATACGTAACTTTAATCATTCCAATGAATGTATTACTAAAGTCCATCACCTCTTGAGACTGACCATAGAAATGACCACTCAAGTCTATCAAAGGCTTTCATTATGTCAAGAGAGAGAAGTGACATTGGGGTCTGCCGCATCAACAATGTGGAGAAGGCGTCTCACATTATCTGTTGCCAGTCTCGATTTTAGGAATCCTGTTTGGTCAGAGTTCACTAATTTTGACATATGGGACTCCAAATGACGGGCTAAGAGTTTTGCAAATGTTTTTAAATCAGCGTTAAACAGGCTCAGAGGTAGCTGGAGCACTCTGTAGGATCCTTGTCCTTTTTCAAGAGCAAGGAGATCAAGGTTGTTTTAACATCCCTTGAAAATCCACCCTTCTCAATAGAGAATGATCATGTCAAGAAGGAATGGGCCCAGTTGTTCCCAAAAAGCTGTATACAATTCCAGGGGGATCCCATCAAAGCCCCTGACTTTCCCTTTTACATATTCTGTACTGCCAACTTTAGTTCCTCTAAAGTTTAGTTAACTGATCCCTCTGCTGATAATTGAGGAAAGTCAAGATGATTCAACCGGCTGTCACAGTGGATTTTATCCAAAGTAACCTCTGATTCATAGAAATTGGAATAAAATGTCTGAAAGGATATATTTATTTCAAGCTCCTGGATCATAATTTCAGAGCATTTGTGGGTTGTGCCTGAACCCTAGTGACCTTTGCGTTCAACTGATCAGTATTTGGGTCCTACGCAGCACTGAAGACCACACCAGACACACCAACAACATAAGAACAGTCTGTCAACTCCAGCATCTGATTGGTGAGCGTACAATACAAACTGCCATTAAAAATATTAGGAGCATAAGCTGACACAAGTGCAGTCTCCCTAAAACTATAGTGTAGAAATCACAATTCTGCCTGTATTGTCTGACCAAGAGGACAAAACTTTAAGCGGAAGATTCCTTTTGACAATTTTTGTCACTCCTTTTTTTTTTTTTGCTTGCTAAGGAGGATGTCATTGTGTGATAGAATCTGTTAGCTAATCAACCGATATCAGTCTGTAGCATGTGTGTCTCCTCTAATAATGCAATTTCAACATTTCTCTTTTTAAGTAAGAGTAGGGTGCTGTCTCCCTTGTGAGGTGCATTCCGACCACCACTGTTCCAAACAAAAAATGTAAGATCATCATAAGACTTGGACACATTAAGAGATTAAGACAGACACCAAGAGTCCATGTTCATCGGCCATTGTTTGATAGAACCGTGACCGCGAAGTTGCTGTAGTCGGGGGGAAAAGTGAATCTGAGTGTAAACCCAGATTTAGGTGGAACTCAACTGTTTAGTGGTCAGTAATTAGTCGCTCATATTTTTTTAAAACAAATATTCATTAGTAAATCACATTAGTTAGTTCGTAATATTCACCATAAGTATGTATTGCATACTACTTGTACAGTCTATGTAGTATGTCTGTTAAGTTTCTGTATGGGAAAGGTGTGGTCATTTCAACTGTTCTGCGCTGAAGCGTTGCAAAGGCTCAAGGGGAAAAAAATGATTTCTTGAACGGTTTCTGTCCTAGTTAAAGTGTGTGTTAATTCTGTTCTGTTAAAGTGCTCAAATTATGTTTTTTTTGCTTTTTCCCATTCCTTTATTGTGTTATAGTTTTTGTGTGTGCGATTCACAAACTGCTCTAGTATTTACTAATAATGTTTAGTAATGACTACTAATGTAAACTTTGTTTCTACTGCATCAACTTGACCTGTTAAATTTAACTTTGTATATGGTTTAAGGCAACAGGTCAAAAGAAAATTTCAAAAAGTCAACTCATTCGGAATAACAGTGTACTTACATCATAGAAAAAGGCGAGTACTGCCAGACCATCTGGCTTATCTCTGGCTTCAGTAAAGCTCTTGTACTTGTCAGAATTGTAATGGACAACATGGAGCTGAAAGACAAGATGGAAATGCAAAACAGGTTAGGTGCCAAAACATGCCCAATGACCTTCCATGAGGCTAATACTACTGATCAGTTGATTTGTAAGGGACGATACATATTGGCATTGTAACATCTGAAGTGCAACCGATGTATGAGGGACTTCTAGCCATATGCTAATTTGCAGTCCTTGTCCTTGTAATTAACTTTCAAAAATACAAGCAAATTAAGGCTAACTTAGAGGTAGCAAAATAAATACATTACATACAGAATAATATCAAGAAGAAAATTGAGGGCATCTATCAAATAAACGTGCATGTAGGTTGCTCAGAAATGGACTCAGAGAAGACCGTGAGTATTAGTTTTCAAATTAAAAGATGTACGCAGTTCAGGTTTCCTCACTGATGCAATCCTCCGATTATATACAACGATAATATTTTAGTTGTTCTACACTGTGGAAGTGAACCGAGGCAGTGTAATGATGTTTTTACAAAGTCAGTTTCTGTGCTTCGTTGTAACTTATGTCTGTATATGCCTTTAATAACTGCACAGGTTTCTGTTTGAATAAATGCAGGCTTTCATGAGTAGAGGATGTTTAAATTGTACATTAAAGGCCTGTCATCACTGCAGTGGTGCACCAGCTCATCCAGCTTGTGGCATAGTCAGTTTTTACCCTGGCTTTCTGTTTCAAGCCAAACTCTCCTTTTCAAACTTTTAAGCCTTTTTTCAAGCCAACCTCTGCCATGTAACGAATGCCGTCTACAGTGTGCTCCGCCCCACTGGCCTCCAGGTCCCAGCCGCCCCAGTGCAGGTGCATCTGGACAGCTGTGTATTTCCCTGGGAGGCCCTTGGTGATCACCATAGTGGGAGGCAGGTCGATTTGAACTGATAGAAACACAAAGAAACATCATTTTCAGAATGTTTTGTAAAAAAATAAAAACACACAAAAGAAACAGCATACAAATCACAGATATTGTAGATAACTGCTTTTGAGTTTAAGCCTTAGAAATTTATTTTCAGAATTTGTGGCAGCCATTGGCTTCCATTTTATTCTTAATACTTGTTTGAGTTGTATAATCTATCACAGTGGACATAAAGCCTCCAATCATTATTCATCAAAGGTATATTATTGATAAAAAGTAATGCAACACAAACTTTTCAAATCTAACCAATACCATGCAACAATGCTGGTGCTCTGCTTGGGGAAAATGTGCAGTATAGATGTTTAATGTAATGATTTACACAATTCAAAAAAGGTTAAAAACTAAGTTTCACACCATAAAGAAATGAATCAAAAAACCAATGGCTAACTAAAAAGATGGAAAGAAACTTTAAACATTTTAAATTTTTGGCATCAAAATGTAGTCACATAAAGTTTGGTTCATAGTTCAGGGACTATAACAGCAGAAGCAGTTTATGGTCCTTTAACAGTGACCTAATATTGAGGGTAAGTGATATAATATTTGTCACACTGTCTTACCGGAGTGCCCGTTGTTGGACATGAGGAAATGTCCTCTCTGAGTATCGTATCCGCTGAGTTCCAGCTGCAACATATCTGGGTTGTGTCTCACGCCGCGCCTCTGGATGTCTATTGGGGACTGCTTCTTTCCGCCACATGCAGGGTACTGTGTTGCCCAGTGCATCTGGTCCAAAGCTCCCTCTGTAAGAAGAAGTAAAACCCCCAAAACCATAATTACACTGTAAAGATCACCCCGAAATAAATCATTTAGGGAGTGACAAATTGCAAGACATGCTCTTGTCTGTCGAATAGTATGGGCCTAAACTACATCACACATGCAAAGGACTTGTTCAACTGGATATTGTGGCAGACGGTGTGCATTTCTTTAATTGTATTAACCCCCAAATGATGTATACCTATCCTCCGGTGCTGTTTAGACTACACCTAATAATATGTCTCACAACATGTGGTTGTCCAAGGTATTTGACCAATGCAACGCGTGCCACCCAGAAAACTTACCGTGCCTCTGGTTAATGTTTAGAGCCATAATATTAATAATCAATAACAATAATAAAAATAAAATAAAAATATTTCAAACAACGTGGCGGCTTCTACCAAAACAAATACGCATTTGATATGTTGTTACGCACGTTTTACGGATCAATCACCTTTAAATCAAATTCAGTTCTGTCACTTTTTTAAACGAGTGTTAATTTAAAAATCACACTACATTCTTTAAATAAAAAGCCTACCTGTGTAAGTCCAGTGTATTCCATCAGGAGGAATCCCATCACTGAGGACACAGACCACCAAAGCGGAGGCTAACACCGAGAAGAACACCATCGCTTTGCCTCTTCTCCTCCACGCGGGCTACTGACACCTCACAGAGGTTTTCTCTCCACATTTAAAGTGCGAGGAGAGGGAGGTGTTGAAACCTCTGCTAAAAACGCCCAGAGCTCTGCCCAGCAGCTCCGAAGTGACTGAACACTCAAAAGGACTCGAGTTGAAATGTTATTTCTCAGTGTGAAACAACTGATCAGACAGAATAACAGATTATTCTACTCTTATTGCAGAATAAAACCACGGACAATCACAAAAAACAAAACAAATAAATCGTCTATTTATTTAGTCTTTGAGGACAAACGTTATAGTCTCATGTTTGACTTTAGAGTATCATCAAATCTGTGTAGATGACAAGGAGATGAAATATTTTATATCTTGTTGCTTCAGCATCCCAGTCATCCCTCTGTGGGCTAACTAACAGATTTCAGCATTTTCATTTCAGGTGTCCTATTAAAATAACTGTCACGTTCGTACAACCTTTTTGCTTTTCATTTGAATTTACAGGAAATCATGATGCAAGCACATACATGCTACTGTCATTTAGCTGGTAAAGCAAGTCATTCTTAGAATCCTCAGATGATTTCTGCTAAACAAAAACATGAGTGCCAATGGTAGTAAGTCACAGCATATTGTATTGTGTACCACCTGTTCATGCACACTAGTCACAACATGTCCAACACTTTCACCTTACATGGCAGAGCTGTTCAGCTGTAAGGTGTATGAGTTTGCGGTTTGCTTCACAAGAACATGTAATTAAGTGAAAGGAAAAGCAGTTTGTTTGTCTTCAGATGGATAATATTAGTCAGAATTGTGATAAAGAGTTACACATTTGGGGAAATATATTTATTTACTTTCTTGTCTGGAACTGAATGAGGAAATTGATACCTCCTTTATCTGTCTATTAAATAGGCTTCACCCAGCAGCCAAAAAAAACCTAATTGCCTTCCTTTGTGAGGATGTCAGGCAAACAATGGAGACTTCAGGAAGTCGCTGTGCTCTACAAAGACATGTCATAAACAGCACATAACGCCTCATAACACTACAACACCCCCCCACATGAAAACAGATTTGACAATGGAATTGGAGTTAGGTTTGCGCAGTTTAGGATTGGAATTGGCCCTTTGCACTAAAATTAAGTCCAAGGTAGAAATAAGTTAGGAATTATTTACCCTCATGTCCTCATAAAATTAGTAGCCCAATGCAAATCTTTGGGGGTGTGTGTGTGTGTATGTGTGTGTGCGTGCGTGCGTTTGGCGTTTGTGTGTGTGTGTGTGTGTGTGTGTGTGTGTGTGTGTGTGTGTGTGTGTGTGTGGGTGTGTGTGCAAAGAAGTGATTGAGTTATAAATTGATCAAAGGACTCACCTTCATTTTAGACTCATTATTGCACTCACATCCTTCCTCTCTGGACAGGAGTTATAGCCTTTCGGCGGCCTGCGTTTGATTGACACCAGTTGCTTTTGTTTAGTTATCATAAAGGATGATGATAAAAACTACTTTAAACAGGCCCGGGTGGAGAAAACAGAACTAACTATGGTGGAAGTGACAGGAGAGCATTTTCAACTCCAACAAAGTCTGAGATCATTGAGAAGCCACAAGTTTGATGCCGCTTTGCACTCAACTTGCATACACCAGCACTTAGAAATGACCCTTAGCTTTCTTCTTCCTAAATCACTAGTTTTATCTTTCCCTCAATGACAATAATGGTTTTTAAGGTCTTAGGGGATTAAATGACGTGGTTGTGCCTGCTAAGAGCAAGCACAAGCCTAGTGATTTTAGCCCACACACGGTAAGCTTGACATACATGTTTTAGCTGCAGGTTGTATGTACAATGTCGTGTGATGGTCTTGGTGAAGAGGAGAAAAAACAGTTTGAAAAAAAACAAAACAAAAGCTACATGCTGTCTGTAGAAATTCAAAAAAAAGTGTGGGATCAAATTTAAAACAGATGAGTCCAGAGTCAGATGAGAGTTTCTTACGCTAAATGTCTCTTTTTTCCAATTTCTTCCAGAACGCTGTTGGGAACCTACTACCTAATAATCTAGTTTTGATGATGTGTGAAAGCCCAATTCAAATCATACAACTCCCAGTAAAAACCATGAGAAGAACAGTTTGATCAGACCACCGAGATGGGAGGAAATGTTGTCTGATGTTATGATTAAATTAGCAAGAATACTATTAAGAATAAAGCAATATAACAGAAAATATCAAATAGACAATGTATTTATATCACATAAATAAAAACAAATATGCATGTGCTTATAAATGTTTATCTGCATCTATACTGCACATACACACATACACACAGTACATGCAGTTGCCACAAACACCACTATACAAACCAATGCATATAGATAATCTATCCATCCATCCATCTTCATCAGCTTATCCGGTATCGGGTCGCGGGGGCAGCAGCTCCAGTAGGGGAACCCAAACTTCCCTTTCCCAAGCCACATCAACCAGCTCCGACTGGGGGATCCCGAGGCATTCCCAGGCCAGGTTGAAGATGCAATCTCTCCACCTAGTCCTGGATCTTCCCCGAGGCCTCCTCCCAGCTGGATAATCTGCAAATTTTCAAATATTGGGCCCCAGATGGGCCTGCCTGGGCCCGGCTCCAGTCTGGCTTCCTCCAGGCGGGGTCACTCTTTCTCCCTCTCAAGATTTTTGAACAATTCTTTGTCTGGCCCCACACCTGAGACCACTTTGTCATGGGAGACCCTACCAGGAGCACAAAGCTCCTGACATCACAGCCCTCAGGTTCATAGGGACACACAAACCTCTCCACCATGATAAGGTGATGGTTCCTGGAGAGGGCTATGTGTACTGCACGTTACTAACAAATGTCTCAACACCAATCCACCCTTGCCCACTTCCTGTGAATGTTTCATCGTGCCTCTGTTTCCTCCTCCACGTTGTACATATAGTATCGTTTAAAATATTACACAACCAATTTGTTCTCTGCTGATTTTACATAATTTCCCTGTATTGATCCCATCTAAAGCTAATCTTATTTTATATTCTCTTCCCTTGTCTTGTCATTCACTTAATCAGGTACTTGGGTTAATTTATTCACATGAAGGTGATAATAAGATTAAACACAAATGGATCAACGAATACCTGGTAATATTTTAAGTTACTTTTGTTTATGAATGTCAGTGTATTTTCTTTTTCTGCACCAAAAAGGTCATCGATTAAGAATATATTGTCACATTTTTTTCTGTATTTGGTGATGACAACCGTTTCCTGGAATGTCTAACGTTCCAACTTTATTATCCCGAAGGAAATTTGATCTGATGTTTGATGAAATAAAATAAGCTTTTTTACTGGCAGGGATAGCAGAAGCCCTGGCATGCCTTGTTCTTGTTCTGGGCATTCTGAAACAAGAGGTGACACGCTTACAATAAATATTCCGTTCATCTTACCTGCCACTTTCACCACATTTTCTAGCCTGTTTTTACCCAGCCAATGGAAGACTGTCATACCACGCCACCATGCAAAACATAAGACTCAATAAAACAATGATAAAACAAAGTTATTAAAACATTGCACACAGTGAATGACTTCCTTTTTCTCAAAAAGAAAAGCCTCTGCTGGACTTTTTATGAACAGCTTCAGTGTTGGGTTCAAAACATAATGTATTATCAATAATGGTTCCCAGGTATTTATACTGACTTACAATCTCAGTGTCCTTCTCCTGAACGACAGTATGTGTAACGCTGGCCAATACCATAGGGTTCTTTCATTTAGCCACAGTAAAAATGGTGGCATGTTTCCATATTTTAGGAACTGTTCGACCAACAAGGAATTTAAGCACACAGCCACTAATGTTATCTGGACCTGGGCTCTTGCTGACCTTAGTCTGCTATAGAAGCATACCACAAGCAACCATGGAGACATCAGACGTGTCCCTGACAAGTTCACACATGTTACTCCCACAAAAATCATCAGAGTTGAATCTCAAATAAAATCTACTTAACTCATTTGTCAGCTGCACATTTGAAGTGAAACCAGTCAGATATCATTAGATCCTCAATTTCACACCCCTCCAGACCGATTTGAGGTCACACTCAATGAATCTGGATTCAATTTTAGCCCGATATTTCTGATTGTGCCTTAACCATTTCGGCAGAAACTACTTTCCTAATTTCAGCATAGCCAGTTTTATCACCTCTTCTAAAAGCCTTCTTCTCCCAAAGCAAATTTTTCAGTTCCTCAGTGATCAAAGGCTTTTTACTTGGATAAGAGACAACCGGTTGTTCTTTTTGACCATTTCTTTGGGCATTTTTAGGCCTTTATTTGACAGGACAGCTTAAGACATGAAAGGGGAGAGAGAAGGTGGAGTGACATGCAGCAAAGGGCCGCAGGTCGGCATCAAACCCCGGCCCGCTGCGTCGAGGAGTAAACCTCTATTTATGGGCGTCCGCTCTACCAACTGAGCTACCCAGGCACCCAAGACAACCTTTTTGATGGGATCACACTATCAACACATAAAGTTTGGCCATACTGTTGGAGTTTTCCTGAAAGACTGACAAATCCGTACAGTGAAAGCTACCCTTGAAGGGCCAGAGAGCAATCCTTTCTCCACACCTGGACTTCACATGTCTGCGCCTTGTCCCTGTAAAGCACAGTCCCATATGAAGGGAGAAGACAGACAACATCGTGGTCGGAGAATCCAAGAGGAGGACCTGCAATAGACTTACAGGCCCCCTTAATAGAGTCAAAACAGAGATCCAATGTCCTGTTTCCACGAGTGGGACAAGGGATGTACTGGGTAAAGCTGCAGTCTTTTTACAATCACCATTGTTCACCCAGGAAAACACGTAGCATAAAGGTGAGATGGATTGAAGTTGCTGTGACAATGAAAATATCAGTAGCAATTTTGACGTCTGCTGGGGGCGGCCTCCAGCTCACCTGGTAGCACGTGCCCCATACAGGCTAAGTCCTTGCCAGTGGCCCAGGTTCAAATACAACTTGAGGCCCTTTGCTGCATGTCATCACCCCCCGGTCCCATGTCCTGTTTCTCGTCAGCCCCTAAACCCCTAAAACCCCTAAAAAACATCATTAAAAAAATATTTGGGGGAATACCCTAGGTGACTTAAATCCTTCCAGACATGAACCTATTACACAGACCATGCAAACTCAGATAACTGGAAAAGTTGGGTTTCACGTGACGTGAGTGTGGTAAAAATAAACTGGTTGTTGTTTGAGACATCTGGATCATGACAAGCACACTGTAGGGAGAGTTGATGGGTCTTAAGTTCTTATTTACTATTTTTAACCAGGGTCCACTGAGCATGAAGACTCTTTCCTGGAATACCGTGCTCACTCAGTTGAAGCACAACCAGTACAACCAGCTGAGCCACTAAAAAAAAACTCCACTGGAGTCTTCAGCTGAGGGCAGCTCAGTAGTGGCAATGACATTTTTACAAGGACACACGGCACGACAAAGGCTTTCTCTAAGTAAAAAGATATTGCTGTTGTCATCATTACATGTCATTTGATGGCATGATAGCAATGTATCATCAGTGATCACTACAGCAATGGAAATGTATGCATGTCATATTTTCGGATAATATCACAGCAGGTGTAGATTCCTGAACTGGGGATTTGTTGGAGCCAGAGGGCATATGGAGGAGCTCTAATTTAACCACTTCCTAAAACATATGTAGATTTGGCTTAGGCTTGGCCTTCACCCTTCCATCCTGGCTGCCTGATATCCTTGGGCTGGTGCTTTGGTTATTGGAAACATTTTAAATTGACTGACAGCAACATGCGTCAGTCATACGCATCACCAAGTCATTTACATCATGGTGCAGCTTTCTAATGTTGACCAACAAATAAGGAGAGTGGAAGTGCTGATGCCATTTCACAGGTGGTACAAGCAGCGCCAGAAACAGCCTATCACACAGGTGGTAGAAACTCCAGACACCGCGGCAGACAAGCTGGAGTTCAGCAAAATTCAGCAAATTCAGCAAATTTCACTTTCTAATAAAAGTTAGTAAGTCATCACTAAATTGGTCTAATGGGTCTGCTTTCCCTTGTTTGCGTTTTGCCTGACCAGAAACATGGAAAAAGAAACAAAAAACAATTCTTACTCACAACTTATAAATGTTTCTGTTTCAATGTCCTAGTATTGTACATGCTGGCCTACACTGTTATGGCTTACTGGGACATGTACACAACAGATTGTTACTTTTATTAGCAACACATAGACTTTTCACACTATGAGAAAAAGCCAGGGGTGAAAAAGAAGAAGAAAATGATTTTTACCTTTAATTAATCAATAAATTGTTGTATTGATTAAGTGATCACCAATTCAGTCGGGAAAAAAATTAAAATAAATATGAATGCTCATCACAAGTTTACAGAGTTTAAAGTAATATTCTAGTCTAAGTCTAGTCTCTAGTCTAGTCTAGAGTGTTTAATGTGTACAGGAAGTACATTTACTGAAGCACTGCAGGCCTGTCTGAAAACAGTTTATAGCTTCTGTCCATTTTATGCAACACTTCAACTCCAATTTCTTTTTTTTTACTGCACTACATTTATCCGACGACTGGATTAATTACTATGCAGATTGAACTTTTACATTCAAAACATATGATTGTGTCATAACAAATGATACATTCTTATAGATCAAACAATGGTATATGAAGTAGTAGTCACATTTGTTCAACCAACTTTAAAATCAAAATACTGCTTGCATGATAATCCATTCATAATGATCCAGTAGTAAAATAATATAACACTTACAAGGACCCTGCATAATGTACATTTTGATGCTAATACCTCTGTACTTTTACTTAAGTAAGATTTTGAATCAAGAACGTTGGAATTGTTTTAGTTTAGTATTGGTACTTTTTAATTAAGTAAATGTTTTGAATATTCTTCAACTAAAATCCTTAAATCATATATTCACAAATCTCCACGAAGAGTAGAATACATCAAGTTTATTTTTGATATTTCCCCATTGTTGTCAACATAACTGCTATAGTACACTAGCTCATTCAAAAAATGCATTTAAATTGAAAGAAAATACATTTTTTTGAAAAGAAATTAAAAGAAACAGGTACTGGATGAAAATTCTGAGTCAGTATATTCCTCAATCCTTTTATTTATAAGGAACTCCTTTCCAACGTGCACATCTGCTGCGGGACCATGTTCCAGACACATTTCAGTGAGAGCATGTGGGCAGCAGATGGCGCAGTCGGATTTAACACTGACAGAAGAGGCTCAAGGTCACTGCAGCAGCTCTGATCTGTCATGGATGCTCCCATTGCACTGCACAGCTGCACGAAACCATGTCCTGCAACGATGAGACAGATGTGTAGGGGGAAACCCACTTTTCACTCATGTTTTGATTCATTACTTTAATGTCTACGTGCATTACCAGCGCAGTACCCTTTAAAATACTTCACTGTGCAAATGCAAGTACATCCACATTTTTATACTCTGAAGGGAAAACAAGTTTCAAAACACATACAATAAAAAGCAGAAACATCTTAAAAGGGTTTATTCTTGTTCATAGTGTATCTTCACACAAGGTTCCCATTAATCACTTATGTGGTGGTTTGCAGATCAAAAAACGCCTAGCCTGTATTTAGGCCCAAACTGGGATGCATTTGGTTGAAAAGTAAAAGTTTTAGATGTCATATTTATACATAGGGCTCCATTTATGTTTCAGAAGCATTTAGATATAGCCTCATTTGTGAAGTCATGTAAAAGGTAACTGTTGAAACTAAGGTTGATTTTTCCACAAGTTTAGATGTCTGGACAAATTCCAAGAAGGTGATTGACATTTTAGGAAAGCAGACAGCTTTTTTTTATTATATTCGTGACGGGAAAAGAAAAGTCATTGCCAAAAAAACGTGACCGCAAGTGACATGTGACCAACAACTAACCACTGCGTCCCTGCCTGCTTCTCTGCACGTACTCAAAATGCGTCATCGTTCCGCATACTGCCTCTTTCATCCTCACACGAAACAATTCGATTTTCCATAATTCACCTAAAATCAAACATGCTTGATTTCTGTATGTTTATATGTGTGGCTTTTTCATACGTGATACTTTTGCAAAGATTCAAAACATCCGCATCGTCTTAGTCCTCATTTTGGGATGTGATGTGATGGTGGACGTGCATCCTTCCTCGCTCTAGTCTGCCTCGTGAGCCACTCCCAGCCAATGGCGTTACTCCGTTGCCTGTTCCTTCCTGATTCCGTTCACTTATCATTGAGCCCGAAACGTCACGAGCGCCTTCTCCGCTTGTCTGCACGAGAGAGAGACAGCACTGTCCTTGCACACAGTTAGGCCCGGAAAAGGTAACTTTGATATCGTTATTTCTGCGTGTTATATGCACATTTTGGATAAGACAACACCTATTAAGACTTAAAGAGCCTATTCTAAGACAGTGTGTGCTAATATAAACTAGACTACTTGTCTTTCTAAATGTGTACATGATATTCCTCTTACACGACGGTAACGTCAAAGTACTGTCTCTGTGTAAGCGGATACTTTTTATCTATTTATTATCGTTGATTAGCTTATAGACGCTATCTTATTTATTACTTGTTGGTTTTGTGGCTTATAGTTTGTAGCCCATCGTCTATTTTTAAACCAGGCCGTCAGCTGGCGAGATGTCACTCCATTTAGAGCTGCAGGGTGTGTGGTGAAAAAGAGCGTCAAGTTGCAAGTCCAACTTCCAGTAGCCTCCTTCCTTGTTAAAGAACAGCTATCATAAGTAACGTTATTTGTGTATTTTTGGTCCAAAGCTGTAAATGTCTGTAAAGTCCTTTTTGCTGTAAGGACTGGCTACACATGCTGGCTCATGCTCAGGCAGTGAGCTAACTCAACAGTTGCTTGCAGCAGACGTGGGGGTGTGTTCACAGGTTGTAGGAAAATTACTTTACGTTGTAAAATTACACTGCTGGTATTTCTTTGTGATGATTAGTTACGTATCTACTTGTCTCTACGTTGATGTTAATGTATACTTTACAGAGGTTGATGATACTTTTATCAAGTCAGATTGTATTTCTGCAGTTTTAAAGGTATTTTTTTTGAATAAATGAATGAAACGGATTGTTAACACACAGATATGGCTTGCTGGCTAATCTTAATGTAGCTTAATTAAGGATCATGCCAAACTAGCATGGGTAAACATATATCAGGTTATCAATCCTCAGTTATTTATTTATCTGTGGGTGCCATTTTGTGCAGCCAGCTTACCTCCTTGCTCTTCACACACTGTATGCATTATTCTGGCAGTGGAAAAAAAAAAGGAATAAAAATTGTCTGTGGGTCTATGTGCATGTGAGTCATCCATGATAGAAACCTAGTGTATAAGATGTTAGGGATGCCACTAACAATAATTTTCATTATTGATCAGTCTATTGATAATTTCTTCAAATAGCTTTTTTTCCGAAACAAGCTTAACCCAAAGATATTTAGTTCATGATCTCAAATATAAGTAGTTGCGAGGATATGCAGCCTCACAATTGCTGAAAGTTGAAGATTTTGTGCATTTTGCTTGAAAATTACTTTATTTTATTAACTATACTAACTATATACTAACTTACTATATTAACTATAATTATTAATGGATTATAGTTGTCGATTAATGCGGCCATATATTGATCTAATGTTGTTTATGTTACCAATTCAGTAGGGGTGGTGAATTTTAGTATGGGGGTTACCAGCTGAAATTTCTGAGATTCGATTAACATTCTGTACCTTTTTGCATACCATACTTTGTAAAATATTACTATGTTTTTATATACATTCCTCATATTTACAGATAAAGCCAAAATTCTAAAAACAACACAACTTTACAAGAACGTTGCCTATATAAAACATCCTAAACTAAAACGTTATTTAAATCATTGACTGTTGGTATAGTATTAGGTCAGTAGTATTAGTATTGAAGTCCAATACCCAGCCCCAGTCAACTTTAAAATATTTCCATTTAGCTAAAGAGGAGGGTCTGTGTGTGTGTGTTTGTTTGGGTTATTTTGCCTCTTTGCTGTTGCCAGTGGCAAGTTTCCACATAGACTTTAAAGGACAACGGATTTTCCATTAATTCTGCTGTACTCTAGTTTAACTATGGAGGCTGTACTCAAAGTTCACTCATGCATTCTGACTGGCTAGATGAGCAAGTAAGTGCATGGATACAAGGCAAGTTAGATAAAACAAAGGAAAATCAATGACACATCAGGAGCCATGGCCAGACTGTCTGCATAAAACCTTTTCTGTCCACCACCAGTACTGGAATTCCAAGAGATAACGAAGGCTCACTGAGATTACACCACTACTCAGGACTTTAACCCATATCAGTGTAGTACAACTTGGACAAAAAGAAGCCAAACATGTGTTGTGCCAAGTCCTTCACCTACTGTTGCGTATAGTGACCTTTCACTGCTGTTATCAAGAGTTCTCTGTTTCGTTTCTCAACTCAGTATTGCAAGCATTTAGCAATACTCCTTTGTAATCTGTTATATTAGGACAACTGAGTGGACTTGCAGACATGGGCGGTTCTAGAGGGGCGAGGGTGGCCAGTGCCCTGTAATATTAGACCTCAAGGGGATATTATTCATATGCAGTAATAAAATGTAGATTACGACTGAATGAGTATTTTTGTGTTTATTGTTATATGTATATTGTAAGACTATTGTAGAACAGAATCTATGGAGAGTTGGTGGTATATAACACTTGTGCTTCATACATTTGGTACCCCTAAAATCGCATGTGCCCCTATCTTGGCCCCTCTATTTAAAAAGGTCTAGAACCGCCCCTGCTTGCAGAGATTGCTTCATTCGCCACGCCCTTTTGGGACTAATATATCCGCCATCCTGGCCAGCCCACATCAGTCGGTTCCGGAGGTGTGCACGACTCATCTATAAATATATATGTTGAATTAGAGACTCCATTGAAGATTAATTCCTCTACCCCCAAACTCAAGCTATAAATTAGATTACATTTTGTCCAGCGTATGTCATTGTGCATTTAATTTATTGCCAATTGACTGTTTTGACTTGAAGCTTACATTCAGTAAGTAACAGTGCAGCCGTCTGTCTGCTTGGCCTGTGGAGCAGCACTATACTGATGTCTCTTACCTGTCATTTTATCTACAGATCCAGAACCATGTCCATCCTGAAGATTCACGCTCGTGAGATTTTTGACTCTCGTGGCAACCCCACTGTAGAGGTTGACCTGTACACCAAGAAAGGTACTGGTCAATTATAAATATTCATTCAGTTTTCATGTACTTTGAGTTTAGAAATGGTGGTCAAGGGTGAAACAGCAAGATGGCTGAATAACTAGATGACAAATAAAATGTTAGCCCATGTTCAACCTCTACACATTGTTTAACATGTAATTTGAACATATTTATAACTTGAAGTGTAATGCTGCATCATATTGGAAGCAAAGTTTTATAATTTTTTTGTGTTTTTCCCAATTACCTAGCTAGTAAAAACCAGTTCAATTGTGGATTAGGATGGCCAAGCTAGTGTGTTGCCCTCCACTGTATAGTGGATCCAGAGTGGATTAGATCAGATGGTGGATGTTTAAAAATAGCTCTTGTAATATTACACTCTTTACAGCACTGTTACTGTAATGGTTCCTGTTTTGGAGCAAAGGTAGTTCATACAGTAGATACATCTGAGTTGAGTTAAATCCTTGAAATTGCATGCAAGGCAGAGATGCTTTGTAAATTATATCGACATTATTCCCTCACCTAATTGTATCCTAGATCACATAATGAAGCTGCTGAGCATAAAACATCCAAACTCTGCAGTGTTTGACACGTCTGGCTACAGTTGAGATCAATTTATCCAATTAACTAATAGCCTGACTTTGATTGAAGTTTTTTTGGCAAGCTGTTCTATTCTGAGTGCTAAAACAAAAGATCAGCTCAACCCATTGAAATGTCCTGAGAATGTTAATGAAGCAACCTCAATGACCATTGACATGGAAAGGAGTGGAACAGGCTACACTGTCTGGAATACTTTGGCTGGAATCTGGCTGCTCTATTCTGCAGCCCTGTCATCTTTTCATTAAGTTGGGATGTTTACCAAGTGCTTCAGTGTACTGTAAATAGCACCTTTATTCCTATTTTTACCCAACAAGATTCCCTTTTAAGTCCACCAGACGTATTTTGGCATCATTAACGGCACAGATCAAAGCAAATGTGCTGCACCCAGAGCAAATCTGGGTTTTGCTGCGTTATGTAACCAGCTTGCCTCTTGGTCACAGTCATATAAGAAAATCTTCTATGCTTGTTTAAACCCTATTTCAGTAGCTCAGGTAATCTGGACATTTAGAGTCACTGTTCCTGTTCTATGCTCTAGTTATGTATTTTGGCCATGGTTTTTATCCAGATAAAATGTTATGATGTGACAGTATGTCAGTTGATTTTATGGCCTGATGGACTGTTGCCAGCTCTGCCAGCTGCAGCAAGGTGATGTCTTGATGCAGATGATTTGCTAAGCCTGAACCCAAGGGTTAAGCACTAAATCCCCTCAGACTCACACCATCTCTGCCGGTCCACTGAGCAAATACTAAACAGATTTTTGCTCATCCCCAATTTCTCCTCACTTGGTTGAATCCAAAATGGCCATCCTCTTATGTGTGGGTGTGGCTTGGCATCCTTCCAAAGATCAACTGCACATACTCCCTTGGCAGCCTGTCTCCCACTGTTGCATCACAGAAGTGTCTGCAGACATTTTTTGTTAGTCGGGCTTGTGAGAGCAGGCATTGGCCGATACCGATCATTTCAAAATGGCATTAATCAGCCCAAAACGGTCTATCACTATTCAATACTGACAAGCTCGACAAGCTTTTAATTTGTCACCCACCAGAGGGAGCTTTAATTTGACCAGTGCTGTGCAGTGCATTCTGGTAGTTGTAGGTTTCTACCTTTTTTAAGCGAGAGGGAATATCACAGCTTCTTTTTTGTTTTCTTGGGATGTTTGCACTTTTCTAATGCACGGGCAGCTCCATTTTATCAAAAGAGACTCTCTTTATAGCTGTAGAATTCTTCTTTAATGCCTTGTCAGCCATGTTTATGTCGGCAGAGTCTGTGTTGTATAAGTATCACAGAGTAATCACAGTTATGGTTGTCACAGTACCGGGTCTTATGTAAAATTACATTTCAACATGAATCAAACTGCAATGAGACCTTTTTCTGGCTTGTTGGACATGACACAGCACTTTCGGAAATGACTGTTGCACAATGTTATCTGTGTCTCCAAGGTCTTTTCAGAGCTGCAGTGCCCAGCGGTGCCTCCACAGGCATCTATGAGGCTCTGGAGCTCCGTGACAATGACAAAACACGCTACATGGGCAAAGGTAACCCATCTTCATTTATTCCCACTTTAAACTTTCTGCTCGCGTCTATTCTGTTGCTATCTTTCGTATCATTTCAAAACCACTATACATTCTGTTGTCTGTCCTGGATTCTTTATTTCCATTTACTTTCCATCTTTCTTCCACCCCGTTAGGAGTCAAAAGAGCAGTTAAATATGTAAATGAATTCTTGGCCCCTGCATTGTGTAACCAGGTAAATAAAGTGTGAAATAACAGGATGACTCTCTTACATATTGGTGCGCACAGCAGCATGAAGAATGGCTTTGCCTTTGGAAACTAACCTTGACAGGCACAAACAGATGTTCACAGATCTAAAGAGTAAACATAATGAGCCTAATTATAGAAGGCTTAATAATATTTTACTCTATTCTGTGGTCACCTGTCATGCCTCCTCTGCATGGTCTTCTCCTGTCTGAGTCAGTTATGGTCTGCTTGTCCTTGCAGGTGTCTCAAAAGCTGTAGAGAATATCAATAAAACAATTGCACCTGCACTGGTTAGCAAGGTAGGACCATTTATTGTTTGACTAATATTACTGTGTGCTCATGTCACAAGCTAAAACCAAGCCTTGATCGGTTTCTTGAATTCCTTATGTATGTATGTGCGAATGTTGAAAATACAACAGAAAAATAAGTGTAACATGGACAGCAGTACTGACAATTGCCATGTGTCTATTTGTGTGATTTTTAAAACAAAGTCATTGCATAAAACTAAAATGTTAAGCAGTTGTTTGTTGTTCCTATATAACATTGTTTAATTATAAAAAGTGATCTTAACTATCTATTAACCGTTTCAGTGACATAATTCTCAAATGCCGTGATTATTTTAACATTATTTGAGTGTTTTTTTCTGAACTAACTAGTCATAATTGAACCTAGTTTTTAATCTGTGTGTTTCCAAACGTACACTATAACTTGTCATGTTTTGTCTAATCCAGGATGTGAGCGTTATTGAGCAGAGCAAGATCGACAAGCTGATGCTGGACATGGATGGCACAGAAAACAAGTGTAAGATGCTACTTTATGCAGTATAACTGGCCTGACAATATCAGTGCAGAGTTTTGTTAGATATAATATCAATACAATACAATCTATTTACTTTCAGGAAGGGTTTGGGAATAAAACTATTTATATATACATCACATGTATATAGTCATACTCAAATATTGTAGTACAGTAATTTTTTTTCAGAGATTTATCCATACATTTATTAATATCTCTGTGTATATTAAGCCATTTTGAGCAATGTTGCAAGTAAAATGAGCAGAACTGTTTCATCACAGTAGGATGTCTACATACTTGGTTATTTTATCCATTAACAGTTTCTCTCCAGAAAATTTGTTATGTCTTAATATATGTAAATATTGTGACATACATGTACCGATAAATAATTAGAGTGAAATGTATCCACTTTATAGTACGGTGTATTGTTCATTTTTAAGAATTGTATGGCATGTACAGTTCTTTCTGCTAACAAGTGCAGTACTTCACATTTTATAGATGCAAAACGGAAACTTGCCAGTGAAAGTGCCAGTCCACTCACTGCTGAACAACTGAGTGTATATTATGTAGTGATTGTGTGAACAAGGGAATGATTTTTGGACGGACATTTTTAAAATACCACAGAAACATTGATAGGCACTTAAAGATTGTGTTTACATGACAGAAAAGTCGGTTCTTATTATTTCAACGTCATGCATTATTGATATTTGCTCCAAGAACATAGATATCAGAAGACAGTAATGTTTCATAAATACAGTCTAAACACAATATTCACAATACATTGAAATATTTGTCTACCCTCAGCTAAGTTTGGTGCAAATGCCATCCTTGGCGTCTCCCTGGCTGTGTGCAAGGCTGGTGCAGCAGAGAAGGGCGTTCCCCTCTATCGCCACATCGCTGACCTGGCTGGCAACCCTGAAGTCATCCTTCCTGTTCCTGTGAGTATGACAGTGAACTTACCGAAGTCGTGTACCACAGGCTTTTTTAGAAACTCTTAATGCTAATAGGCATAACAGACATGTCCGCTAATGTTTGATCCGGAGAATCATAATTTCGGATGGGATTCCATTAGGTTGAAAGCCGATCCTCTCTGCTTCCTTTCAGGCTTTCAACGTCATCAACGGCGGCTCCCATGCAGGCAACAAGCTGGCCATGCAGGAGTTCATGATCCTGCCTGTGGGAGCCAGCACCTTTAAGGAGGCCATGCGTATTGGTGCTGAGGTCTACCACAACCTGAAGAATGTCATCAAGGAGAAATATGGCAAGGACGCCACTAATGTAGGAGACGAGGGAGGCTTTGCCCCAAACATCCTGGAGAACAAGGAAGGTGAGAGGAGACATTAGATCAGAGCCATAACCACTGTTTAGCCATTAGAGTTCCATTGCAAGACAACAGAGTTGAGATCCAGCTGAATAGATTACTTGTTATTCTAGGACACTGTTGTAGGTTTGTTTTTATTTGCCAGGATTTGGGTTGGGTACCGGATCCGGTTAAGGGTAAGGGTGAGCTTATCTGTCCTCTCTGCATGTTGACGGAGAGGGGACACACACACACACACTCAGAGCTGCGGTTCTGATGGAGGAAAACTACGTTGACACTGCAGTTTGTCAAAGTCACAGTGAGTCACGGCAATGACGGTTAGGCGGTTGCAGGTGTCATTACACTTTTTAAAACTAAACGCACGTTCACTGCAATATAATATCAATGGTGAGCCGTAAGCATTAGCAATGCAATTACACGTCCTCTGGGACAGGCAGTCACACCAGTTGTCTATGCCCTGTAGACTGACTGACTGGCAGGCTGGAGGATGGATGGCAAGGTAACTTGATTTAATAGCACATTTCAGCAACAAGGCAATTAAATTGCTTTACATAAAACATTAAAGAGCAGTTAAAAAGAGTTAGAAAATAAGAAACCGACCAAAGAAAAAAAAATACACATACAAGAATAAAAGTTGTTTGTGAGAAATTAATAATTATTTGATTTAATAGGTTGTAGGGACTGGTTTGGGAGGGGAGAGGGAGGTGTTTTTTGTGTGGTGTGTAACACATTCTAAATAACATTTTCTAAGTAAATAGGATGAACAATTTTGGAATTATTTTTATAACCGTAATAAAATGTTTGTTATTACAGAGGGAAAGTATCAAGTAAAATTTACTGTTGGTTACCAAAACTGAATTTCAGGTTTCAATACCGGTACAGGAAAGAATGTGAACAGTACCTAACCCTAGACAGGAAGGAGTGGATCCTAGAAAGTTGTTACTGTGTGATTAGTCTTGACAAGCATTACATTCGTCGACCTCCCAAGGAAGGGAAGTTAGCATGTCACCATTTGGCTGACATATGGTTTCTAAATCAGGGCCTAAACTCGGTAACGTATGCACGGACTGCTGCCTCTGACTCCAGTGTCAGTTCAAGGTGCTGATATGGCAAATGCCCCAGTGGAGCAGAGTCTTAAGAGGTGACTCATTTGTGACAGGTGAATGTTGTGACTGTATTAGTTGAAATGTTTTTTACTGTAGCATGATGTTTTTGTTTCAGCTCTGGAGCTGCTGAAGAATGCCATTGCCAAGGCCGGCTACACCGATAAGATTGTTATTGGCATGGATGTAGCTGCCTCTGAGTTCTACAAGAGTGGCAAGTACGACTTGGACTTCAAGTCTCCTGACGACCCCAGCCGCTACATCTCCCCTGACCAGCTGGCTGACCTCTACAGGGGCTTTGTCAAAGATTACCCCGGTGGGTTTTTAACACATAGCCCTCTTCTTAACAGCCCTAAAACTATTACTGCTTACTTTTTTTAAAGATGCAACTTTTCAAAGATATTATAGAGAGTAATTTAATTTAACAAGATAAAGGCAAAGCATAAAGGACTGACTCAAATAAAGCATGTGAGGACATGTACAAACAACATGTGGGCTTATGCGGACATACAAAGAGTATAAATGGAACCGTATGTGCATGTCCTGTCTGTATCAAAAATACATAACAAAGCAATAACATAAATGTAATGTTTTGGTTCACTCACAACTTACATAAGCAATGGTTTGGGTCAGAGCAGGCTGCTATTTTCAGCAATAACGCAAAAAACATTGTACACTACTGTACAATTTAGCAGCTAGCTAGATAACATAGTGGAGCATTTAGCACTCTGATTCTGCTGCCACCAAGTGGTCGTTGCAGCTTTAAGGATTCTGTAGATAATAACTATTGATCAGTGGCTTTTTAATCAGTGCTAATGTTTTAGATTTATGAATGGCTGAAACTCTGCTCTCACCTTATTCCCATTCTAACAGTGGTGTCCATTGAGGACCCCTTTGACCAGGATGACTGGGAGGCGTGGACCAAATTCACAGCCAGCACCAGCATTCAGGTGGTAGGCGATGACCTCACAGTCACCAACCCCAAACGCATCGCCAAGGGTGTGGCTGAAAAGTCCTGCAACTGTCTGTTGCTTAAAGTCAACCAGATTGGCTCCGTCACAGAGTCCCTGCAGGCGTGAGTGTTGACAACAGCAGTTAGATTACCCTTGTGGCCAAAAACCAAGATAGTAACTACAGTATTAGCCAGCTAATATGGCTTAAATGTGTCTTTCTTTTAGCTGCAAGATGGCCCAGAGCAACGGCTGGGGCGTGATGGTCAGCCATCGCTCTGGAGAGACAGAGGACACCTTCATCGCTGATCTGGTGGTCGGTCTCTGCACTGGACAGGTAAAACTGACTTTTCAAACTGTGCCGTAGGTGTAGCTTTTACATTACAGATTGGGTCTTATGTCATTTCATTTCTTTCCCAGATCAAGACAGGTGCACCTTGCCGATCTGAGCGCTTGGCCAAGTACAACCAGCTGCTCAGGTGAGTCTCATACAAAAACGTATATGTGTATTTCTGATGGCAAAATTAAAGCTTGGTCAACTTTATCAACAGTATGAGTTATGTGCTCATCACTCTTTATGTGCACAATATTGTAGATGTTCTCAGGCTGTTGATCCATCTATTTTAATAATCATGTCATCACTCTCTCCCAGGATTGAAGAGGAGCTCGGCGACAAGGCCCGTTTTGCCGGCCAGAACTTCAGACACCCCATCTGAGCTGGTCCACCTCCTTGAGCCTCTGTGTGTTCACTGCTCATAAATAATCCCCACTCATATAGTATATGCCACGCTAGGTTGCCTTCCCTGTCTGGAGAAAAAGACGGAGAGATTACTGCTGAATTCCAAGGTCCAAGTCTGTGGTCTGTGGGGTGGAGAAGATACAGTACGTCCTAGTACAACCACAGCTCAGTTCATCCTCAAACTATGCTTAAGCTCCTGAATAGCGTTGGTCCCTATCGTTTGTCTGTGTAACTGTGTGAGAGAATTTAGTTTAGCTTCTTGTGAGTTGGGCTGATTTTTGGTCCTACTAAGTATTTGAGCTACTGTAACTGTAGTACGGCTCTGCCTCAAGCAGTAGTGACAGTACTGTATGTGCAATGTGTCGCATTTGACAAAGTCTTGTGTTGCTGTAAGCGTTGGCAAAAATAAACAACATAGTTTGAAACATTTTTGTGATTTCTTTTTTTATCCACGTGTTCAGGTGCTGACTGAAATTGTGTTCTACTTTTGGTCTTACAATGTAACAATTCTGATAATAATTGAAAGAGAACGACAATTACTGATTACTATCAAGTTAATTAGGTTATGGCAAGGTTATGATTACAAATAACTTAGGATTTATTTTTTTACTTACAGAGAAAAGGAGAGTATCTGCATTAAAGGGCTGCTCTCATATCTTCTCCTGTCTGAAGTGTGTGTGTGATGTAATCTGAGTGCCACCGAGAGGCAGAAACATGAGCTCTGTGCTCGGGGAAGCCATTTCTGTACCCCTGGGTAAAAGAATCCAGAAGCTCTCTGCAAGCTCTTTTTGTACTGAGCCTTGCCAAGATAAAGGAGGGTCTATTCACCGGTGGTATGGTACCAGGGGGTTTCCAGCTGGGTTTGTGCCACACCAATTTACTTTGTGTGAGCCCTGTCTGAACCTGCCTCCATTGTTTAGCCGTCACCAAGGAGATGTATTACAAATCATTGGTACAAAGAAACTACCTAGCACATATTACAGAGTCTATGAACAACCTGTGACTATCATCTGCTGCAGATCCTTTAGCAACACATCTTAACACTACAATGTACTAACAAAAATATTTTTTACAGAAAGAACAAGAGAGGAAATTTGGGTGACTTGTAATATCACTGTGTGGATTATATCCTAAAACACATGAGTTTCTAAGAAACTGCAATGCTTCATTTCTTTTCTTTGAGACCTTCGCCATCTGGTGGTCAGATAGATGCAGTACACTTTACTGACACGTTCCTTGCAGAAAAGATTTTAGACCAAAATTGCATTTACAGTTGACTTTATTAGGCGTCATCAAATCTTATAGGCATGTTTCTGTGCATATAACAATAGAAATGTAAAGCCTATGAAAGTGACACTAGCAGTTTGCCACCTAAAATCACCAGCAAACCGATATTCAATGGACTATTGGCCATAGTAAACCGGTGCTGCTCAGTTGCAGAGAAGACACAGATTGTGTATTTTATTTGGAATACAGGTGCTGCTAGCTTTAACTGCAGGTTGGTTTAAAATAAAAATGACTTAATTAAAAGATAATGTCCAAATCCCGCACACCTGTTAATAAGTTCACATCTTTTAAAGCTATGCATGTGGCTAGAATTATTCAAGAAATAATCTTTTTACATAAAGAAACAATTCAAAATGTATTAGCCAGTGTTTCTATTGCACCTGTACACCCCTCTCCAGTCAACACTTCTGAAAATAGAAAACAGCATCCACATTCTAGGGAAGAGGATGATTGCTTCTGTTGTCATAAAACATTTGTTTGAATGAGCAGTTGTGAAAGATTGCTGCTGCTTTTTCATAAGACTGTTCTGTTCTATTCTGAGATTAAATTTACATTTGCCACTATGTCATCTCATGTGTGGACCCACATACTGTCCATAATAGTAATGTGTCTCATTTATTACAAGAGACACATGACACATTTACTCAAATCTCCCAAGTATTCTATTCTATTCTCAAGCTATATTGTTCTTAATGTAATATGTTATTTTTTTGTCTCCCCTTCCCATTCAATTCTGCTGTTCTGCGGTGCCAGGTATTAAAATGTTTCAGTTCTATTATATTTTATCACGTACTCAGGTGCATTTCATTCCTGATTGTTATTCTATTCTATTCTACTCTATTTTGTGATAAAATATTGGTAGATTTTGTCATATTTTTCTTTTCTAATTGTGTAATTTGTTTACTTTATGCCTTATAATGTAAACAATTTCTTCTATTTACTGTATACTCAATACTGCAGTACCCTCAAATCTCCTGAGAGAGATTCTATTCCATTGTATTCTATTCTTCTGGGCTCACTGACAGTCCAAATATAGTCTGGCAGTATCACAGGTTTATAAGGATGAAGATAGACCAAGTGTTGCTACAGAATAGACACTCCGAGGACC